>NW_027139142.1:361555-723110 GCF_035084215.1 Heptranchias perlo
AACAGTCCCAGGGCAGGTACAGAGTTAGATACAGAGTAAAGCTCCCTCTACACTGTCCCATCAAACACTCCCAGGGCAGGTACAGGGTTAGATACAGAGTAAAGCTCCCTCTACACTGTCCCATCAAATACTCCCAGGGCAGGTACAGAGTTAGATACAGAGTAAAGCTCCCTCTACACTGTCCCATCAAACACTCCCAGGGCAGGTACAGGGTCAGATACAGAGTAAAGCTCCCTCTACACTGTCCCGTCAAACACTCCCAGGGCAGGGACAGGGTTAGATACAGAGTAAAGCTCCCTCTACACTGCCCCATTAAACAATCCCAGGGCAGGTACAGAGTTAGATACAGAGTAAAGCTGCCTCTACACAGTCACATCAAACACTCCCAGGGCAGGTACAGAGTTAGATACAGAGTAAATCTCCCTCTACTGTCCCATCAAACACTCCCAGGGCAGGTACAGGGTTAGATACAGAGTAAAGCTCCCTCTACACTGTCCCATCAAACACTACCAGGGCAGGTACAGGGTTAGATACAGAGTCAAGCTCCCTCTACACAGTCCCATCAAACACTCCCAGGGCAGGTACAGGGTTAGATACAGAGTAAAGCTCCCTCTACAGTGTCCCGTCAAACACTCCCAGGGCAGGTACAGGGTTAGATACAGAGTAAAGCTCCCTCTACACTGTCCCGTCAAACACTACCAGGGCAGGTACAGGGTTAGATACAGAGTAAAGCTCCCTCTGCACTGTCCCGTCAAACACTCCCAGGGCAGGTACAGGGTTAGATACAGAGTAAAGCTCCCTCTACACTGTCCCGTCAAACACTCCCAGGGCAGGTACTGGGTTCGATACAGAGTAAAGCTCCCTCGACACTGTCCCGTCAAACATTCCAGGGCAGGTACAGGGTTAGATACAGAGTAAAGCCCCCTCTACACTGTCCCATCAAACACTCCCAGGGCAGTTACAGAGTTAGATACAGAGTAAAGCTCCCTCTACACTGTCCCATCAAACACTCCCAGGGCAGGTACAGAGTTAGATACAGAGTAAAGCTCCCTCTACACTGTCCCATCAAACACTCCCAGGGCAGGTACAGGGTTAGATACAGAGTAAAGCTCCCTCTACACTGTCCCATCAAACACTCCCACGGCAGGTACAGGGTTAGATACAGAGTAAAGCTCCCTCTACACTGTCCGGTCAAACACTCCCAGGGCAGGTACAGGGTTAGATACAGAGTAAAGCTCCCTCTACACTGTCCCGTCAAACACTCCCAGGGCAGGTACAGGGTTAGATACAGAGTAAAGCTCCCTCTACACTGTCCCGTCAAACACTCCCAGGGCAGGTACAGGGTTAGATACAGAGTAAAGCTCCCTCTACACTGTCCCGTCAAACACTCCCAGGGCAGGTACAGGGTTAGATACAGAGTAAAGCTCCCTCTGCACTGTCCCGTCAAACACTCCCAGGGCAGGTACAGGGTTAGATACAGAGTAAAGCTCCCTCTCCACTGTCCCGTCAAACACTCCCAGGGCAGGTACAGGGTCAGATACAGAGTAAAGCTCCCTCTACACTGTCCCGTCAATCACTCCCAGGGCAGGTACAGGGTTAGATACAGAGTAAAGCTCCCTCTACACTGTCCCGTCAAACACTCCCAGGGCAGGTACAGGGTTAGATACAGAGTAAAGCTCCCTCTACACTGTCCCGTCAAACACTCCCACGGCAGGTACAGGGTTAGATACAGAGTAAAGCTCCCTCTACACTGTCCCATCAAACACTCCCAGGGCAGGTGCAGGGTCAGATACAGAGTAAAGCTCCCTGTACACTGTCCCATCAAACACTCCCAGGGCAGGTACAGGGTCAGATACAGAGTAAAGCTCCCTCTACACTGTCCCGTCAAACACTCCCAGGGCAGGTACAGGGTTAGATACAGAGTAAAGCTCCCTCTGCACTGTCCCATCAAACACTCTCAGGGCAGGTACAGGGTGAGATACAGAGTAAAACTCCCTCTACAGTGTCCCGTCAAACACTCCCAGGGCAGGTACAGGGTTAGATACAGAGTCAAGCTCCCTCTACACTGTCCCGTCAAACACTACCAGGGCAGGTACAGGGTTAGATACAGAGTAAAGCTCCCTCTACACTGTCCCGTCAAACACTCCCAGGGCAGGTACAGGGTTAGATACAGAGTAAAGCTCCCTCGACACTGTCCCGTCAAACACTCCCAGGGCAGGTACAGGGTTCGATACAGAGTAAAGCTCCCTCGACACTGTCCCGTCAAACATTCCAGGGCAGGTACAGGGTTAGATACAGAGTAAAGCCCCCTCTACACTGTCCCATCAAACACTCCCAGGGCAGTTACAGAGTTAGATACAGAGTAAAGCTCCCTCTACACTGTCCCATCAAACACTCCCAGGGCAGGTACAGGGTTAGATAAAGAGTAAAGCTCCCTCTACACTGTCCCGTCAAACACTCCCAGGGCAGGTACAGGGTTAGATACAGAGTAAAGCTCCCTCTACACTGTCCCATCAAACACTCCCACGGCAGGTACAGGGTTAGATACAGAGTAAAGCTCCCTCTACACTGTCCGGTCAAACACTCCCAGGGCAGGTACAGGGTTAGATACAGAGTAAAGCTCCCTCTACACTGTCCCGTCAAACACTCCCAGGGCAGGTACAGGGTTAGATACAGAGTAAAGCTCCCTCTACACTGTCCCGTCAAACACTCCCAGGGCAGGTACAGGGTTAGATACAGAGTAAAGCTCCCTCTACACTGTCCCGTCAAACACTCCCAGGGCAGGTACAGGGTTAGATACAGAGTAAAGCTCCCTCTACACTGTCCCGTCAAACACTCCCAGGGCAGGTACAGGGTTAGATACAGAGTAAAGCTCCCTCTCCACTGTCCCATCAAACACTCCCAGTGCAGGTACAGGGTTAGATACAGAGGAAAGCTCCCTCTACACTGTCCCATCAAACACTCCCAGTGCAGGTACAGGGTTAGATACAGAGTAAAGCTCCCTCTACACTGTCCCATCAAACACTCCCAGTGCAGGTACAGGGTTAGATACAGAGGAAAGCTCCCTCTACACTGTCCCATCAAACACTCCCAGGGCAGGTACAGGGTGAGATACAGTGTAAAGCTCCCTCTCCACTGTCCCATCAAACACTCCCAGGGCAGGTACAGGGTGAGATACAGAGTAAAGCTCCCTCTCCACTGTCCCATCAAACACTCCCAGGGCAGGTACAGGGTGAGATACAGAGTAAAGCTCCCTCTACACTGTCCCATCAAACACTCCCAGGGCAGGTACAGGGTTAGATACAGAGGAAAGCTCCCTCTACACTGTCCCATCAAACACTCCCAGGGCAGGTACAGGGTTAGATACAGAGTAAAGCTCCCTCTACACTGTCCCATCAAACACTCCCAGGGCAGGTACAGAGTTAGACACAGAGTAAAGCTCCCTCTACACTGTCCCATCAAACACTCCCAGGGCAGGTACAGGGTCAGATACAGAGTAAAGCTCCCTCTACACTGTCCCGTCAAACACTCCCAGGGAGGGACAGGGTTAGATACAGAGGAAAGGTCCCTCTACACTGTCCCATCAAACACTCCCAGGGCAGGTACAGGGTGAGATACAGAGTAAAGCTCCCTCTCCACTGTCCCATCAAACACTCCCAGGGCAGGTACAGGGTGAGATACAGAGTAAAGCTCCCTCTCCACTGTCCCATCAAACACTCCCAGGGCAGGTACAGGGTGAGATACAGAGTAAAGCTCCCTCTACACTGTCCCATCAAACACTCCCAGTGCAGGTACAGGGTTAGATACAGAGTAAAGCTCCCTCTCCACTGTCCCATCAAACACTCCCAGTGCAGGTACAGGGTCAGATGCAGAGTAAAGCTCCCTCTCCACTGTCCCATCAAACACTCCCAGTGCAGGTACTGGGTTAGATACAGAGTAAAGCTCCCTCGACACTGTCCCATCAAACACTCCCAGTGCAGGTACAGGGTCAGATACAGAGTAAAGCTCCCTCTACACTGTCCCATCAAACACTCCCAGGGCAGGTACAGGGTTAGATACAGAGTAAAGCTCCCTCTGCACTGTCCCATCAAACACTCCCAGTGCAGGTACAGGGTCAGATACAGAGTAAAGCTCCCTCTACACTGTCCCATCAAACACTCCCAGGGCAGGTACAGGGTTAGATACAGAGTAAAGCTCCCTCTACACTGTCCAATCAAACACTCCCGGGGCAGGTACAGGGTTAGATACAGAGTAAAGCTCCCTCGACACTGTCCCATTAAACACTCCCAGGGCAGGTACAGGGTTAGATACAGAGTAAAGCTCCCTCTACACTGTCCCATCAAACACTCCCAGGGCAGGTACAGGGTTAGATACAGAGTAAAGCTCACTCTACACTGTCCCATCAAACACTACCAGGGCAGGTACAGGGTTAGATACAGAGTAAAGCTCCCTCTCCACTGTCCCATTAAACACTACCAGGGCAGGTACAGGGTTAGATACAGAGTAAAGCTCCCTCTACACTGTCCCATCAAACACTCCCGGGGCAGGTACAGGGTTAGATACAGAGTAAAGCTCCCTCTACACTGTCCCATCAAACACTCCCAGGGCAGGTACAGGGTTAGATAGAGAGTAAAGCTCCCTCTACACTGTCCCGTCAAACACTCCCAGGGCAGGTACAGGGTTAGATACAGAGTAAAGCTCCCTCTACACTGTCCCGTCAAACACTCCCAGGGCAGGTACAGGGTTAGATACAGAGTAAAGCTCCCTCTACACTGCCCCATCAAACACTCCCAGGGCAGGTACAGAGTTAGATACAGAGTAAAGCTCCCTCTACACAGTCCCATCAAACACTCCCAGGGCAGGTACAGAGTTAGATACAGAGTAAAGCTCCCTTCACACTGTCCCATCAAACACTCCCAGGGCAGGTACAGAGTTAGATACAGAGTAAAGCTCCCTCTACTCTGTCCCATCAAACACTCCCAGGGCAGGTACAGTGTTAGATACAGAGTAAAGCTCCCTCTACACTGTCCCGTCAAACACTCCCAGGGCAGGTACAGGGTTAGATACAGAGTAAAGCTCCCTCTACACTGTCCCATCAAACACTCCCAGGGCAGGTACAGGGTTAGATACAGAGTAAAGCTCCCTCTACACTGTCCCATCAAACACTCCCAGGGCAGGTACAGGGTTAGATACAGAGTAAAGCTCCCTCTACACTGTCCATTCAAACACTACCAGGGCAGGTACAGGGTTAGATACAGAGTAAAGCTCCCTCTACACTGTCCCATCAAACACTCCCAGGGCAGGTACAGGGTTAGATACAGAGTAAAGCTCCCTCTACACTGTCCCATCAAACACTCCCAGTGCAGGTACAGGGTCAGATACAGAGTAAAGCTCCCTCTACACTGTCCCATCAAACACTCCCAGGGCAGGTAAGGGTTAGATACTGAGTAAAGCTCCCTCTACACTGTCCCATCAAACACTCCCGGGGCAGGTACAGGGTTAGATACAGAGTAAAGCTCCCTCGACACTGTCCAATTAAACACTCCCAGGGCAGGTACAGGGTTAGATACAGTGTAAAGCTCCCTCTACACTCTCCCATCAAACACTCCCAGGGCAGGTACAGGGTTAGATACAGAGTAAAGCTCCCTCTACACTGTCCCATCAAACACTCCCAGGGCAGGTACAGGGTTAGATACAGAGTAAAGCTCCCTCTACACTGTCCCATCAAACACTACCAGGGCAGGTACAGGGTTAGATACAGAGTAAAGCTCCCTCTACACTGTCCCATTAAACACTACCAGGGCAGGTACAGGGTTAGATACAGAGTAAAGCTCCCTCTACACTGTCCCATCAAACACTCCAGGGGCAGGTACAGGGTTAGATACAGAGTAAAGCTCCCTCTACACTGTCCCATCAAACACTCCCAGGGCAGGTACAGGGTTAGATACAGAGTAAAGCTCCCTCTACACTGTCCCATCAAACACTCCCAGGGCAGGTACAGGGTTAGATACAGAGTAAAGCTCCCTCTACACTGTCCCATCAAACACTCCCAGGGCAGGTACAGAGTTAGATACAGAGTAAAGCTCCCTCTACACTGTCCCATCAAACACTCCCAGGGCAGGTACAGGGTCAGATACAGAGTAAAGCTCCCTCTACACTGTCCCGTCAAACACTCCCAGGGCAGGGACAGGGTTAGATACAGAGTAAAGCTCCCTCTACATTGCCCCATTAAACACTCCCAGGGCAGGTACAGAGTTAGATACAGAGTAAAGCTGCCTCTACACAGTCACATCAAACACTCCCAGGGCAGGTACAGAGTTAGATACAGAGTAAATCTCCCTCTACTGTCCCATCAAACACTCCCAGGGCAGGTACAGGGTTAGATACAGAGTAAAGCTCCCTCTACACTGTCCCATCAAACACTACCAGGGCAGGTACAGGGTTAGATACAGAGTCAAGCTCCCTCTACACAGTCCCATCAAACACTCCCAGGGCAGGTACAGGGTTAGATACAGAGTAAAGCTCCCTCTACAGTGTCCCGTCAAACACTCCCAGGGCAGGTACAGGGTTAGATACAGAGTAAAGCTCCCTCTACACTGTCCCGTCAAACACTACCAGGGCAGGTACAGGGTTAGATACAGAGTAAAGCTCCCTCTGCACTGTCCCGTCAAACACTCCCAGGGCAGGTCCAGGGTTAGATACAGAGTAAAGCTCCCTCTACACTGTCCCGTCAAACACTCCCAGGGCAGGTACAGGGTTCGATACAGAGTAAAGCTCCCTCGACACTGTCCCGTCAAACATTCCAGGGCAGGTACAGGGTTAGATACAGAGTAAAGCCCCCTCTACACTGTCCCATCAAACACTCCCAGGGCAGTTACAGAGTTAGATACAGAGTAAAGCTCCCTCTACACTGTCCCATCAAACACTCCCAGGGCAGGTACAGAGTTAGATACAGAGTAAAGCTCCCTCTACACTGTCCCATCAAACACTCCCAGGGCAGTTACAGGGTTAGATACAGAGTAAAGCTCCCTCTACACTGTCCCGTCAAACACTCCCAGGGCAGGTACAGGGTTAGATACAGAGTAAAGCTCCCTCTACACTGTCCCATCAAACACTCCCACGGCAGGTACAGGGTTAGATACAGAGTAAAGCTCCCTCTACACTGTCCGGTCAAACACTCCCAGGGCAGGTACAGGGTTAGATACAGATTAAAGCTCCCTCTACACTGTCCCGTCAAACACTCCCAGGGCAGGTACAGGGTTAGATACAGAGTAAAGCTCCCTCTACACTGTCCCGTCAAACACTCCCAGGGCAGGTACAGGGTGAGATACAGAGTAAAGCTCCCTCTACACTGTCCCGTCAAACACTCCTAGGGCAGGTACAGGGTTAGATACAGAGTAAAGCTCCCTCTACACTGTCCCGTCAAACACTCCCAGGGCAGGTACAGGGTTAGATACAGAGTAAAGCTCCCTCTCCACTGTCCCGTCAAACACTCCCAGGGCAGGTACAGGGTCAGATACAGAGTAAAGCTCCCTCTACACTGTCCCGTCAATCACTCCCAGGGCAGGTACAGGGTTAGATACAGAGTAAAGCTCCCTCTACACTGTCCCGTCAAACACTCCCAGGGCAGGTACAGGGTTAGATACAGAGTAAAGCTCCCTCTACACTGTCCCGTCAAACACTCCCACGGCAGGTACAGGGTTAGATACAGAGTAAAGCTCCCTCTACACTGTCCCATCAAACACTCCCAGGGCAGGTGCAGGGTCAGATACAGAGTAAAGCTCCCTGTACACTGTCCCATCAAACACTCCCAGGGCAGGTACAGGGTCAGATACAGAGTAAAGCTCCCTCTACACTGTCCCGTCAAACAGTCCCAGGGCAGGTACAGGGTTAGATACAGAGTAAAGCTCCCTCTGCACTGTCCCATCAAACACTCTCAGGGCAGGTACAGGGTGAGATACAGAGTAAAGCTCCCTCTACAGTGTCCCGTCAAACACTCCCAGGGCAGGTACAGGGTTAGATACAGAGTAAAGCTCCCTCTACACTGTCCCGTCAAACACTACCAGGGCAGGTACAGGGTTAGATACAGAGTAAAGCACCCTCTACACTGTCCCGTCAAACACTCCCAGGGCAGGTCCAGGGTTAGATACAGAGTAAAGCTCCCTCGACACTGTCCCGTCAAACACTCCCAGGGCAGGTACAGGGTTCGATACAGAGTAAAGAACCCTCGACACTGTCCCGTCAAACATTCCAGGGCAGGTACAGGGTTAGATACAGAGTAAAGCCCCCTCTACACTGTCCCATCAAACACTCCCAGGGCAGTTACAGAGTTAGATACAGAGTAAAGCTCCCTCTACACTGTCCCATCAAACACTCCCAGGGCAGGTACAGGGTTAGATGCAGAGTAAAGCTCCCTCTACACTGTCCCGTCAAACACTCCCAGGGCAGGTACAGGGTTAGATACAGAGTAAAGCTCCCTCTACACTGTCCCATCAAACACTCCCACGGCAGGTACAGGGTTAGATACAGAGTAAAGCTCCCTCTACACTGTCCGGTCAAACACTCCCAGGGCAGGTACAGGGTTAGATACAGAGTAAAGCTCCCTCTACACTGTCCCGTCAAACACTCCCAGGGCAGGTACAGGGTTAGATACAGAGTAAAGCTCCCTCTACACTGTCCCGTCAAACACTCCCAGGGCAGGTACAGGGTTAGATACAGAGTAAAGCTCCCTCTACACTGTCCCGTCAAACACTCCCAGGGCAGGTACAGGGTTAGATACAGAGTAAAGCTCCCTCTACACTGTCCCGTCAAACACTCCCAGGGCAGGTACAGGGTTAGATACAGAGTAAAGCTCCCTCTCCACTGTCCCGTCAAACACTCCCAGGGCAGGTACAGGGTTAGATACAGAGTAAAGCTCCCTCTACACTGTCCCGTCAATCACTCCCAGGGCAGGTACAGGGTTAGATACAGAGTAAAGCTCCCTCTACACTGTCCCGTCAAACACTCCCATGGCAGGTACAGGGTTAGATACAGAGTAAAGCTCCCTCTACACTGTCCCATCAAACACTCCCAGGGCAGGTGCAGGGTCAGATACAGAGTAAAGCTCCCTGTACACTGTCCCATCAAACACTCCCAGGGCAGGTACAGGGTCAGATACAGAGTAAAGCTCCCTCTACACTGTCCCGTCAAACACTCCCAGGGCAGGTACAGGGTTAGATACAGAGTAAAGCTCCCTCTGCACTGTCCCATCAAACACTCTCAGGGCAGGTACAGGGTGAGATACAGAGTAAAGCTCCCTCTGCACTGTCCCATCAAACACTCTCAGGGCAGGTACAGGGTGAGATACAGAGTAAAGCTCCCTCCACACTGTCCCATCAAACACTCCCAGGGCAGGTACAGGGTCAGATACAGAGTAAAGCTCCCTCTACACTGTCCCGTCAAACACTCCCAGGCCAGGTACAGGGTTAGATACAGAGTAAAGCTCCCTCTACACTGTTCCATCAAACACTCCCAGGGCAGGTGCAGGGTCAGATACAGAGTGAAGCTCCCTCTACACTGTCCCATCAAACACTCCCAGGGCAGGTACAGGGTCAGATACAGAGTAAAGCTCCCTCTACACTGTCCCGTCAAACACTCCCAGGGCAGGTACTGGGTTGGATACAGAGTAAAGCTCCCTCTGCACTGTCCCATCAAACACTCCCAGGGCAGGTACAGGGTGAGATACAGAGTAAAGCTCCCTCTACACTGTCCCATCAAACACTCCCAGGGCAGGTACAGCGTCAGATACAGAGTATAGCTCCCTCTGCACTGTCCCATCAAACACTCCCAGGGCAGGTACAGGGTTAGATACAGAGTAAAGCTCCCTCTACACTGTCCCATCAAACACTCCCAGGGCAGGTACAGGGTCAGATACAGAGTAAAGCTCCCTCTACACTGTCCCATCAAACACTCCCAGGGCAGGTACAGGGTCAGATACCGAGTAAAGCTCCCTCTACAGTGTCCCGTCAAACACTCCCAGGGCAGGTACACGGTTAGATACAGAGTAAAGCTCCCTCTGCACTGTCCCATCAAACACTCCCAGAGCAGGTACAGGGTGAGATACAGAGTAAAGCTCCCTCTACACTGTCCCATCAAACACTCCCAGGGCAGGTACAGGGTTAGATACAGAGTAAAGCTCCCTCTACACTGTCCCATCAAACACTCCCAGGGCAGGTACAGGGTAAGATACAGAGTAAAGCTCCCTCTACACTGTCCCATCAAACACTCCCAGGGCAGGTACAGGGTGAGATACAGAGTAAAGCTCGCTCTACACTGTCCCATCAAACACTCCCAGGGCAGGTACAGGGTTAGATACAGAGTAAAGCTCCCTCTACACTGTCCCATCAAACACTCCCAGGGCAGGTACAGGGTTAGATGCAGAGTAAAGCTCCCTCTACACTGTCCCATCAAACACTCCCAGGGCAGGTACAGGGTCAGATACAGAGTAAAGCTCCCTGTACACTGTCCCATCAAACACTCCCTGGGCAGGTACAGGGTCAGATACAGAGTGAAGCTCCCTCTAAACTGTCCCATCAAACACTCCCAGGGCAGATACAGGGTCAGATACAGAGTAAAGCTCCCTCTACACTGTCCCATCAAACACTCCCAGGGCAGGTACAGGGTTAGATACAGAGTAAAGCTCCCTCTACACTGTCCCGTCAAACACTCCCAGGGCAGGTACAGGGTTAGATACAGAGTAAAGCTCCCTCTCCACTGTCCCATCAAACACTCCCAGGGCAGATACAGGGTTAGATACAGAGTAAAGCTCCCTCTACACTGTCCCGTCAATCACTCCCAGGGCAGGTACAGGGTTAGATACAGAGTAAAGCTCCCTCTACACTGTCCCGTCAAACACTCCCAGGGCAGGTACAGGGTTAGATACATAGTAAAGCTCCCTCTACACTGTCCCGTCAAACACTCCCATGGCAGGTACAGGGTTAGATACAGAGTAAAGCTCCCTCTACACTGTCCCATCAAACACTCCCAGGGCAGGTGCAGGGTCAGATACAGAGTAAAGCTCCCTCCACACTGTCCCATCAAACACTCCCAGGGCAGGTACAGGGTCAGATACAGAGATAAGCTCCCTCTGCACTGTCCCATCAAACACTCCCAGGGCAGGTAGAGGGTTAGATACAGAGTAAAGCTCCGTCTACACTGTCCCGTCAAACACTCCCAGGGCAGGTACAGGGTTAGATACAGAGTAAAGCTCCCTCTACACTGTCCCATCAAACACTCCCAGTGCAGGTACAGGGTTAGATGCAGAGTAAAGCTCCCTCTGCACTGTCCCATCAAACACTCCCAGGGCAGGTACAGGGTGAGATACAGAGAAAAGCTCCCTCCACACTGTCCCATCAAACACTCCCAGGGCAGGTACAGGGTTAGATACAGAGTAAGGCTCCCTCTACACTGTCCCATCAAACACTCCCAGGGCAGGTACAGGGTCAGATACAGAGTAAAGCTCCCTCTACACTGTCCCGTCAAACACTCCCAGGTCTGGTACAGGGTTAGATACAGAGTAAAGCTCCCTCGACACTGTTCCATCAAACACTCCCAGGGCAGGTGCAGGGTCAGATACAGAGTAAAGCTCCCTCTACACTGTCCCATCAAACACTCCCAGGGCACGTACAGGGTCAGATACAGAGTAAAGCTCCCTCTACACTGTCCCGTCAAACACTCCCAGGGCAGGTACAGGGTTGGATACAGAGTAAAGCTCCCTCTACACTGTCCCATCAAACACTCCCAGGGCAGGTACAGCGTCAGATACAGAGTAAAGCTCCCTCTACACTGTCCCATCAAACACTCCCAGGGCAGGTACAGGGTTAGATACAGAGTAAAGCTCCCTCTACACTGTCCCATCAAACACTCCCAGGGCAGGTACAGGGTCAGATACAGAGTAAAGCTCCCTCTGCACTGTCCCATCAAACACTCCCAGGGCAGGTACAGGGTGAGATGCAGAGTAAAGCTCCCTCTACACTGTCCCATCAAACACTCCCAGGGCAGGTACAGGGTGAGATACAGAGTAAAGCTCCCTCTACACTGTCCCATCAATCACTCCCAGGGCAGGTACAGGGTTAGATACAGAGTAAAGCTCCCTCTACACTGTCCCATCAAACACTCCCAGGGCAGGTACAGGGTTAGATACAGAGTAAAGCTCCCTCTACACTGTCCCATCAAACACTCCCAGGGCAGGTACAGGGTGAGATACAGAGTAAAGCTCCCTCTACACTGTCCCATCAAACACTCCCAGGGCAGGTACAGGGTTAGATACAGAGTAAAGCTCCCTCTACACTGTCCCATCAAACACTCCCAGGGCAGGTACAGGGTTAGATGCAGAGTAAAGCTCCCTCTACACTGTCCCATCAAACACTCCCAGGGCAGGTACAGGGTGAGATACAGAGTAAAGCTCCCTCTACACTGTCCCATCAAACACTCCCAGGGAAGGTACAGGGTCAGATACAGAGTGAAGCTCCCTCTACACTGTCCCATCAAACACTCCCAGGGCAGATACAGGGTCAGATACAGAGTAAAGCTCCCTCTACACTGTCCCATCAAACACTCCCAGGGCAGGTACAGGGTTAGATACATCGTAAAGCTCCCTTGACACTTTCCCATCAAACACACCCAGGGCATGTACAGGGTTAGATACAGAGTAAAGCTCCCTCTACACTGTCCCATCAAACACTCCCATGGCAGGTACAGGGTTAGATACAGAGTAAAGCTCCCTCTACACTGTCCCATCAAACACTCCCAGGGCAGGTACAGGGTTAGATACAGAGTAAAGCTCCCTCAACACTGTCCCATCAAACACTCCCAGGGCAGGTACAGGGTTAGATACAGAGTAAAGCTCCCTCTACACTGTCCCGTCAAACACTCCCAGGGCAGGTACAGGGTTAGATACAGAGTAAAGCTCCCTCCACACTGTCCCGTCAATCACTCCCAGGGCAGGTACAGGGTTAGATACAGAGTAAAGCTCCCTCCACACTGTCCCGTCAAACACTCCCAGGGCAGGTACAGGGTTAGATACAGAGTAAAGCTCCCTCTACACTGTCCCGTCAAACACTCCCATGGCAGGTACAGGGTTAGATACGGAGTAAAGCTCCCTCTGCACTGTCCCATCAAACACTCCCAGGGCAGGTGCAGGGTCAGATACAGAGTAAAGCTCCCTGTACACTGTCCCATCAAACACTCCCAGGGCAGGTACAGGGTCAGATACAGAGTAAAGCTCCCTCTACACTGTCCCGTCAAACACTCCTAGGGCAGGTACAGGGTTAGATACAGAGTAAAGCTCCCTCTGCACTGTCCCATCAAACACTCGCAGTGCAGGTACAGGGTTAGATACAGAGTAAAGCTCCCTCTACACTGTCCCGTCAAACACTCCCAGGGCAGGTACAGGGTTAGATACAGAGTAAATCTCCCTCTACACTGTCCCATCAAACACTCCCAGGGCAGGTACAGGGTTAGATACAGAGTAAAGCTCCCTCTACACTGTCCCATCAAACACTCCCAGTGCAGGTACAGGGTCAGATACAGAGTAAAGCTCCCTCTCCACTGTCCCATCAAACACTCCCAGTGCAGGTACAGGGTTAGATACAGAGTAAAGCTCCCGCTACACTGTCCCATCAAACACTCCCAGTGCAGGTACAGGGTTAGATACAGAGTAAAGCTCCCTCTACACTGTCCCATCAAACACTCCCAGTGCAGGTACAGGGTTAGATACAGAGGAAAGCTCCCTCTACACTGTCCCATCAAACACTCCCAGGGCAGGTACAGGGTGAGATACAGTGTGAAGCTCCCTCTCCACTGTCCCATCAAACACTCCCAGGGCAGGTACAGGGTGAGAAACAGAGTAAAGCTCCCTCTCCACTGTCCCATCAAACACTCCCAGGGCAGGTACAGGGTGAGATACAGAGTAAAGCTCCCTCTACACTGTCCCATCAAACACTCCCAGTGCAGGTACAGGGTTAGATACAGAGTAAAGCTCCCTCTACACTGTCCCATCAAACACTCCCAGGGCAGGTCCAGGGTTAGATACAGAGTAAAGCTCCCTCTACACTGTCCCATCAAACACTCCCAGGGCAGGTACAGAGTTAGACACAGAGTAAAGCTCCCTCTACACTGTCCCATCAAACACTCCCAGGGCAGGTACAGGGTCAGATAAAGAGTAAAGCTCCCTCTACACTGTCCCGTCAAACACTCCCAGGGCAGGGACAGGGTTAGATACAGAGTAAAGCTCCCTCTACACTGCCCCATCAAACACTCCCAGGGCAGGTACAGAGTTAGATACAGAGTAAAGCTCCCTCTACACTGTCCCATCAAACACTCCCAGGGCAGGTACAGAGTTAGATACAGAGTAAAGCTCCCTCTACACTGTCCCATCAAACACTCCCAGGGCAGGTACAGGGTGAGATACAGAGTAAAGCTCCCTCTACACTGTCCCGTCAAACACTCCCAGGGCAGGTACAGGGTTAGATACAGAGTAAAGCTCCCTCTACACTGTCCCATCAAACACTCCCAGGGCAGGTACAGGGTTAGATACAGAGTAAAGCTCCCTCTACACTGTCCCATCAAACACTCCCAGGGCAGGTACAGGGTTAGATACAGAGTAAAGCTCCCTCTACACTGCCCCATCAAACACTCCCAGGGCAGGTACAGAGTTAGATACAGAGTAAAGCTCCCTCTACACTGTCCCATCAAACACTCCCAGGGCAGGTACAGGGTTAGATACAGAGTAAAGCTCCCTCTACACTGTCCCATCAAACACTCCCAGGGCAGGTACAGGGTTCGATACAGAGTAAAGCTCCCTCCACACTGTCCCATCAAACACTCCCAGGGCAGGTACAGGGTTAGATACAGAGTAAAGCTCCCTCCACACTGTCCCATCAAACACTCCCAGGGCAGGTACAGGGTTAGATACAGAGTAAAGCTCCCTCTACACTGTCCCATCAAACACTCCCAGGGCAGGTACAGGGTTAGATACAGAGGAAAGCTCCCTTCACACTGTCCCATCAAACACTCCCAGGGCAGGTACAGAGTTAGATACAGAGTAAAGCTCCCTCTGCACTGTCCCATCAAACACTTTCAGGGCAGGTACAGGGTTAGATACAGAGTAAAGCTCCCTCCACACTGTCCCATCAAACACTCCCAGGGCAGGTACAGAGTTAGATACAGAGTAAAGCTCCCTCTACACTGTCCCGTCAAACACTCCCAGGGCAGGTACAGGGTTAGATACAGAGTAAAGCTCCCTCCACACTGTCCCATCAAACACTCCCAGGGCAGGTACAGGGTGAGATACAGAGTAAAGCTCCCTCTCCACTGTCCCATCAAACACTCCCAGTGCAGGTACAGGGTCAGATAGAGAGTAAAGGTCCCTCTACACTGTCCCATCAATCACTCCCAGGGCAGGTACAGGGTTAGATACAGAGTAAAGCTCCCTCTACACTGTCCCATCAAACACTCCCAGGGCAGGTACTGGGTTAGATACAGAGTAAAGCTCCCTCTACACTGTCCCATCAAACACTCCCAGGGCAGGTACAGTGTTAGATACAGAGTAAAGCTCCCTCTACACTGTCCCATCAAACACTCCCAGGGCAGGTACAGGGTGAGATACAGAGTAAAGCTCCCTCTCCACTGTCCCATCAAACACTCCCAGTGCAGGTACAGGGTTAGATACAGAGGAAAGCTCCCTCTACACTGTCCCATCAAACACTCCCAGGGCAGGTACAGGGTGAGATACAGAGTAAAGCTCCTTCTCCACTGTCCCATCAAACACTCCCAGGGCAGGTACAGGGTGAGATACAGAGTAAAGCTCCCTCTACACTGTCCCATCAAACACTCCCAGGGCAGGTACAGGGTGAGATACAGAGTAAAGCTCCCTCTCCACTGTCCCATCAAACACTCCCAGGGCAGGTACAGGGTGAGATACAGAGTAAAGCTCCCTCTACACTGTCCCATCAAACACTCCCAGTGCAGGTACAGGGTTAGATACAGAGTAAAGCTCCCTCTACACTGTCCCGTCAAACACTCCCAGGACAGGTACAGGGTTAGATACAGAGTAAATCTCCCTCTACACTGTCCCATCAAACACTCCCAGTGCAGGTACAGGGTCAGATACAGAGTAAAGCTCCCTCTCCACTGTCCCATCAAACACTCCCAGGGCACGTACAGGGTCAGATACAGAGTAAAGCTCCCTCTACACTGTCCCATCAAACACTCCCAGTGCAGGTACAGGGTTAGATACAGAGTAAAGCTCCCTCTACACTGTCCATTCAAACACTCCCAGTGCAGGTACAGGGTTAGATACAGAGGAAAGCTCCCTCTACACTGTCCCATCAAACACTCCCAGTGCAGGTACAGGGTTAGATACAGAGTAAAGCTCCCTCTACACTGTCCCATCAAACACTCCCAGTGCAGGTACAGGGTTAGATACAGAGGAAAGCTCCCTCTACACTGTCCCATCAAACACTCCCAGGGCAGGTACAGGGTGAGATACAGTGTAAAGCTCCCTCTCCACTGTCCCATCAAACACTCCCAGGGCAGGTACAGGGTGAGAAACAGAGTAAAGCTCCCTCTCCACTGTCCCATCAAACACTCCCAGGGCAGGTACAGGGTGAGATACAGAGTAAAGCTCCCTCTACACTGTCCCATCAAACACTCCCAGTGCAGGTACAGGGTTAGATACAGAGTAAAGCTCCCTCTACACTGTCCCATCAAACACTCCCAGGGCAGGTACAGGGTTAGATACAGAGTAAAGCTCCCTCTACACTGTCCCATCAAACACTCCCAGGGCAGGTACAGAGTTAGACACAGAGTAAAGCTCCCTCTACACTGTCCCATCAAACACTCCCAGGGCAGGTACAGGGTCAGATAAAGAGTAAAGCTCCCTCTACACTGTCCCGTCAAACACTCCCAGGGCAGGGACAGGGTTAGATACAGAGTAAAGCTCCCTCTACACTGTCCCTTCAAACACTCCCAGGGCAGGTACAGAGTTAGATACAGAGGAAAGCTCCCTTCACACTGTCCCATCAAACACTCCCAGGGCAGGTACAGAGTTAGATACAGAGTAAAGCTCCCTCTGCACTGTCCCATCAAACACTTTCAGGGCAGGTACAGGGTTAGATACAGAGTAAAGCTCCCTCCACACTGTCCCATCAAACACTCCCAGGGCAGGTACAGAGTTAGATACAGAGTAAAGCTCCCTCTACACTGTCCCGTCAAACACTCCCAGGGCAGGTACAGGGTGAGATACAGAGTAAAGCTCCCTCTCCACTGTCCCATCAAACACTCCCAGTGCAGGTACAGGGTCAGATAGAGAGTAAAGGTCCCTCTACACTGTCCCATCAATCACTCCAAGGGCAGGTACAGGGTTAGATACAGAGTAAAGCTCCCTCTACACTGTCCCATCAAACACTCCCAGGGCAGGTACTGGGTTAGATACAGAGTAAAGCTCCCTCTCCACTGTCCCATCAAACACTCCCAGTGCAGGTACAGGGTTAGATGGAGAGTAAAGCTCCCTCTACACTGTCCCATCAAACATTCCCAGGGCAGGTACAGGGTTAGATACAGAGTAAAGCTCCCTCTACACTGTCCCATCAAACACTCCCAGGGCAGGTACAGGGTGAGATACAGAGTAAAGCTCCCTCTCCACTGTCCCATCAAACACTCCCAGTGCAGGTACAGGGTTAGATACAGAGGAAAGCTCCCTCTACACTGTCCCATCAAACACTCCCAGGGCAGGTACAGGGTGAGATACAGAGTAAAGCTCCTTCTCCACTGTCCCATCAAACACTCCCAGGGCAGGTACAGGGTGAGATACAGAGTAAAGCTCCCTCTACACTGTCCCATCAAACACTCCCAGGGCAGGTACAGGGTGAGATACAGAGTAAAGCTCCCTCTCCACTGTCCCATCAAACACTCCCAGGGCAGGTACGGGGTGAGATACAGAGTAAAGCTCCCTCTACACTGTCCCATCAAACACTCCCAGTGCAGGTACAGGGGTAGATACAGAGTAAAGCTCCCTCTACACTGTCCCGTCAAACACTCCCAGGACAGGTACAGGGTTAGATACAGAGTAAATCTCCCTCTACACTGTCCCATCAAACACTCCCAGTGCAGTACAGGGTCAGATACAGAGTAAAGCTCCCTCTCCACTGTCCCATCAAACACTCCCAGTGCAGGTACAGGGTTAGATACAGAGTAAAGCTCCCTCTGCACTGTCCCATCAAACACTCCCAGTGCAGGTACAGGGTTAGATACAGAGTAAAGCTCCCTCTACACTGTCCCATCAAACACTCCCAGGGCAGGTACAGGGTGAGATACAGAGTAAAGCTCCCTCTCCACTGTCCCATCAAACACTCCCAGGGCAGGTACAGGGTGAGATACAGAGTAAAGCTCCCTCTCCACTGTCCCATCAAACACTCCCAGGGCAGGTACAGGGTGAGATACAGAGTAAAGCTCCCTCTACACTGTCCCATCAAACACTCCCAGTGCAGGTACAGGGTTAGATACAGAGTAAAGCTCCCTCTCCACTGTCCCATCAAACACTCCCAGTGCAGGTACAGGGTCAGATGCAGGGTAAAGCTCCCTCTCCACTGTCCCATCAAACACTCCCAGTGCAGGTACTGGGTTAGATAAAGAGTAAAGCTCCCTCTACACTGTCCCATCAAACACTCCCAGTGCAGGTACAGGGTCAGATACAGAGTAAAGCTCCCTCTACACTGTCCCATCAAACACTCCCAGGGCAGGTACAGGGTTAGATACAGAGTAAAGCTCCCTCTGCACTGTCCCATCAAACACTCCCAGTGCAGGTACAGGGTCAGATACAGAGTAAAGCTCCCTCTACACTGTCCCATCAAACACTCCCAGGGCAGGTACAGGGTTAGATACAGAGTAAAGCTCCCTCTACACTGTCCAATCAAACACTCCCGGGGCAGGTACAGGGTTAGATACAGAGTAAAGCTCCCTCGACACTGTCCCATTAAACACTCCCAGGGCAGGTACAGGGTTAGATACAGAGTAAAGCTCCCTCTACACTGTCCCATCAAACACTCCCAGGGCAGGTACACGGTTAGATACAGAGTAAAGCTCACTCACACTGTCCCATCAAACACTACCAGGGCAGGTACAGGGTTAGATACAGAGTAAAGCTCCCTCTCCACTGTCCCATTAAACACTACCAGGGCAGGTACAGGGTTAGATACAGAGTAAAGCTCCCTCTACACTGTCCCATCAAACACTCCCGGGGCAGGTACAGGGTTAGATACAGAGTAAAGCTCCCTCTACACTGTCCCATCAAACACTCCCAGGGCAGGTACAGGGTTAGATACAGAGTAAAGCTCCCTCTACACTGTCCCGTCAAACACTCCCAGGGCAGGGACAGGGTTAGATACAGAGTAAAGCTCCCTCTACACTGTCCCGTCAAACACTCCCAGGGCAGGTACAGGGTTAGATACAGAGTAAAGCTCCCTCTACACTGCCCCATCAAACACTCCCAGGGCAGGTACAGAGTTAGATACAGAGTAAAGCTCCCTCTACACAGTCCCATCAAACACTCCCAGGGCAGGTACAGAGTTAGATACAGAGTAAAGCTCCCTTCACACTGTCCCATCAAACACTCCCAGGGCAGGTACAGGGTTAGATACAGAGTAAAGCTCCCTCTACACTGTCCCATCAAACACTCCCAGGGCAGGTACAGGGTTAGATACAGAGTAAAGCTCCCTCTACACTGTCCCGTCAAACACTCCCAGGGCAGGGACAGGGTTAGATACAGAGTAAAGCTCCCTCTACACTGTCCCGTCAAACACTCCCAGGGCAGGTACAGGGTTAGATACAGAGTAAAGCTCCCTCTACACTGCCCCATCAAACACTCCCAGGGCAGGTACAGAGTTAGATACAGAGTAAAGCTCCCTCTACACTGTCCCATCAAACAGTCCCAGGGCAGGTACAGTGTTAGATACAGAGTAAAGCTCCCTCTACACTGTCCCATCAAACACTCCAAGGGCAGGTACAGGGTTAGATACAGAGTAAAGCTCCCTCTACACTGTCCCATCAAACACTCCCAGGGCAGGTACAGGGTTAGATACAGAGTAAAGCTCCCTCTACACTGTCCCATTAAACACTCCCAGGGCAGGTACAGGGTTAGATACAGTGTAAAGCTCCCTCTACACTGTCCCATCAAACACTCCCAGGGCAGGTACAGGGTTGGATACAGAGTAAAGCTCCCTCTACACTGTCCCATCAAACACTCCCAGGGCAGGTACAGGGTTAGATACAGAGTAAAGCTCCCTCTACACTGTCCCATCAAACACTATCAGGGCAGGTACAGGGTTAGATACAGAGTAAAGCTCCCTCTCCACTGTCCCATTAAACACTACCAGGGCAGGTACAGGGTTAGATACAGAGTAAAGCTCCCTCTACACTGTCCCATCAAACACTCCCAGGGCAGGTACAGGGTTAGATACAGAGTAAAGCTCCCTCTACACTGTCCCATCAAACACTCCCAGGGCAGGTACAGAGTTAGATACAGAGTAAAGCTCCCTCTACACTGTCCCATCAAACACTCCCAGGGCAGGGACAGGGTTAGATACAGAGTAAAGCTCCCTCGACACTGCCCCATTAAACACTCCCAGGGCAGGTACAGAGTTAGATACAGAGTAAAGCTGCCTCTACACAGTCACATCAAACACTCCCAGGGCAGGTACAGAGTTAGATATAGAGTAAATCTCCCTCTACTGTCCCATCAAACACTCCCAGGGCAGGTACAGGGTTAGATACAGAGTAAAGCTCCCTCTACACTGTCCCATCAAACACTACCAGGGCAGGTACAGGGTTAGATACAGAGTAAAGCTCCCTCTACACAGTCCCATCAAACACTCCCAGGGCAGGTACAGGGTTAGATACAGAGTAAAGCTCCCTCTACAGTGTCCCGTCAAACACTCCCAGGGCAGGTACAGGGTTAGATACAGAGTAAAGCTCCCTCTACACTGTCCCGTCAAACACTACCAGGGCAGGTACAGGGTTAGATACAGAGTAAAGCTCCCTCTACACTGTCCCGTCAAACACTCCCAGGGCAGGTACAGGGTTAGATACAGAGTAAAGCTCCCTCTACACTGTCCCGTCAAACACTCCCAGGGCAGGTACAGGGTTCGATACAGAGTAAAGCTCCCTCGACACTGTCCCGTCAAACATTCCAGGGCAGGTACAGGGTTAGATACAGAGTAAAGCCCCCTCTACACTGTCCCATCAAACACTCCCAGGGCAGTTACAGAGTTAGATACAGAGTAAAGCTCCCTCTACACTGTCCCATCAAACACTCCCAGGGCAGGTACAGAGTTAGATACAGAGTAAAGCTCCCTCTACACTGTCCCATCAAACACTCCCAGGGCAGGTACAGGGTTAGATACAGAGTAAAGCTCCCTCTACACTGTCCCGTCAAACACTCCCAGGGCAGGTACAGGGTTAGATACAGAGTAAAGCTCCCTCTACACTGCCCCATCAAACACTCCCACGGCAGGTACAGGGTTAGATACAGAGTAAAGCTCCCTCTACACTGTCCGGTCAAACACTCCCAGGGCAGGTACAGGGTTAGATACAGAGTAAAGCTCCCTCTACACTGTCCCGTCAAACACTCCCAGGGCAGGTACAGGGTTAGATACAGAGTAAAGCTCCCTCTACACTGTCCCGTCAAACACTCCCAGGGCAGGTACAGGGTTAGATACAGAGTAAAGCTCCCTCCACACTGTCCCGTCAAACACTCCCAGGGCAGGTACAGGGTTAGATACAGAGTAAAGCTGCCTCTACACTGTCCCGTCAAACACTCCCAGGGCAGGTACAGGGTTAGATACAGAGTAAAGCTCCCTCTCCACTGTCCCGTCAAACACTCCCAGGGCAGGTACAGGGTTAGATACAGAGTAAAGCTCCCTCTACACTGTCCCGTCAATCACTCCCAGGGCAGGTACAGGGTTAGATACAGAGTAAAGCTCCCTCTACACTGTCCCGTCAAACACTCCCAGGGCAGGTGCAGGGTTAGATACAGAGTAAAGCTCCCTCTACACTGTCCCGTCAAACACTCCCATGGCAGGTACAGGGTTAGATACAGAGTAAAGCTCCCTCTACACTGTCCCATCAAACACTCCCAGGGCAGGTGCAGGGTCAGATACAGAGTAAAGCTCCCTGTACACTGTCCCATCAAACACTCCCAGGGCAGGTACAGGGTCAGATACAGAGTAAAGCTCCCTCTGCAGTGTCCCGTCAAACACTCCCAGGGCAGGTACAGGGTTAGATACAGAGTAAAGCTCCCTCTGCACTGTCCCATCAAACACTCTCAGGGCAGGTACAGGGTGAGATACAGAGTAAAGCTCCCTCTACAGTGTCCCGTCAAACACTCCCAGGGCAGGTACAGGGTTAGATACAGAGTAAAGCTCCCTCTACACTGTCCCGTCAAACACTCCCAGGGCAGGTACAGGGTTCGATACAGAGTAAAGCTCCCTCGACACTGTCCCGTCAAACATTCCAGGGCAGGTACAGGGTTAGATACAGAGTAAAGCCCCCTCTACACTGTCCCATCAAACACTCCCAGGGCAGTTACAGAGTTAGATACAGAGTAAAGCTCCCTCTACACTGTCCCATCAAACACTCCCAGGGCAGGTACAGAGTTAGATACAGAGTAAAGCTCCCTCTACACTGTCCCATCAAACACTCCCAGGGCAGGTACAGGGTTAGATACAGAGTAAAGCTCCCTCTACACTGTCCCGTCATCACTCCCAGGGCAGGTACAGGGTTAGATACAGAGTAAAGCTCCCTCTACACTGTCCCATCAAACACTCCCACGGCAGGTACAGGGTTAGATACAGAGTAAAGCTCCCTCTACACTGTCCGGTCAAACACTCCCAGGGCAGGTACAGGGTTAGATACAGAGTAAAGCTCCCTCTACACTGTCCCGTCAAACACTCCCAGGGCAGGTACAGGGTTAGATACAGAGTAAAGCTCCCTCTACACTGTCCCGTCAAACACTCCCAGGGCAGGTACAGGGTTAGATACAGAGTAAAGCTCCCTCTACACTGTCCCGTCAAACACTCCCAGGGCAGGTACAGGGTTAGATACAGAGTAAAGCTCCCTCTACACTGTCCCGTCAAACACTCCCAGGGCAGGTACAGGGTTAGATACAGAGTAAAGCTCCCTCTCCACTGTCCCGTCAAACACTCCCAGGGCAGGTACAGGGTTAGATACAGAGTAAAGCTCCCTCTACACTGTCCCGTCAATCACTCCCAGGGCAGGTACAGGGTTAGATACAGAGTAAAGCTCCCTCTACACTGTCCCGTCAAACACTCCAAGGGCAGGTACAGGGTTAGATACAGAGTAAAGCTCCCTCTACACTGTCCCGTCAAACACTCCCATGGCAGGTACAGGGTTAGATACAGAGTAAAGCTCCCTCTACACTGTCCCATCAAACACTCCCAGGGCAGGTGCAGGGTCAGATACAGAGTAAAGCTCCCTCTACACTGTCCCATCAAACACTCCCAGGGCAGGTACAGGGTTAGATACAGAGTAAAGCTCCCTCTACACTGTCCCGTCAAACACTCCCAGGGCAGATACAGGGTCAGATACAGAGTAAAGCTCCCTCTACACTGTCCCGTCAAACACTCCCAGGGCAGGTACAGGGTTAGATACAGAGTAAAGCTCCCTCTACACTGTCCCATCAAACACTCCCAGGGCAGGTACAGTGTTAGATACAGAGTAAAGCTCCCTCTACACTGTCCCATCAAACATTACCAGGGCAGGTACAGGGTTAGATACAGAGTAAAGCTCCCTCTCCACTGTCCCATTAAACACTACCAGGGCAGGTACAGGGTTAGATACAGAGTAAAGCTCCCTCTACACTGTCCCATCAAACACTCCCGGGGCAGGTACAGGGTTAGATACAGAGTAAAGCTCCCTCTACACTGTCCCATCAAACACTCCCAGGGCAGGTACAGGGTGAGATACAGAGTAAAGCTCCCTCTACACTGTCCCATCAAACACTCCCAGGGCAGGTACAGAGTTAGATACAGAGTAAAGCTCCCTCTACACTGTCCCATCAAACACTCCCAGGGCAGGTACAGGGTTAGATACAGAGTAAAGCTCCCTCTACACTGTCCCATCAAACACTCCCAGGGCAGGTACAGAGTTAGATACAGAGTAAAGCTCCCTCTACACTGTCCCATCAAACACTCCCAGGGCAGGGACAGGGTTAGATACAGAGTAAAGCTCCCTCTACACTGCCCCATTAAACACTCCCAGGGCAGGTACAGAGTTAGATACAGAGTAAAGCTGCCTCTACACAGTCACATCAAACACTCCCAGGGCAGGTACAGAGTTAGATATAGAGTAAATCTCCCTCTCCTGTCCCATCAAACACTCCCAGGGCAGGTACAGGGTTAGATACAGAGTAAAGCTCCCTCTACGCTGTCCCATCAAACACTACCAGGGCAGGTACAGGGTTAGATACAGAGTAAAGCTCCCTCTACACAGTCCCATCAAACACTCCCAGGGCAGGTACAGGGTTAGATACAGAGTAAAGCTCCCTCTACAGTGTCCCGTCAAACACTCCCAGGGCAGGTACAGGGTTAGATACAGAGTAAAGCTCCCTCTACACTGTCCCGTCAAACACTAGCAGGGCAGGTACAGGGTTAGATACAGAGTAAAGCTCCCTCTACACTGTCCCGTCAAACACTCCCAGGGCAGGTCCAGGGTTAGATACAGAGTAAAGCTCCCTCTACACTGTCCCGTCAAACACTCCCAGGGCAGGTACAGGGTTAGATACAGAGTAAAGCTCCCTCTACACTGTCCCGTCAAACACTCCCAGGGCAGGTACAGGGTTCGATACAGAGTAAAGCCCCCTCTACACTGTCCCATCAAACACTCCCAGGGCAGTTACAGAGTTAGATACAGAGTAAAGCTCCCTCGACACTGTCCCATCAAACACTCCCAGGGCAGGTACAGAGTTAGATACAGAGTAAAGCTCCCTCTACACTGTCCCATCAAACACTCCCAGGGCAGGTACAGGGTTAGATACAGAGTAAAGCTCCCTCTACACTGTCCCGTCAAACACTCCCAGGGCAGGTACAGGGTTAGATACAGAGTAAAGCTCCCTCTACACTGTCCCATCAAACACTCCCACGGCAGGTACAGGGTTAGATACAGAGTAAAGCTCCCTCTACACTGTCCGGTCAAACACTCCCAGGGCAGGTACAGGGTTAGATACAGAGTAAAGCTCCCTCTACACTGTCCCGTCAAACACTCCCAGGGCAGGTACAGGGTTAGATACAGAGTAAAGCTCCCTCTACACTGTCCCGTCAAACACTCCCAGGACAGGTACAGGGTTAGATACAGAGTAAAGCTCCCTCTACACTGTCCCGTCAAACACTCCCAGGGCAGGTACAGGGTTAGATACAGAGTAAAGCTCCCTCTACACTGTCCCGTCAAACACTCCCAGGGCAGGTACAGGGTTAGATACAGAGTAAAGCTCCCTCTCCACTGTCTCGTCAAACACTCCCAGGGCAGGTACAGGGTTAGATACAGAGTAAAGCTCCCTCTACACTGTCCCGTCAATCACTCCCAGGGCAGGTACAGGGTTAGATACAGAGTAAAGCTCCCTCGACACTGTCCCGTCAAACACTCCCAGGGCAGGTACAGGGTTAGATACAGAGTAAAGCTCCCTCTACACTGTCCCGTCAAACACTCCCATGGCAGGTACAGGGTTAGATACAGAGTAAAGCTCCCTCTACACTGTCCCATCAAACACTCCCAGGGCAGGTGCAGGGTCAGATACAGAGTAAAGCTCCCTGTACACTGTCCCATCAAACACTCCCAGGGCAGGTACAGGGTCAGATACAGAGTAAAGCTCCCTCTGCACTGTCCCGTCAAACACTCCCAGGGCAGGTACAGGGTTAGATACAGAGTAAAGCTCCCTCTGCACTGTCCCATCAAACAATCTCAGGGCAGGTACAGGGTGAGATACAGAGTAAAGCTCCCTCTACAGTGTCCCGTCAAACACTCCCAGGGCAGGTACAGGGTTAGATACAGAGTAAAGCTCCCTCTACACTGTCCCGTCAAACACTCCCAGGGCAGGTACAGGGTTCGATACAGAGTAAAGCTCCCTCGACACTGTCCCGTCAAACATTCCAGGGCAGGTACAGGGTTAGATACAGAGTAAAGCCCCCTCTACACTGTCCCATCAAACACTCCCAGGGCAGTTACAGAGTTAGATACAGAGTAAAGCTCCCTCTACACTGTCCCATCAAACACTCCCAGGGCAGGTACAGAGTTAGATACAGAGTAAAGCTCCCTCTACACTGTCCCATCAAACACTCCCAGGGCAGGTACAGGGTTAGATACAGAGTAAAGCTCCCTCTACACTGTCCCGTCATCACTCCCAGGGCAGGTACAGGGTTAGATACAGAGTAAAGCTCCCTCTACACTGTCCCATCAAACACTCCCACGGCAGGTACAGGGTTAGATACAGAGTAAAGCTCCCTCTACACTGTCCGGTCAAACACTCCCAGGGCAGGTACAGGGTTAGATACAGAGTAAAGCTCCCTCTACACTGTCCCGTCAAACACTCCCAGGGCAGGTACAGGGTTAGATACAGAGTAAAGCTCCCTCTACACTGTCCCGTCAAACACTCCC
The DNA here is from genome assembly GCF_035084215.1 of Heptranchias perlo. Taxonomy (NCBI): domain Eukaryota; kingdom Metazoa; phylum Chordata; class Chondrichthyes; order Hexanchiformes; family Hexanchidae; genus Heptranchias; species Heptranchias perlo. The sequence goes on from NW_027139142.1 coordinate 388,256, forward strand.
AGGGCAGGTACAGGGTTAGATACAGAGTAAAGCTCCCTCTACACTGTCCCGTCAAACACTCCCAGGGCAGGTACAGGGTTAGATACAGAGTAAAGCTCCCTCTACACTGTCCCGTCAAACACTCCCAGGGCAGGTACAGGGTTAGATACAGAGTAAAGCTCCCTCTCCACTGTCCCGTCAAACACTCCCAGGGCAGGTACAGGGTTAGATACAGAGTAAAGCTCCCTCTACACTGTCCCGTCAATCACTCCCAGGGCAGGTACAGGGTTAGATACAGAGTAAAGCTCCCTCTACACTGTCCCGTCAAACACTCCCAGGGCAGGTACAGGGTTAGATACAGAGTAAAGCTCCCTCTACACTGTCCCGTCAAACACTCCCATGGCAGGTACAGGGTTAGATACAGAGTAAAGCTCCCTCTACACTGTCCCATCAAACACTCCCAGGGCAGGTGCAGGGTCAGATACAGAGTAAAGCTCCCTGTACACTGTCCCATCAAACACTCCCAGGGCAGGTACAGGGTCAGATACAGAGTAAAGCTCCCTCTACACTGTCCCGTCAAACACTCCCAGGGCAGGTACAGGGTTAGATACAGAGTAAAGCTCCCTCTGCACTGTCCCATCAAACACTCTCAGGGCAGGTACAGGGTGAGATACAGAGTAAAGCTCCCTCCACACTGTCCCATCAAACACTCCCAGGGCAGGTACAGGGTCAGATACAGAGTAAAGCTCCCTCTACACTGTCCCATCAAACACTCCCAGGGCAGGTAGAGGGTTAGATACAGAGTAAAGCTCCCTCTACACTGTCCCATCAAACACTCCCAGGGCAGGTACAGGGTCAGATACAGAGTAAAGCTCCGTCTACACTGTCCCGTCAAACACTCCCAGGGCAGGTACAGGGTTAGATGCAGAGTAAAGCTCCCTCTGCACTGTCCCATCAAACACTCCCAGCTCAGGTACAGGGTGAGATACAGAGTAAAGCTCCCTCCACACTGTCCCATCAAACACTCCCAGGGCAGGTACAGGGTTAGATACAGAGTAAGGCTCCCTCTACACTGTCCCATCAAACACTCCCAGGGCAGGTACAGGGTCAGATACAGAGTAAAGCTCCCTCTACACTGTCCCGTCAAACACTCCCAGGCCAGGTACAGGGTCAGATACAGAGTAAAGCTCCCTCTACACTGTCCCATCAAACACTCCCAGGGCAGGTACAGGGTCAGATACAGAGTAAAGCTCCCTCTACACTGTCCCGTCAAACACTCCCAGGGCAGGTACAGGGTTGGATACAGAGTAAAGCTCCCTCTGCACTGTCCCATCAAACACTCCCAGGGCAGGTACAGGGTGAGATACAGAGTAAAGCTCCCTCTACACTGTCCCATCAAACACTCCCAGGGCAGGTACAGCGTCAGATACAGAGTATAGCTCCCTCTACACTGTCCCATCAAACACTCCCAGGGCAGGTACAGGGTTAGATACAGAGTAAAGCTCCCTCTACACTGTCCCATCAAACACTCCCAGGGCAGGTACAGGGTCAGATACAGAGTAAAGCTCCCTCTACACTGTCCCATCAAACACTCCGAGGGCAGGTACAGGGTCAGATACAGAGTCAAGCTCCCTCTACACTGTCCCGTCAAACACTCCCAGGGCAGGTACAGGGTTAGATACAGAGTAAAGCTCCCTCTGCACTGTCCCATCAAACACTCCCAGGGCAGGTACAGGGTGAGATACAGAGTAAAGCTCCCTCTACACTGTCCCATCAAACACTCCCAGGGCAGGTACAGGGTTAGATACAGAGTAAAGCTCCCTCTACACTGTCCCATCAAACACTCCCAGGGCAGGTACAGGGTAAGATACAGAGTAAAGCTCCCTCCACACTGTCCCATCAAACACTCCCAGGGCAGGTACAGGGTGAGATACAGAGTAAAGCTCCCTCTACACTGTCCCATCAAACACTCCCAGGGCAGGTACAGGGTTAGATACAGAGTAAAGCTCCCTCTACACTGTCCCATCAAACACTCCCAGGGCAGGTACAGGGTTAGATGCAGAGTAAAGCTCCCTCTACACTGTCCCATCAAACACTCCCAGGGCAGGTACAGGGTGAGATACAGAGTAAAGCTCCCTCTACACTGTCCCATCAAACACTCCCAGGGCAGGTACAGGGTCAGATACAGAGTGAAGCTCCCTCTAAACTGTCCCATCAAACACTCCCAGGGCAGATACAGGGTCAGATACAGAGTAAAGCTCCCTCTACACTGTCCCATCAAACACTCCCAGGGCAGGTACAGGGTTAGATACAGAGTAAAGCTCCCTCTACACTGTCCCGTCAAACACTCCCAGGGCAGGTACAGGGTTAGATACAGAGTAAAGCTCCCTCTCCACTGTCCCGTCAAACACGCCCAGGGCAGGTACAGGTTTAGATACAGAGTAAAGCTCCCTCTACACTGTCCCGTCAATCACTCCCAGGGCAGGTACAGGGTTAGATACAGAGTAAAGCTCCCTCTACACTGTCCCGTCAAACACTCCCAGGGCAGGTACAGGGTTAGATACAGAGTAAAGCTCCCTCTACACTGTCCCGTCAAACACTCCCACGGCAGGTACAGGGTTAGATACAGAGTAAAGCTCCCTCTACACTGTCCCATCAAACACTCCCAGGGCAGGTGCAGGGTCAGATACAGAGTAAAGCTCCCTGTACACTGTCCCATCAAACACTCCCAGGGCAGGTACAGGGTCAGATACAGAGTAAAGCTCCCTCTACACTGTCCCGTCAAACACTCCTCGGGCAGATACAGGGTTAGATACAGAGTAAAGCTCCCTCTGCACTGTCCCATCAAACACTCTCAGGGCAGGTACAGGGTGAGATACAGAGTAAAGCTCCCTCCACACTGTCCCATCAAACACTCCCAGGGCAGGTACAGGGTCAGGTACAGAGTAAAGCTCCCTCTGCATTGTCCCATCAAACACTCCCAGGGCAGTTACAGGGTCAGATACAGAGTAAAGCTCCCTCTACACTGTCCCGTCAAACACTCCCAGGGCAGGTACTGGGTTAGATACAGAGTAAAGCTCCCTCTACACTGTCCCGTCAAACACTCCCATGGCAGGTACAGGGTTAGATACAGAGTAAAGCTCCCTCTACACTGTCCCATCAAACACTCCCAGGGCAGGTGCAGGGTCAGATACAGAGTAAAGCTCCCTGTACACTGTCCCATCAAACACTCCCAGGGCAGGTACAGGGTCAGATACAGAGTAAAGCTCCCTCTACACTGTCCCGTCAAACACTCCCAGGGCAGGTACAGGGTTAGATACAGAGTAAAGCTCCCTCTACACTGTCCCATCAAACACTCCCAGGGCAGGTACAGTGTTAGATACAGAGTAAAGCTCCCTCTACACTGTCCCATCAAACATTACCAGGGCAGGTACAGGGTTAGATACAGAGTAAAGCTCCCTCTCCACTGTCCCATTAAACACTACCAGGGCAGGTACAGGGTTAGATACAGAGTAAAGCTCCCTCTACACTGTCCCATCAAACACTCCCGGGGCAGGTACAGGGTTAGATACAGAGTAAAGCTCCCTCTACACTGTCCCATCAAACACTCCCAGGGCAGGTACAGGGTGAGATACAGAGTAAAGCTCCCTCTACACTGTCCCATCAAACACTCCCAGGGCAGGTACAGAGTTAGATACAGAGTAAAGCTCCCTCTACACTGTCCCATCAAACACTCCCAGGGCAGGTACAGGGTTAGATACAGAGTAAAGCTCCCTCTACACTGTCCCATCAAACACTCCCAGGGCAGGTACAGAGTTAGATACAGAGTAAAGCTCCCTCTACACTGTCCCATCAAACACTCCCAGGGCAGCGACAGTGTTAGATACAGAGTAAAGCTCCCTCTACACTGCCCCATTAAACACTCCCAGGGCAGGTACAGAGTTAGATACAGAGTAAAGCTGCCTCTACACAGTCACATCAAACACTCCCAGGGCAGGTACAGAGTTAGATATAGAGTAAATCTCCCTCTACTGTCCCATCAAACACTCCCAGGGCAGGTACAGGGTTAGATACAGAGTAAAGCTCCCTCTACGCTGTCCCATCAAACACTACCAGGGCAGGTACAGGGTTAGATACAGAGTAAAGCTCCCTCTACAGTGTCCCGTCAAACACTCCCAGGGCAGGTACAGGGTTAGATACAGAGTAAAGCTCCCTCTACACTGTCCCGTCAAACACTAGCAGGGCAGGTACAGGGTTAGATACACAGTAAAGCTCCCTCTACACTGTCCCGTCAAACACTCCCAGGGCAGGTCCAGGGTTAGATACAGAGTAAAGCTCCCTCTACACTGTCCCGTCAAACACTCCCAGGGCAGGTACAGGGTTCGACACAGAGTAAAGCTCCCTCGACACTGTCCCGTCAAACATTCCAGGGCAGGTACAGGGTTAGATTCAGAGTAAAGCCCCCTCTACACTGTCCCATCAAACACTCCCAGGGCAGTTACAGAGTTAGATACAGAGTAAAGCTCCCTCGACACTGTCCCATCAAACACTCCCAGGGCAGGTACAGAGTTAGATACAGAGTAAAGCTCCCTCTACACTGTCCCATCAAACACTCCCAGGGCAGGTACAGGGTTAGATACAGAGTAAAGCTCCCTCTACACTGTCCCGTCAAACACTCCCAGGGCAGGTACAGGGTTAGATACAGAGTAAAGCTCCCTCTACACTGTCCCATCAAACACTCCCACGGCAGGTACAGGGTTAGATACAGAGTAAAGCTCCCTCTACACTGTCCCGTCAAACACTCCCAGGGCAGGTACAGGGTTAGATACAGAGTAAAGCTCCCTCTACACTGTCCCGTCAAACACTCCCAGGGCAGGTACAGGGTTAGATACAGAGTAAAGCTCCCTCTCCACTGTCTCGTCAAACACTCCCAGGGCAGGTACAGGGTTAGATACAGAGTAAAGCTCCCTCTACACTGTCCCGTCAATCACTCCCAGGGCAGGTACAGGGTTAGATACAGAGTAAAGCTCCCTCGACACTGTCCCGTCAAACACTCCCAGGGCAGGTACAGGGTTAGATACAGAGTAAAGCTCCCTCTACACTGTCCCGTCAAACACTCCCATGGCAGGTACAGGTTTAGATACAGAGTAAAGCTCCCTCTACACTGTCCCATCAAACACTCCCAGGGCAGGTGCAGGGTCAGATACAGAGTAAAGCTCCCTGTACACTGTCCCATCAAACACTCCCAGGGCAGGTACAGGGTCAGATACAGAGTAAAGCTCCCTCTGCACTGTCCCGTCAAACACTCCCAGGGCAGGTACAGGGTTAGATACAGAGTAAAGCTCCCTCTGCACTGTCCCATCAAACAATCTCAGGGCAGGTACAGGGTGAGATACAGAGTAAAGCTCCCTCTACAGTGTCCCGTCAAACACTCCCAGGGCAGGTACAGGGTTAGATACAGAGTAAAGCTCCCTCTACACTGTCCCGTCAAACACTCCCAGGGCAGGTACAGGGTTCGATACAGAGTAAAGCTCCCTCGACACTGTCCCGTCAAACATTCCAGGGCAGGTACAGGGTTAGATACAGAGTAAAGCCCCCTCTACACTGTCCCATCAAACACTCCCAGGGCAGTTACAGAGTTAGATACAGAGTAAAGCTCCCTCTACACTGTCCCATCAAACACTCCCAGGGCAGGTACAGAGTTAGATACAGAGTAAAGCTCCCTCTACACTGTCCCATCAAACACTCCCAGGGCAGGTACAGGGTTAGATACAGAGTAAAGCTCCCTCTACACTGTCCCGTCATCACTCCCATGGCAGGTACAGGGTTAGATACAGAGTAAAGCTCCCTCTACACTGTCCCATCAAACACTCCCACGGCAGGTACAGGGTTAGATACAGAGTAAAGCTCCCTCTACACTGTCCGGTCAAACACTCCCAGGGCAGGTACAGGGTTAGATACAGAGTAAAGCTCCCTCTACACTGTCCCGTCAAACACTCCCAGGGCAGGTACAGGGTTAGATACAGAGTAAAGCTCCCTCTACACTGTCCCGTCAAACACTCCCAGGGCAGGTACAGGGTTAGATACAGAGTAAAGCTCCCTCTACACTGTCCCGTCAAACACTCCCAGGGCAGGTACAGGGTTAGATACAGAGTAAAGCTCCCTCTACACTGTCCCGTCAAACACTCCCAGGGCAGGTACAGGGTTAGATACAGAGTAAAGCTCCCTCTCCACTGTCCCGTCAAACACTCCCAGGGCAGGTACAGGGTTAGATACAGAGTAAAGCTCCCTCTACACTGTCCCGTCAATCACTCCCAGGGCAGGTACAGGGTTAGATACAGAGTAAAGCTCCCTCTACACTGTCCCGTCAAACACTCCCAGGGCAGGTACAGGGTTAGATACAGAGTAAAGCTCCCTCTACACTGTCCCGTCAAACACTCCCATGGCAGGTACAGGGTTAGATACAGAGTAAAGCTCCCTCTACACTGTCCCATCAAACACTCCCAGGGCAGGTGCAGGGTCAGATACAGAGTAAAGCTCCCTGTACACTGTCCCATCAAACACTCCCAGGGCAGGTACAGGGTCAGATACAGAGTAAAGCTCCCTCTACACTGTCCCGTCAAACACTCCCAGGGCAGGTACAGGGTTAGATACAGAGTAAAGCTCCCTCTGCACTGTCCCATCAAACACTCTCAGGGCAGGTACAGGGTGAGATACAGAGTAAAGCTCCCTCCACACTGTCCCATCAAACACTCCCAGGGCAGGTACAGGGTCAGATACAGAGTAAAGCTCCCTCTACACTGTCCCATCAAACACTCCCAGGGCAGGTAGAGGGTTAGATACAGAGTAAAGCTCCCTCTACACTGTCCCATCAAACACTCCCAGGGCAGGTACAGGGTCAGATACAGAGTAAAGCTCCGTCTACACTGTCCCGTCAAACACTCCCAGGGCAGGTACAGGGTTAGATGCAGAGTAAAGCTCCCTCTGCACTGTCCCATCAAACACTCCCAGCTCAGGTACAGGGTGAGATACAGAGTAAAGCTCCCTCCACACTGTCCCATCAAACACTCCCAGGGCAGGTACAGGGTTAGATACAGAGTAAGGCTCCCTCTACACTGTCCCATCAAACACTCCCAGGGCAGGTACAGGGTCAGATACAGAGTAAAGCTCCCTCTACACTGTCCCGTCAAACACTCCCAGGCCAGGTACAGGGTCAGATACAGAGTAAAGCTCCCTCTACACTGTCCCATCAAACACTCCCAGGGCAGGTACAGGGTCAGATACAGAGTAAAGCTCCCTCTACACTGTCCCGTCAAACACTCCCAGGGCAGGTACAGGGTTGGATACAGAGTAAAGCTCCCTCTGCACTGTCCCATCAAACACTCCCAGGGCAGGTACAGGGTGAGATACAGAGTAAAGCTCCCTCTACACTGTCCCATCAAACACTCCCAGGGCAGGTACAGCGTCAGATACAGAGTATAGCTCCCTCTACACTGTCCCATCAAACACTCCCAGGGCAGGTACAGGGTTAGATACAGAGTAAAGCTCCCTCTACACTGTCCCATCAAACACTCCCAGGGCAGGTACAGGGTCAGATACAGAGTAAAGCTCCCTCTACACTGTCCCATCAAACACTCCCAGGGCAGGTACAGGGTCAGATACAGAGTAAAGCTCCCTCTACACTGTCCCGTCAAACACTCCCAGGGCAGGTACAGGGTTAGATACAGAGTAAAGCTCCCTCTGCACTGTCCCATCAAACACTCCCAGGGCAGGTACAGGGTGAGATACAGAGTAAAGCTCCCTCTACACTGTCCCATCAAACACTCCCAGGGCAGGTACAGGGTTAGATACAGAGTAAAGCTCCCTCTACACTGTCCCATCAAACACTCCCAGGGCAGGTACAGGGTAAGATACAGAGTAAAGCTCCCTCCACACTGTCCCATCAAACACTCCCAGGGCAGGTACAGGGTGAGATACAGAGTAAAGCTCCCTCTACACTGTCCCATCAAACACTCCCAGGGCAGGTACAGGGTTAGATACAGAGTAAAGCTCCCTCTACACTGTCCCATCAAACACTCCCAGGGCAGGTACAGGGTTAGATGCAGAGTAAAGCTCCCTCTACACTGTCCCATCAAACACTCCCAGGGCAGGTACAGGGTGAGATACAGAGTAAAGCTCCCTCTACACTGTCCCATCAAACACTCCCAGGGCAGGTACAGGGTCAGATACAGAGTGAAGCTCCCTCTAAACTGTCCCATCAAACACTCCCAGGGCAGATACAGGGTCAGATACAGAGTAAAGCTCCCTCTACACTGTCCCATCAAACACTCCCAGGGCAGGTACAGGGTTAGATACAGAGTAAAGCTCCCTCTACACTGTCCCGTCAAACACTCCCAGGGCAGGTACAGGGTTAGATACAGAGTAAAGCTCCCTCTCCACTGTCCCGTCAAACACTCCCAGGGCAGGTACAGGTTTAGATACAGAGTAAAGCTCCCTCTACACTGTCCCGTCAATCACTCCCAGGGCAGGTACAGGGTTAGATACAGAGTAAAGCTCCCTCTACACTGTCCCGTCAAACACTCCCAGGGCAGGTACAGGGTTAGATACAGAGTAAAGCTCCCTCTACACTGTCCCGTCAAACACTCCCACGGCAGGTACAGGGTTAGATACAGAGTAAAGCTCCCTCTACACTGTCCCATCAAACACTCCTAGGGCAGGTGCAGGGTCAGATACAGAGTAAAGCTCCCTCTACACTGTCCCATCAAACACTCCCAGGGCAGGTACAGGGTCCGATACAGAGTAAAGCTCCCTCTACACTGTCCCGTCAAACACTCCCAGGGCAGGTACAGGGTTGGATACAGAGTAAAGCTCCCTCTGCACTGTCACATCAAACACTCCCAGGGCAGGTACAGGGTGAGATACAGAGTAAAGCTCCCTCTACACTGTCCCATCAAACACTCCCAGGGCAGGTACAGCGTCAGATACAGAGTATAGCTCCCTCTACACTGTCCCATCAAACACTCCCAGGGCAGGTACAGGGTTAGATACAGAGTAAAGCTCCCTCTACACTGTCCCATCAAACACTCCCAGGGCAGGTACAGGGTCAGATACAGAGTAAAGCTCCCTCTGCACTGTCCCATCAAACACTCCCAGGGCAGGTACAGGGTGAGATACAGAGTAAAGCTCCCTCTACACTGTCCCATCAAACACTCCCAGGGCAGGTACAGGGTTAGATACAGAGTAAAGCTCCCTCTACACTGTCCCATCAAACACTCCCAGGGCAGGTACAGGGTTAGATACAGAGTAAAGCTCCCTCTACACTGTCCCATCAAACACTCCCAGGGCAGGTACAGGGTGAGATACAGAGTAAAGCTCCCTCTACACTGTCCCATCAAACACTCCCAGGGCAGGTACAGGGTTAGATACAGAGTAAAGCTCCCTCTACACTGTCCCATCAAACACTCCCAGGGCAGGTACAGGGTTAGATGCAGAGTGAAGCTCCCTCTACACTGTCCCATCAAACACTCCCAGGGCAGGTACAGGGTGAGATACAGAGTAAAGCTCCCTCTACACTGTCCCATAAAACACTCCCAGGGAAGGTACAGGGTCAGATACAGAGTGAAGCTCCCTCTACACTGTCCCATCAAACACTCCCAGGGCAGATACAGGGTCAGATACAGAATAAAGCTCCCTCTGCACTGTCCCATCAAACACTCCCAGGGCAGGTACAGGGTTAGATACATAGTAAAGCTCCCTTGACACTTTCCCATCAAACACACCCAGGGCATGTACAGGGTTAGATACAGAGTAAAGCTCCCTCTACACTGTCCCATCAAACACTCCCATGGCAGGTACAGGGTTAGATACAGAGTAAAGCTCCCTCTACACTGTCCCATCAAACACTCCCAGGGCAGGTACAGGGTTAGATACAGAGTAAAGCTCCCTCAACACTGTCCCATCAAACACTCCCAGGGCAGGTACAGGGTTAGATACAGAGTAAAGCTCCCTCTACACTGTCCCGTCAAACACTCCCAGGGCAGGTACAGGGTTAGATACAGAGTAAAGCTCCCTCTACACTGTCCCGTCAATCACTCCCAGGGCAGGTACAGGGTTAGATACAGAGTAAAGCTCCCTCAACACTGTCCCATCAAACACTCCCAGGGCAGGTACAGGGTTAGATACAGAGTAAAGCTCCCTCTAAACTGTCCCGTCAAACACTCCCATGGCAGGTACAGGGTTAGATACAGAGTAAAGCTCCCTCTGCACTGTCCCATCAAACACTCCCAGGGCAGGTGCAGGGTCAGATACAGAGTAAAGCTCCCTGTACACTGTCCCATCAAACACTCCCAGGGCAGGTACAGGGTCAGATACAGAGTAAAGCTCCCTCTACACTGTCCCGTCAAACACTCCTAGGGCAGGTACAGGGTTAGATACAGAGTAAAGCTCCCTCTGCACTGTCCCATCAAACACTCTCAGGGCAGGTACAGGGTGAGATACAGAGTAAATCTCCCTCCACACTGTCCCATCAAACACTCCCAGGGCAGGTACAGGGTCAGATACAGAGTAAAGCTCCCTCTACACTGTCCCATCAAACACTCCCAGGGCAGGTACAGGGTGAGATACAGAGTAAAGCTCCCTCTACACTGTCCCATCAAACACTCCCAGGGCAGGTACAGGGTTAGATACAGAGTAAAGCTCCCTCTACACTGTCCCATCAAACACTCCCAGGGCAGGTACAGGGTGAGATACAGAGTAAAGCTCCCTCTACACTGTCCCATCAAACACTCCCAGGGCAGGTACAGGGTCAGATACAGAGTGAAGCTCCCTCTAAACTGTCCCATCAAACACTCCCAGGGCAGATACAGGGTCAGATACAGAGTAAAGCTCCCTCTACACTGTCCCATCAAACACTCCCAGGGCAGGTACAGGGTTAGATACAGAGTAAAGCTCCCTCTACACTGTCCCGTCAAACACTCCCAGGGCAGGTACAGGGTTAGATACAGAGTAAAGCTCCCTCTCCACTGTCCCGTCAAACACTCCCAGGGCAGGTACAGGGTTAGATACAGAGTAAAGCTCCCTCTACACTGTCCCGTCAATCACTCCCAGGGCAGGTACAGGGTTAGATACAGAGTAAAGCTCCCTCTACACTGTCCCGTCAAACACTCCCAGGGCAGGGACAGGGTTAGATACAGAGTAAAGCTCCCTCTACACTGTCCCGTCAAACACTCCCATGGCAGGTACAGGGTTAGATACAGAGTGAAGCTCCCTCTGCACTGTCCCATCAAACAATCTCAGGGCAGGTACAGGGTGAGATACAGAGTAAAGCTCCCTCCACACTGTCCCATCAAACACTCCCAGGGCAGGTACAGGGTCAGATACAGAGTAAAGCTCCCTCTACACTGTCCCATCAAACACTCCCAGGGCAGGTAGAGGGTTAGATACAGAGTAAAGCTCCCTCTACACTGTCCCATCAAACACTCCCAGGGCAGGTACAGGGTCAGATACAGAGTAAAGCTCCGTCTACACTGTCCCGTCAAACACTCCCAGGGCAGGTACAGGGTTAGATACAGAGTAAAGCTCCCTCTGCACTGTCCCATCAAACACTCCCAGGGCAGGTACAGGGTGAGATACAGAGTAAAGCTCCCTCCACACTGTCCCATCAAACACTCCCAGGGCAGGTACAGGGTTAGATACAGAGTAAGGCTCCCTCTACACTGTCCCATCAAACACTCCCAGGGCAGGTACAGGGTCAGATACAGAGTAAAGCTCCCTCTACACTGTCCCGTTAAACACTCCCAGGCCAGGTACAGGGTTAGATACAGAGTAAAGCTCCCTCTACACTGTCCCATCAAACACTCCCAGGGCAGGTACAGGGTCAGATACAGAGTAAAGCTCCCTCTACACTGTCCCGTCAAACACTCCCAGGGCAGGTACAGGGTTGGATACAGAGTAAAGCTCCCTCTGCACTGTCACATCAAACACTCCCAGGGCAGGTACAGGGTGAGATACAGAGTAAAGCTCCCTCTACACTGTCCCATCAAACACTCCCAGGGCAGGTACAGGGTCAGATACAGAGTAAAGCTCCGTCTACACTGTCCCGTCAAACACTCCCAGGGCAGGTACAGGGTTAGATACAGAGTAAAGCTCCCTCTGCACTGTCCCATCAAACACTCCCAGGGCAGGTACAGGGTGAGATACAGAGTAAAGCTCCCTCCACACTGTCCCATCAAACACTCCCAGGGCAGGTACAGGGTTAGATACAGAGTAAGGCTCCCTCTACACTGTCCCATCAAACACTCCCAGGGCAGGTACAGGGTCAGATGCAGAGTAAAGCTCCCTCTACACTGTCCCATCAAACACTCCCAGGGCAGGTACAGGGTGAGATACAGAGTAAAGCTCCCTCTACACTGTCCCATCAAACACTCCCAGGGCAGGTACAGGGTTAGATACAGAGTAAAGCTCCCTCTACACTGTCCCATCAAACACTCCCAGGGCAGGTACAGAGTTAGATACAGAGTAAAGCTCCCTCTACACTGTCCCATCAAACACTCCCAGGGCAGGTACAGGGTCAGATACAGAGTAAAGCTCCCTCTACACTGTCCCGTCAAACACTCCCAGGGCAGGGACAGGGTTAGATACAGAGTAAAGCTCCCTCTACACTGCCCCATTAAACACTCCCAGGGCAGGTACAGAGTTCGATACAGAGTAAAGCTGCCTCTACACAGTCACATCAAACACTCCCAGGGCAGGTACAGAGTTAGATACAGAGTAAATCTCCCTCTCCTGTCCCATCAAACACTCCCAGGGCAGGTACAGGGTTAGATACAGAGTAAAGCTCCCTCTACACTGTCCCATCAAACACTACCAGGGCAGATACAGGGTTAGATACAGAGTAAAGCTCCCTCTACACAGTCCCATCAAACACTCCCAGGGCAGGTACAGGGTTAGATACAGAGTAAAGCTCCCTCTACAGTGTCCCGTCAAACACTCCCAGGGCAGGTACAGGGTTAGATACAGAGTAAAGCTCCCTCTACACTGTCCCGTCAAACACTACCAGGGCAGGTACAGGGTTAGATACAGAGTAAAGCTCCCTCTACACTGTCCCGTCAAACACTCCCAGGGCAGGTACAGGGTTAGATACAGAGTAAAGCTCCCTCTACACTGTCCCATCAAACACTCCCAGGGCAGGTACAGGGTTAGATACAGAGTAAAGCTCCCTCTACACTGTCCCATCAAACACTCCCAGGGCAGGTACAGGGTGAGATACAGTGTAAAGCTCCCTCTACACTGTCCCATCAAACACTCCCAGGGCAGGTACTGGGTTAGATACAGAGTAAAGCTCCCTCTACACTGTCCCATCAAACACTCCCAGGGCAGGTACAGGGTTAGATGCAGAGTAAAGCTCCCTCGACACTGTCCCATCAAACACTCCCAGGGCAGGTACAGGGTGAGATACAGAGTAAAGCTCCCTCTACACTGTCCCATCAAACACTCCCAAGGAAGGTACAGGGTCAGATACAGAGTGAAGCTCCCTCTACACTGTCCCATCAAACACTCCCAGGGCAGATACAGGGTCAGATACAGAGTAAAGCTCCCTCCACACTGTCCCATCAAACACTCCCAGGGCAGGTACAGGGTTAGATACAGAGTAAAGCTCCCTCTACACTGTCCCATCAAACACTCCCAGGGCAGGTACAGGGTTAGATACAGAGTAAAGCTCCCTCTACACTGTCCCATCAAACACTCCCAGGGCAGGTACAGGGTTAGATACAGAGTAAAGCTCCCTCTACACTGTCCCATCAAACACTCCCATGGCAGGTACAGGGTTAGATACAGAGTAAAGCTCCCTCTACACTGTCCCATCAAACACTCCCAGGGCAGGTACAGGGTTAGATACAGAGTAAAGCTCCCTCAACACTGTCCCATCAAACACTCCCAGGGCAGGTACAGGGTTAGAAACAGAGTAAAGCTCCCTCTACACTGTCCCGTCAAACTCTCCCAGGGCAGGTACAGGGTTAGATACAGAGTAAAGCTCCCTCTACACTGTCTCGTCAATCACTCCCAGGGCAGGTACAGGGTTAGATACAGAGTAAAGCTCCCTCTACACTGTCCCGTCAAACACTCCCAGGGCAGGAACAGGGTTAGATACAGAGTAAAGCTCCCTCTACACTGTCCCGTCAAACACTCCCATGGCAGGTACAGGGTTAGATACAGAGTAAAGCTCCCTCTACACTGTCCCATCAAACACTCCCAGGGCAGGTGCAGGGTCAGATACAGAGTAAAGCTCCCTGTACACTGTCCCATCAAACACTCCCAGGGCAGGTACAGGGTCAGATACAGAGTAAAGCTCCCTCTACACTGTCCCGTCAAACACTCCTAGGGCAGGTACAGGGTTAGATACAGAGTAAAGCTCCCTCTGCACTGTCCCATCAAACACTCCCAGGGCAGGTGCAGGGTCAGATACAGAGTAAAGCTCCCTCTACACTGTCCCATCAAACACTCCCAGGGCAGGTACAGGGTTAGATACAGAGTAAAGCTCCCTCTACACTGTCCCATCAAACACTCCCAGGGCAGGTACAGGGTGAGATACAGTGTAAAGCTCCCTCTACACTGTCCCATCAAACACTCCCAGGGCAGGTACTGGGTTAGATACAGAGTAAAGCTCCCTCTACACTGTCCCATCAAACACTCCCAGGGCAGGTACAGGGTTAGATGCAGAGTAAAGCTCCCTCGACACTGTCCCATCAAACACTCCCAGGGCAGGTACAGGGTGAGATACAGAGTAAAGCTCCCTCTACACTGTCCCATCAAACACTCCCAAGGAAGGTACAGGGTCAGATACAGAGTGAAGCTCCCTCTACACTGTCCCATCAAACACTCCCAGGGCAGATACAGGGTCAGATACAGAGTAAAGCTCCCTCCACACTGTCCCATCAAACACTCCCAGGGCAGGTACAGGGTTAGATACAGAGTAAAGCTCCCTCTACACTGTCCCATCAAACACTCCCAGGGCAGGTACAGGGTTAGATACAGAGTAAAGCTCCCTCTACACTGTCCCATCAAACACTCCCAGGGCAGGTACAGGGTTAGATACAGAGTAAAGCTCCCTCTACACTGTCCCATCAAACACTCCCATGGCAGGTACAGGGTTAGATACAGAGTAAAGCTCCCTCTACACTGTCCCATCAAACACTCCCAGGGCAGGTACAGGGTTAGATACAGAGTAAAGCTCCCTCAACACTGTCCCATCAAACACTCCCAGGGCAGGTACAGGGTTAGAAACAGAGTAAAGCTCCCTCTACACTGTCCCGTCAAACTCTCCCAGGGCAGGTACAGGGTTAGATACAGAGTAAAGCTCCCTCTACACTGTCTCGTCAATCACTCCCAGGGCAGGTACAGGGTTAGATACAGAGTAAAGCTCCCTCTACACTGTCCCGTCAAACACTCCCAGGGCAGGAACAGGGTTAGATACAGAGTAAAGCTCCCTCTACACTGTCCCGTCAAACACTCCCATGGCAGGTACAGGGTTAGATACAGAGTAAAGCTCCCTCTACACTGTCCCATCAAACACTCCCAGGGCAGGTGCAGGGTCAGATACAGAGTAAAGCTCCCTGTACACTGTCCCATCAAACACTCCCAGGGCAGGTACAGGGTCAGATACAGAGTAAAGCTCCCTCTACACTGTCCCGTCAAACACTCCTAGGGCAGGTACAGGGTTAGATACAGAGTAAAGCTCCCTCTGCACTGTCCCATCAAACACTCTCAGGGCAGGTACAGGGTGAGATACAGAGTAAAGCTCCCTCCACACTGTCCCATCAAACACTCCCAGGGCAGGTACAGGGTCAGATACAGAGTAAAGCTCCCTCTGCACTGTCCCATCAAACACTCCCAGGGCAGGTAGAGGGTTAGATACAGAGTAAAGCTCCCTCTACACTGTCCCATCAAACACTCCCAGGGCAGGTACAGGGTCAGATACAGAGTAAAGCTCCGTCTGCACTGTCCCGTCAAACACTCCCAGGGCAGGTACAGAGTTAGATACAGAGTAAATCTCCCTCTACTGTCCCATCAAACACTCCCAGGGCAGGTACAGGGTTAGATACAGAATAAAGCTCCCTCTACACTGTCCCATCAAACACTACCAGGGCAGGTACAGGGTTAGATACAGAGTAAAGCTCCCTCTACACAGTCCCATCAAACACTCCCAGGGCAGGTACAGGGTTAGATACAGAGTAAAGCTCCCTCTACAGTGTCCCGTCAAACACTCCCAGGGCAGGTACAGGGTTAGATACAGAGTAAAGCTCCCTCTACACTGTCCCGTCAAACACTACCAGGGCAGGTACAGGGTTAGATACAGAGTAAAGCTCCCTCTACACTGTCCCGTCAAACACTCCCAGGGCAGGTACAGGGTTAGATACAGAGTAAAGCTCCCTCTACACTGTCCCGTCAAACACTCCCAGGGCAGGTACAGGGTTCGATACAGAGTAAAGCTCCCTCTACACTGTCCCATCAAACACTCCCACGGCAGGTACAGGGTTAGATACAGAGTAAAGCTCCCTCTACACTGTCCGGTCAAACACTCCCAGGGCAGGTACAGGGTTAGATACAGAGTAAAGCTCCCTCTACACTGTCCCGTCAAACACTCCCAGGGCAGGTACAGGGTTAGATACAGAGTAAAGCTCCCTCTACACTGTCCCGTCAAACACTCCCAGGGCAGGTACAGGGTTAGATACAGAGTAAAGCTCCCTCTACACTGTCCCGTCAAACACTCCCAGGGCAGGTACAGGGTTAGATACAGAGTAAAGCTCCCTCTACACTGTCCCTTCAAACACTCCCAGGGCAGGTACAGGGATAGATACAGAGTAAAGCTCCCTCTCCACTGTCCCGTCAAACACTCCCAGGGCAGGTACAGGGTTAGATACAGAGTAAAGCTCCCTCTACACTGTCCCGTCAATCACTCCCAGGGCAGGTACAGGGTTAGATACAGAGTAAAGCTCCCTCTACACTGTCCCGTCAAACACTCCCAGGGCAGGTACAGGGTTAGACACAGAGTAAAGCTCCCTCTACACTGTCCCGTCAAACACTCCCATTGCAGGTACAGGGTTAGATACAGAGTAAAGCTCCCTCTACACTGTCCCATCAAACACTCCCAGGGCAGGTGCAGGGTCAGATACAGAGTAAAGCTCCCTCTACACTGTCCCATCAAACACTCCCAGGGCAGGTACAGGGTCAGATACAGAGTAAAGCTCCCTCTACACTGTCCCGTCAAACACTCCCAGGGCAGGTACAGGGTTAGATACAGAGTAAAGCTCCCTCTGCACTGTCCCATCAAACACTCTCAGGGCAGGTACAGGGTGAGATACAGAGTAAAGCTCCCTCCACACTGTCCCATCAAACACTCCCAGGGCAGGTCCAGGGTCAGATACAGAGTAAAGCTCCCTCTGCACTGTCCCATCAAACACTCCCAGGGCAGGTAGAGGGTTAGATACAGAGTAAAGCTCCCTCTACACTGTCCCATCAAACACTCCCAGGGCAGGTACAGGGTCAGATACAGAGTAAAGCTCCGTCTACACTGTCCCGTCAAACACTCCCAGGGCAGGTACAGGGTTAGATACAGAGTAAAGCTCCCTCTGCACTGTCCCATCAAACACTCCCAGGGCAGGTACAGGGTGAGATACAGAGTAAAGCTCCCTCCACACTGTCCCATCAAACACTCCCAGGGCAGGTACAGGGTTAGATACAGAGTAAGGCTCCCTCTACACTGTCCCATCAAACACTCCCAGGGCAGGTACAGGGTCAGATACAGAGTAAAGCTCCCTCTACACTGTCCCGTCAAACACTCTCAGGCCAGGTACAGGGTTAGATACAGAGTAAAGCTCCCTCTACACTGTTCCATCAAACACTCCCAGGGCAGGTGCAGGGTCAGATACAGAGTAAAGCTCCCTCTACACTGTCCCATCAAACACTCCCAGGGCAGGTACAGGGTCAGATACAGAGTAAAGCTCCCTCTACACTGTCCCGTCAAACACTCCCAGGGCAGCTACAGGGTTGGATACAGAGTAAAGCTCCCTCTGCACTGTCCCATCAAACTCTCCCAGGGCAGGTACAGGGTGAGATACAGAGTAAAGCTCCCTCTACACTGTCCCATCAAACACTCCCAGGGCAGGTACAGCGTCAGATACAGAGTATAGCTCCCTCTACACTGTCCCATCAAACACTCCCAGGGCAGGTACAGGGTTAGATACAGAGTAAAGCTCCCTCTACACTGTCCCATCAAACACTCCCAGGGCAGGTACAGGGTCAGATACAGAGTAAAGCTCCCTCTACACTGTCCCATCAAACACTCCCAGGGCAGGTACAGGGTCAGATACAGAGTAAAGCTCCCTCTACACTGTCCCGTCAAACACTCCCAGGGCAGGTACAGGGTTAGATACAGAGTAAAGCTCCCTCTGCACTGTCCCATCAAACACTCCCAGGGCAGGTACAGGGTTAGATGCAGAGTAAAGCTCCCTCTACACTGTCCCATCAAACACTCCCAGGGCAGGTACAGGGTGAGATACAGAGTAAAGCTCCCTCCACACTGTCCCATCAAACACTCCCAGGGCAGGTACAGGGTTAGATACAGAGTAAAGCTCCCTCTACACTGTCCCATCAAACACTCCCAGGGCAGGTACAGGGTTAGATACAGAGTAAAGCTCCCTCTGCACTGTCCCATCAAACACTCCCAGGGCAGGTACAGGGTGAGATACAGAGTAAAGCTCCATCTACACTGTCCCATCAAACACTCCCAGGGCAGGTACAGGGTTAGATACAGAGTAAAGCTCCCTCTACACTGTCCCATCAAACACTCCCAGGGCAGGTACAGGGTTAGATGCAGAGTGAAGCTCCCTCTACACTGTCCCATCAAACACTCCCAGGGCAGGTACAGGGTGAGATACAGAGTAAAGCTCCCTCTACACTGTCCCATCAAACACTCCCAGGGCAGGTACAGGGTCAGATACAGAGTGAAGCTCCCTCTAAACTGTCGCATCAAACACTCCCAGGGCAGATACAGGGTCAGATACAGAGTAAAGCTCCCTCTACACTGTCCCATCAAACACTCCCAGGGCAGGTACAGGGTTAGATACAGAGTAAAGCTCCCTCTACACTGTCCCGTCAAACACTCCCAGGGCAGGTACAGGGTTGGATACACAGTAAAGCTCCCTCTCCACTGTCCCGTCAAACACTCCCAGGGCAGGTACAGGGTTAGATACAGAGTAAAGCTCCCTCTACACTGTCCCGTCAATCACTCCCAGGGCAGGTACAGGGTTAGATACAGAGTAAAGCTCCCTCTACACTGTCCCGTCAAACACTCCCAGGGCAGGTATAGGGCTGGATACAGAGTAAAGCTCCCTCTACATTGTCCCGTCAAACACTCCCATGGCAGGTACAGGGTTAGATACAGAGTAAAGCTCCCTCTACACTGTCCCATCAAACACTCCCAGGGCAGGTGCAGGGTCAGATACAGAGTAAAGCTCCCTCTACACTGTCCCATCAAACACTCCCAGGGCAGGTACAGGGTCAGATACAGAGTAAAGCTCCCTCTGCACTGTCCCGTCAAACACTCCTAGGGCAGGTACAGGGTTAGATACAGAGTAAAGCTCCCTCTGCACTGTCCCATCAAACACTCTCAGGGCAGGTACAGGGTGAGATACAGAGTAAAGCTCCCTCCACACTGTCCCATCAAACACTCCCAGGGCAGGTGCAGGGTCAGATACAGAGTAAAGCTCCCTCTGCACTGTCCCATCAAACACTCCCAGGGCAGGTACAGGGTGAGATACAGAGTAAAGCTCCCTCTACACTGTCCCATCAAACACTCCCAGGGCAGGTACAGGGTCAGATACAGAGTAAAGCTCCGTCTACACTGTCCCGTCAAACACTCCCAGGGCAGGTACAGGGTTAGATACAGAGTAAAGCTCCCTCTGCACTGTCCCATCAAACATTCCCAGGGCAGGTACAGGGTGAGATACAGAGTAAAGCTCCCTCTACACTGTCCCATCAAACACTCCCAGGGCAGGTACAGGGTCAGATACAGAGTAAAGCTCCCTCTACACTGTCCCGTCAAACACTCCCAGGCCAGGTACAGGGTTAGATACAGAGTAAAGCTCCCTCTACACTGTTCCATCAAACACTCCCAGGGCAGGTGCAGGGTCAGATACAGAGTAAAGCTCCCTCTACACTGTCCCATCAAACACTCCCAGGGCAGGTACAGGGTCAGATACAGAGTAAAGCTCCCTCTACACTGTCCCGTCAAACACTCCCAGGGCAGGTACAGGGTTGGATACAGAGTAAAGCTCCCTCTGCACTGTCCCATCAAACACTCCCAGGGCAGGTACAGGGTGAGATACAGAGTAAAGCTCCCTCTACACTGTCCCATCAAACACTCCCAGGGCAGGTACAGCGTCAGATACAGAGTATAGCTCCCTCTACACTGTCCCATCAAACACTCCCAGGGCAGGTACAGGGTTAGATACAGAGTAAAGCTCCCTCTACACTGTCCCATCAAACACTCCCAGGGCAGGTACAGGGTCAGATACAGAGTAAAGCTCCCTCTACACTGTCCCATCAAACACTCCCAGGGCAGGTACAGGGTCAGATACAGAGTAAAGCTCCCTCTACACTGTCCCGTCAAACACTCCCAGGGCAGGTACAGGGTTAGATACAGAGTAAAGCTCCCTCTGCACTGTCCCATCAAACACTCCCAGGGCAGGTACAGGGTTAGATGCAGAGTAAAGCTCCCTCTACACTGTCCCATCAAACACTCCCAGGGCAGGTACAGGGTCAGATACAGAGTAAAGCTCCCTCTACACTGTCCTATCAAACACTCCCAGGGCAGGTACAGGGTTAGATACAGAGTAAAGCTCCCTCTACACTGTCCCATCAAACACTCCCAGGGCAGGTACAGGGTTAGATACAGAGTAAAGCTCCCTCTACACTGTCCCATCAAACACTCCCAGGGCAGGTACAGGGTGAGATACAGAGTAAAGCTCCCTCTACGCTGTCCCATCAAACACTCCCAGGGCAGGTACAGGGTTAGATACAGAGTAAAGCTCCCTCTACACTGTCCCATCAAACACTCCCAGGGCAGGTACAGGGTTAGATGCAGAGTAAAGCTCCCTCTACACTGTCACATCAAACACTCCCAGGGCAGGTACAGGGTGAGATACAGAGTAAAGCTCCCTCTACACTGTCCCATCAAACACTCCCAGGGCAGGTACAGGGTCAGATACAGAGTGAAGCTCCCTCTACACTGTCCCATCAAACACTCCCAGGGCAGATACAGGGTCAGATACAGAGTAAAGCTCCCTCTACACTGTCCCATCAAACACTCCCAGGGCAGGTACAGGGTTAGATGCATAGTAAAGCTCCCTTGACACTTTCCCATCAAACACTCCCAGGGCAGGTACAGGGTTGGATACAGAGTAAAGCTCCCTCAACACTGTCCCATCAAACACTCCCAGGGCAGGTACAGGGTTAGATACAGAGTAAAGCTCCCTCTACACTGTCCCATCAAACACTCCCAGGGCAGGTACAGGGTTAGATACAGAGTAAAGCTCCCTCTACACTGTCCCATCAAACACTCCCAGGGCATGTACAGCGTTAGATACAGAGTAAAGCTCCCTCTACACTGTCCCATCAAACACTCCCAGGGCAGGTACAGGGTGAGATACAGAGTAAAGCTCCCTCTGCACTGTCCCATCAAACACTCCCAGGGCAGGTACAGGGTCAGATACAGAGTAAAGCTCCCTCTGCACTGTCCCATCAAACACTCCCAGGGCAGGTAGAGGGTTAGATACAGAGTAAAGCTCCCTCTACACTGTCCCATCAAACACTCCCAGGGCAGGTACAGGGTTAGATACAGAGTAAAGCTCCCTCTACACTGTCCCATCAAACACTCCCAGGGCAGGTACAGCGTCAGATACAGAGTATAGCTCCCTCTACACTGTCCCATCAAACACTCCCAGGGCAGGTACAGGGTTAGATACAGAGTAAAGCTCCCTCTACACTGTCCCATCAAACACTCCCAGGGCAGGTACAGGGTCAGATACAGAGTAAAGCTCCCTCTACACTGTCCCATCAAACACTCCCAGGGCAGGTACAGGGTCAGATACAGAGTAAAGCTCCCTCTACACTGTCCCGTCAAACACTCCCAGGGCAGGTACAGGGTTAGATACAGAGTAAAGCTCCCTCTGCACTGTCCCATCAAACACTCCCAGGGCAGGTACAGGGTTAGATGCAGAGTAAAGCTCCCTCTACACTGTCCCATCAAACACTCCCAGGGCAGGTACAGGGTCAGATACAGAGTAAAGCTCCCTCTACACTGTCCCATCAAACACTCCCAGGGCAGGTACAGGGTTAGATACAGAGTAAAGCTCCCTCTACACTGTCCCATCAAACACTCCCAGGGCAGGTACAGGGTTAGATACAGAGTAAAGCTCCCTCTACACTGTCCCATCAAACACTCCCAGGGCAGGTACAGGGTGAGATACAGAGTAAAGCTCCCTCTACGCTGTCCCATCAAACACTCCCAGGGCAGGTACAGGGTTAGATACAGAGTAAAGCTCCCTCTACACTGTCCCATCAAACACTCCCAGGGCAGGTGCAGGGTCAGATACAGAGTAAAGCTCCCTCTACACTGTCCCATCAAACACTCCCAGGGCAGGTACAGGGTCAGATACAGAGTAAAGCTCCCTCTACACTGTCCCGTCAAACACTCCCAGGGCAGGTACAGGGTTAGATACAGAGTAAAGCTCCCTCTGCACTGTCCCATCAAACACTCTCAGGGCAGGTACAGGGTGAGATACAGAGTAAAGCTCCCTCCACACTGTCCCATCAAACACTCCCAGGGCAGGTCCAGGGTCAGATACAGAGTAAAGCTCCCTCTGCACTGTCCCATCAAACACTCCCAGGGCAGGTAGAGGGTTAGATACAGAGTAAAGCTCCCTCTACACTGTCCCATCAAACACTCCCAGGGCAGGTACAGGGTCAGATACAGAGTAAAGCTCCGTCTACACTGTCCCGTCAAACACTCCCAGGGCAGGTACAGGGTTAGATACAGAGTAAAGCTCCCTCTGCACTGTCCCATCAAACACTCCCAGGGCAGGTACAGGGTGAGATACAGAGTAAAGCTCCCTCCACACTGTCCCATCAAACACTCCCAGGGCAGGTACAGGGTTAGATACAGAGTAAGGCTCCCTCTACACTGTCCCATCAAACACTCCCAGGGCAGGTACAGGGTCAGATACAGAGTAAAGCTCCCTCTACACTGTCCCGTCAAACACTCTCAGGCCAGGTACAGGGTTAGATACAGAGTAAAGCTCCCTCTACACTGTTCCATCAAACACTCCCAGGGCAGGTGCAGGGTCAGATACAGAGTAAAGCTCCCTCTACACTGTCCCATCAAACACTCCCAGGGCAGGTACAGGGTCAGATACAGAGTAAAGCTCCCTCTACACTGTCCCGTCAAACACTCCCAGGGCAGCTACAGGGTTGGATACAGAGTAAAGCTCCCTCTGCACTGTCCCATCAAACTCTCCCAGGGCAGGTACAGGGTGAGATACAGAGTAAAGCTCCCTCTACACTGTCCCATCAAACACTCCCAGGGCAGGTACAGCGTCAGATACAGAGTATAGCTCCCTCTACACTGTCCCATCAAACACTCCCAGGGCAGGTACAGGGTTAGATACAGAGTAAAGCTCCCTCTACACTGTCCCATCAAACACTCCCAGGGCAGGTACAGGGTCAGATACAGAGTAAAGCTCCCTCTACACTGTCCCATCAAACACTCCCAGGGCAGGTACAGGGTCAGATACAGAGTAAAGCTCCCTCTACACTGTCCCGTCAAACACTCCCAGGGCAGGTACAGGGTTAGATACAGAGTAAAGCTCCCTCTGCACTGTCCCATCAAACACTCCCAGGGCAGGTACAGGGTTAGATGCAGAGTAAAGCTCCCTCTACACTGTCCCATCAAACACTCCCAGGGCAGGTACAGGGTGAGATACAGAGTAAAGCTCCCTCCACACTGTCCCATCAAACACTCCCAGGGCAGGTACAGGGTTAGATACAGAGTAAAGCTCCCTCTACACTGTCCCATCAAACACTCCCAGGGCAGGTACAGGGTTAGATACAGAGTAAAGCTCCCTCTGCACTGTCCCATCAAACACTCCCAGGGCAGGTACAGGGTGAGATACAGAGTAAAGCTCCATCTACACTGTCCCATCAAACACTCCCAGGGCAGGTACAGGGTTAGATACAGAGTAAAGCTCCCTCTACACTGTCCCATCAAACACTCCCAGGGCAGGTACAGGGTTAGATGCAGAGTGAAGCTCCCTCTACACTGTCCCATCAAACACTCCCAGGGCAGGTACAGGGTGAGATACAGAGTAAAGCTCCCTCTACACTGTCCCATCAAACACTCCCAGGGCAGGTACAGGGTCAGATACAGAGTGAAGCTCCCTCTAAACTGTCGCATCAAACACTCCCAGGGCAGATACAGGGTCAGATACAGAGTAAAGCTCCCTCTACACTGTCCCATCAAACACTCCCAGGGCAGGTACAGGGTTAGATACAGAGTAAAGCTCCCTCTACACTGTCCCGTCAAACACTCCCAGGGCAGGTACAGGGTTGGATACACAGTAAAGCTCCCTCTCCACTGTCCCGTCAAACACTCCCAGGGCAGGTACAGGGTTAGATACAGAGTAAAGCTCCCTCTACACTGTCCCGTCAATCACTCCCAGGGCAGGTACAGGGTTAGATACAGAGTAAAGCTCCCTCTACACTGTCCCGTCAAACACTCCCAGGGCAGGTATAGGGCTGGATACAGAGTAAAGCTCCCTCTACATTGTCCCGTCAAACACTCCCATGGCAGGTACAGGGTTAGATACAGAGTAAAGCTCCCTCTACACTGTCCCATCAAACACTCCCAGGGCAGGTGCAGGGTCAGATACAGAGTAAAGCTCCCTCTACACTGTCCCATCAAACACTCCCAGGGCAGGTACAGGGTCAGATACAGAGTAAAGCTCCCTCTGCACTGTCCCGTCAAACACTCCTAGGGCAGGTACAGGGTTAGATACAGAGTAAAGCTCCCTCTGCACTGTCCCATCAAACACTCTCAGGGCAGGTACAGGGTGAGATACAGAGTAAAGCTCCCTCCACACTGTCCCATCAAACACTCCCAGGGCAGGTGCAGGGTCAGATACAGAGTAAAGCTCCCTCTGCACTGTCCCATCAAACACTCCCAGGGCAGGTACAGGGTGAGATACAGAGTAAAGCTCCCTCTACACTGTCCCATCAAACACTCCCAGGGCAGGTACAGGGTCAGATACAGAGTAAAGCTCCGTCTACACTGTCCCGTCAAACACTCCCAGGGCAGGTACAGGGTTAGATACAGAGTAAAGCTCCCTCTGCACTGTCCCATCAAACATTCCCAGGGCAGGTACAGGGTGAGATACAGAGTAAAGCTCCCTCTACACTGTCCCATCAAACACTCCCAGGGCAGGTACAGGGTCAGATACAGAGTAAAGCTCCCTCTACACTGTCCCGTCAAACACTCCCAGGCCAGGTACAGGGTTAGATACAGAGTAAAGCTCCCTCTACACTGTTCCATCAAACACTCCCAGGGCAGGTGCAGGGTCAGATACAGAGTAAAGCTCCCTCTACACTGTCCCATCAAACACTCCCAGGGCAGGTACAGGGTCAGATACAGAGTAAAGCTCCCTCTACACTGTCCCGTCAAACACTCCCAGGGCAGGTACAGGGTTGGATACAGAGTAAAGCTCCCTCTGCACTGTCCCATCAAACACTCCCAGGGCAGGTACAGGGTGAGATACAGAGTAAAGCTCCCTCTACACTGTCCCATCAAACACTCCCAGGGCAGGTACAGCGTCAGATACAGAGTATAGCTCCCTCTACACTGTCCCATCAAACACTCCCAGGGCAGGTACAGGGTTAGATACAGAGTAAAGCTCCCTCTACACTGTCCCATCAAACACTCCCAGGGCAGGTACAGGGTCAGATACAGAGTAAAGCTCCCTCTACACTGTCCCATCAAACACTCCCAGGGCAGGTACAGGGTCAGATACAGAGTAAAGCTCCCTCTACACTGTCCCGTCAAACACTCCCAGGGCAGGTACAGGGTTAGATACAGAGTAAAGCTCCCTCTGCACTGTCCCATCAAACACTCCCAGGGCAGGTACAGGGTTAGATGCAGAGTAAAGCTCCCTCTACACTGTCCCATCAAACACTCCCAGGGCAGGTACAGGGTCAGATACAGAGTAAAGCTCCCTCTACACTGTCCCATCAAACACTCCCAGGGCAGGTACAGGGTTAGATACAGAGTAAAGCTCCCTCTACACTGTCCCATCAAACACTCCCAGGGCAGGTACAGGGTTAGATACAGAGTAAAGCTCCCTCTACACTGTCCCATCAAACACTCCCAGGGCAGGTACAGGGTGAGATACAGAGTAAAGCTCCCTCTACGCTGTCCCATCAAACACTCCCAGGGCAGGTACAGGGTTAGATACAGAGTAAAGCTCCCTCTACACTGTCCCATCAAACACTCCCAGGGCAGGTACAGGGTTAGATGCAGAGTAAAGCTCCCTCTACACTGTCACATCAAACACTCCCAGGGCAGGTACAGGGTGAGATACAGAGTAAAGCTCCCTCTACACTGTCCCATCAAACACTCCCAGGGCAGGTACAGGGTCAGATACAGAGTGAAGCTCCCTCTACACTGTCCCATCAAACACTCCCAGGGCAGATACAGGGTCAGATACAGAGTAAAGCTCCCTCTACACTGTCCCATCAAACACTCCCAGGGCAGGTACAGGGTTAGATGCATAGTAAAGCTCCCTTGACACTTTCCCATCAAACACTCCCAGGGCAGGTACAGGGTTGGATACAGAGTAAAGCTCCCTCAACACTGTCCCATCAAACACTCCCAGGGCAGGTACAGGGTTAGATACAGAGTAAAGCTCCCTCTACACTGTCCCATCAAACACTCCCAGGGCAGGTACAGGGTTAGATACAGAGTAAAGCTCCCTCTACACTGTCCCATCAAACACTCCCAGGGCATGTACAGCGTTAGATACAGAGTAAAGCTCCCTCTACACTGTCCCATCAAACACTCCCAGGGCAGGTACAGGGTGAGATACAGAGTAAAGCTCCCTCTGCACTGTCCCATCAAACACTCCCAGGGCAGGTACAGGGTCAGATACAGAGTAAAGCTCCCTCTGCACTGTCCCATCAAACACTCCCAGGGCAGGTAGAGGGTTAGATACAGAGTAAAGCTCCCTCTACACTGTCCCATCAAACACTCCCAGGGCAGGTACAGGGTTAGATACAGAGTAAAGCTCCCTCTACACTGTCCCATCAAACACTCCCAGGGCAGGTACAGCGTCAGATACAGAGTATAGCTCCCTCTACACTGTCCCATCAAACACTCCCAGGGCAGGTACAGGGTTAGATACAGAGTAAAGCTCCCTCTACACTGTCCCATCAAACACTCCCAGGGCAGGTACAGGGTCAGATACAGAGTAAAGCTCCCTCTACACTGTCCCATCAAACACTCCCAGGGCAGGTACAGGGTCAGATACAGAGTAAAGCTCCCTCTACACTGTCCCGTCAAACACTCCCAGGGCAGGTACAGGGTTAGATACAGAGTAAAGCTCCCTCTGCACTGTCCCATCAAACACTCCCAGGGCAGGTACAGGGTTAGATGCAGAGTAAAGCTCCCTCTACACTGTCCCATCAAACACTCCCAGGGCAGGTACAGGGTCAGATACAGAGTAAAGCTCCCTCTACACTGTCCCATCAAACACTCCCAGGGCAGGTACAGGGTTAGATACAGAGTAAAGCTCCATCTACACTGTCCCATCAAACACTCCCAGGGCAGGTACAGGGTCAGATACAGAGTAAAGCTCCCTCTACACTGTCCCATCAAACACTCCCAGGGCAGGTACAGGGTGAGATACAGAGTAAAGCTCCCTCTACGCTGTCCCATCAAACACTCCCAGGGCAGGTACAGGGTTAGATACAGAGTAAAGCTCCCTCTACACTGTCCCATCAAACACTCCCAGGGCAGGTACAGGGTTAGATGCAGAGTAAAGCTCCCTCTACACTGTCACATCAAACACTCCCAGGGCAGGTACAGGGTGAGATACAGAGTAAAGCTCCCTCTACACTGTCCCATCAAACACTCCCAGGGCAGGTACAGGGTCAGATACAGAGTGAAGCTCCCTCTACACTGTCCCATCAAACACTCCCAGGGCAGATACAGGGTCAGATACAGAGTAAAGCTCCCTCTACACTGTCCCATCAAACACTCCCAGGGCAGGTACAGGGTTAGATGCATAGTAAAGCTCCCTTGACACTTTCCCATCAAACACTCCCAGGGCAGGTACAGGGTTGGATACAGAGTAAAGCTCCCTCAACACTGTCCCATCAAACACTCCCAGGGCAGGTACAGGGTTAGATACAGAGTAAAGCTCCCTCTACACTGTCCCATCAAACACTCCCAGGGCAGGTACAGGGTTAGATACAGAGTAAAGCTCCCTCTGCACTGTCCCATCAAACACTCCCAGGGCAGGTACAGGGTGAGATACAGAGTAAAGCTCCCTCCACACTGTCCCATCAAACACTCCCAGGGCAGGTACAGGGTTAGATACAGAGTAAGGCTCCCTCTACACTGTCCCATCAAACACTCCCAGGGCAGGTACAGGGTCAGATACAGAGTAAAGCTCCCTCTACACTGTCCCGTCAAACACTCCCAGGCCAGGTACAGGGTTAGATACAGAGTAAAGCTCCCTCTACACTGTTCCATCAAACACTCCCAGGGCAGGTGCAGGGTCAGATACAGAGTAAAGCTCCCTCTACACTGTCCCATCAAACACTCCCAGGGCAGGTACAGGGTCAGATACAGAGTTAAGCTCCCTCTACACTGTCCCGTCAAACACTCCCAGGGCAGGTACAGGGTTGGATACAGAGTAAAGCTCCCTCTGCACTGTCCCATCAAACACTCCCAGGGCAGGTACAGGGTGAGATACAGAGTAAAGCTCCCTTTACACTGTCCCATCAAACACTCCCAGGGCAGGTACAGCGTCAGATACAGAGTATAGCTCCCTCTACACTGTCCCATCAAACACTCCCAGGGCAGGTACAGGGTTAGATACAGAGTAAAGCTCCCTCTACACTGTCCCATCAAACACTCCCAGGGCAGGTACAGGGTCAGATACAGAGTAAAGCTCCCTCTACACTGTCCCATCAAACACTCCCAGGGCAGGTACAGGGTCAGATACAGAGTAAAGCTCCCTCTACACTGTCCCGTCAAACACTCCCAGGGCAGGTACAGGGTTAGATACAGAGTAAAGCTCCCTCTGCACTGTCCCATCAAACACTCCCAGGGCAGTTACAGGGTTAGATGCAGAGTAAAGCTCCCTCTACACTGTCCCATCAAACACTCCCAGGGCAGGTACAGGGTGAGATACAGAGTAAAGCTCCCTCTACACTGTCCCATCAAACACTCCCAGGGCAGGTACAGGGTTAGATACAGAGTAAAGCTCCCTCTACACTGTCCCATCAAACACTCCCAGGGCAGGTACAGGGTTAGATACAGAGTAAAGCTCCCTCTACACTGTCCCATCAAACACTCCCAGGGCAGGTACAGGGTGAGATACAGAGTAAAGCTCCCTCAACACTGTCCCATCAAACACTCCCAGGGCAGGTACAGGGTTAGATACAGAGTAAAGCTCCCTCTACACTGTCCCATCAAACACTCCCAGGGCAGGTACAGGGTTAGATGCAGAGTAAAGCTCCCTCTACACTGTCCCGTCAAACACTCCCAAGGCAGGTACAGGGTTAGATACAGAGTAAAGCTCCCTCTGCACTGTCCCATCAAACACTCCCAGGGCAGGTACAGGGTGAGATACAGAGTAAAGCTCCCTCCACACTGTCCCATCAAACACTCCCAGGGCAGGTACAGGGTTAGATACAGAGTAAGGCTCCCTCTACACTGTCCCATCAAACACTCCCAGGGCAGGTACAGGGTCAGATACAGAGTAAAGCTCCCTCTACACTGTCCCGTCAAACACTCCCAGGCCAGGTACAGGGTTAGATACAGAGTAAAGCTCCCTCTACACTGTTCCATCAAACACTCC
Source organism: Heptranchias perlo (assembly GCF_035084215.1). Taxonomy (NCBI): domain Eukaryota; kingdom Metazoa; phylum Chordata; class Chondrichthyes; order Hexanchiformes; family Hexanchidae; genus Heptranchias; species Heptranchias perlo. Next base: position 418,423 of record NW_027139142.1, read on the forward strand.
CAGGGCAGGTGCAGGGTCAGATACAGAGTAAAGCTCCCTCTACACTGTCCCATCAAACACTCCCAGGGCAGGTACAGGGTCAGATACAGAGTTAAGCTCCCTCTACACTGTCCCGTCAAACACTCCCAGGGCAGGTACAGGGTTGGATACAGAGTAAAGCTCCCTCTGCACTGTCCCATCAAACACTCCCAGGGCAGGTACAGGGTGAGATACAGAGTAAAGCTCCCTTTACACTGTCCCATCAAACACTCCCAGGGCAGGTACAGCGTCAGATACAGAGTATAGCTCCCTCTACACTGTCCCATCAAACACTCCCAGGGCAGGTACAGGGTTAGATACAGAGTAAAGCTCCCTCTACACTGTCCCATCAAACACTCCCAGGGCAGGTACAGGGTCAGATACAGAGTAAAGCTCCCTCTACACTGTCCCATCAAACACTCCCAGGGCAGGTACAGGGTCAGATACAGAGTAAAGCTCCCTCTACACTGTCCCGTCAAACACTCCCAGGGCAGGTACAGGGTTAGATACAGAGTAAAGCTCCCTCTGCACTGTCCCATCAAACACTCCCAGGGCAGTTACAGGGTTAGATGCAGAGTAAAGCTCCCTCTACACTGTCCCATCAAACACTCCCAGGGCAGGTACAGGGTGAGATACAGAGTAAAGCTCCCTCTACACTGTCCCATCAAACACTCCCAGGGCAGGTACAGGGTTAGATACAGAGTAAAGCTCCCTCTACACTGTCCCATCAAACACTCCCAGGGCAGGTACAGGGTTAGATACAGAGTAAAGCTCCCTCTACACTGTCCCATCAAACAATCCCAGGGCAGGTACAGGGTGAGATACAGAGTAAAGCTCCCTCAACACTGTCCCATCAAACACTCCCAGGGCAGGTACAGGGTTAGATACAGAGTAAAGCTCCCTCTACACTGTCCCATCAAACACTCCCAGGGCAGGTACAGGGTTAGATGCAGAGTAAAGCTCCCTCTACACTGTCCCATCAAACACTCCCAGGGCAGGTACAGGGTGAGATACAGAGTAAAGCTCCCTCTACACTGTCCCATCAAACACTCCCAGGGCAGGTACAGGGTCAGATACAGAGTGAAGCTCCCTCTACACTGTCCCATCAAACACTCCCAGGGCAGATACAGGGTCAGATACAGAGTAAAGCTCCCTCTACACTGTCCCATCAAACACTCCCAGGGCAGGTACAGGGTTAGATACAGAGTAAAGCTCCCTTGACACTTTCCCATCAAACACTCCCAGGGCATGTACAGGGTTAGATACAGAGTAAAGCTCCCTCTACACTGTCCCATCAAACACTCCCAGGGCAGGTACAGGGTTAGATACAGAGTAAAGCTCCCTCAACACTGTCCCATCAAACACTCCCAGGGCAGGTACAGGGTTAGATACAGAGTAAAGCTCCCTCTACACTGTCCCATCAAACACTCCCAGGGCAGGTACAGGGTTAGATACAGAGTAAAGCTCCCTCTACACTGTCCCATCAAACACTCCCAGGGCATGTACAGAGTTAGATACAGAGTAAAGCTCCCTCTACACTGTCCCATCAAACACTCCCAGGGCAGGTACAGGGTTAGATACAGAGCAATGCTCCCTCTGCACTGTCCCATCAAACACTCCCTGGGCAGCTACAGGGTTAGGTACAGAGTAAAGCTCCCTCTACACTGTCCCATCAAACACTCCCAGGGCAGGTACAGGGTTAGATAAAGAGTAAAGCTCCCTCTACACTGTCACATTAAACAATCCCAGGGCATGAACAGGGTTAGATACAGAGTAAAGCTCCCTCTACACTGTCCCGTCAAACACTCCCAGGGCAGGTACAGGGTTAGATACAGAGTAAAGCTCCCTCTACACTGTCCCATCAAACACTCCCAGGGCAGGTACAGGGTTAGATACAGAGTAAAGCTCCCTCTACACTGTCCAATCAAACACTCCTCGGGCAGGTACAGGGTTAGATACAGAGTAAAGCTCCCTCGACACTGTCCCGTCAAACACTCCCAGGGCAGGTACAGGGTTAGATGCAGAGTAAAGCTCCCTCTACACTGTCCCATCAAACACTCCCAGGGCAGGTACAGGGTGAGATACAGAGTAAAGCTCCCTCTACACTGTCCCATCAAACACTCCCAGGGCAGGTACAGGGTTAGATACAGAGTAAAGCTCCCTCTACACTGTCCCATCAAACACTCCTAGGGCAGGTACAGGGTTAGATACAGAGTAAAGCTCCCTCTACACTGTCCCATCAAACACTCCCAGGGCAGGTACAGGGTGAGATACAGAGTAAAGCTCCCTCTACACTGTCCCATCAAACACTCCCAGGGCAAGTACAGGGTTAGATACAGAGTAAAGCTCCCTCTACACTGTCACATCAAACACTCCCAGGGCAGGTACAGGGTTAGATGCAGAGTAAAGCTCCCTCTATACTGTCCCATCAAACACTCCCAGGGCAGGTACAGGGTGAGATACAGAGTAAAGCTCCCTCTACACTGTCCCATCAAACACTCCCAGGGCAGGTACAGGGTCAGATACAGAGTGAAGCTCCCTCTACACTGTCCCATCAAACACTCCCAGGGCAGATACAGGGTCAGATACAGAGTAAAGCTCCCTCTACACTGTCCCATCAAACACTCCCAGGGCAGGTACAGGGTTAGATACAGAGTAAAGCTCCCTCTACACTGTCCAATCAAACACTCCTCGGGCAGGTACAGGGTTAGATACAGAGTAAAGCTCCCTCGACACTGTCCCGTCAAACACTCACAGGGCAGGTACAGGGTTAGATACAGAGTAAAGCACCCTCTACAGTGTCCCATCAAACACTCCCAGGGCAGGTACAGGGTTAGATACAGAGTAAAGCTCCCTCTACACTGTCCCATCAAACAACCCCAGGGCAGGTACAGAGTGAGATACAGAGTAAAGCTCCCTCCACACTGTCCTGTCAAACACTCCCAGGGCAGGTAAAGGGTTAGATACAGAGTAAAGCTCCCTCTACACTGTCCCATCAAACACTCCCAGGGCAGGTACAGGGTTAGATGCAGAGTAAATCTCCCTCTACACTGTCCCATCAAACACTCCCAGGGCAGGTACAGGGTTAGATACAGAGTAAAGCTCCCTCTACACTGTCCCATCAAACACTCCCAGGGCAGGTACAGCACGGGTTAGATACAGAGAAAAACTCCCTCTACACTGTCCCGTCAAACACTCCCAGGACATGTTCAGGGTTAGATACAGAGTAAATCTCCCTCTCTCTCGGGGATATATCTGTACACTGACTGGTGTCTCTCAGTCCTCTCTCTCTCAGGGAGATAACTCTGCACTGACTGGTTTCTCTCAGTTCCCTGTCTCAGGGAGATATCTACACACTGACTGGTGTCACTCAGTCCTCTCTCTCTCAGGGAGATACCTCTTCACTGACTGATGTCTCTCAGTCCTCTCTCTCTCAGGGTGATATCTGTACACTGACTGGTGTATCTCAGTCCCCTCTCTCTCAGGGAGACATCTGTACACTGACTGGTGTGTCTCAGTCCTCTCTCTCTCAGGGAGATATCTGTACACTGACTGGTGTCTCTCAGTCCTCTCTCTCTCAGGGAGATATCTGTACACTGACTGGTGTCTCTCAGTCCCCTCTCTCTCAGGGAGATATCTGTACACTGACTGGTGTCTCTCAGTCCCCTCTCTCTCAGGGAGATATCTGTACACTGACTGGTGTCTCTCAGTCCTCTCTCTCTCAGGGAGATATCTGTACACTGACTGGTGTCTCACAGTCCTCTCTCTCTCAGGGTGATATCTGTACACTGTCTGGTGTCTCTCAGTCCCTCTCTCTCAGGGAGATATCTGTACACTGTCTGGTGTCTCTCAGTCCTCTCTCTCAGGGCACTATCTGTACACTGTCTGGTGTCTCTCAGTCCATCTCTCTCAGGGAGATATCTGCAAACTGACACGTGTCTCTCAGTCACTCTCTGGGAGATATCTGTACACTGACTGGTGTCTCTCAGTCCCTCTCTCTCAGGGAGATATCTGTACACTGTCTGGTGTCTCTCAGTCCCTCTCTCTCAGGGAGATATCTGTACACTGACTGGTGTATCTCAGTCCTCTGTCTCACAGGGAGATATCTGTACACTGACTGGTGTCTCTCAGTCCCTCTCTCTCTCAGGGAGGTATCTCTGCTCTGACTGGTTTATCTCAGTCCCCTCTCTCAGGGAGATATCTGTGCACTGACTGGTGTCTCTCAGTCCCTCTCTCAGAGAGATATGTGTAAACTGACTGGTGCCTCTCAGTCGCTCTCTCTCAGGGAGATATCTGTACACTGACTGGTGTCTCACAGTCCCCTCTCTCTCAGGGAGATATCTGTACACTGACTGGTGTCTCACAGTCCCCTCTCTCTCAGGGAGATATCTGTACACTGACTGGTGTCTCTCAGTCCCCTCTCTCTCAGGGAGATATCTGTACACTGACTGGTGTCTCTCAATCCCCTCTCACTCAGGGAGATATCTGTCCACTGACTGGTGTCTCTCAGTACCCTCTCTTTCAGGGAGATATCTGTACACTGACTGGTCTCTCTCAGTCCCCTCTCTTTCAGGGAGATATCTGTACACTGACTGGTGTCTCTCAGTCCCCTCTCTCAGGGAGATATCTGTACACTGACTGATGTCTCTCTGTCCCCTCTCTCTCAGGGAGATATCTGTACACTGACTGGTGTCTCTCAGTCCCCTCTCTTTCAGGGAGATATCTGTACACTGACTGGTGTCTCTCAGTCCCCTCTCTCTCAAAAAGATATCTGTAAACTGACTGGTGTCTCTCAGTCCCTCTCTCTCAGGGAGATATCTGTCCACTGACTGGTGTCTCTCAGTCCCCTCTCTCTCAGGGAGATATCTGTACACTGACTGGTGTCTCTCAGTCCCCTCTCTCTCAGGGAGATATCTGTACACTGACTGGTGTCTCTCAGTCCACCCTCTCTCAGGGAGTTTTCTGTACACTGACTGATGTCTCTCTGTCCCCTCTCTCAGGAAGATATCTGTACACTGACTGGTGTCTCTCAGTCCCCTCTCTCAGGGAGATATCTGTACACTGACTGGTGTGTCTCAGTCCCCACTCTCGCAGGGAGATATCTGTACACTGACTGGTGTTTCTCAGTCCCTCTTTTTCAGGGAGATGTCTCTCCACTGACTGGTGTCTCTCAGTCCCTCTCTCTCAGGGAGATGTCTCTCCACTGACTGGTGTCTCTCAGTCCCTCTCTCTCAAGGTGATATCTGTACACTGACTGGTGTCTCTCAGTCCCTCTCTCTCAGGGAGATATCTGTACACTGACTGGTGTCTCTCACTCCCTCTCTCTCAGGGAGATATCTGTACACTGACTGGTGTTTCTCAGTCCCTCTTTTTCAGGGAGATGTCTCTCCACTGACTGGTGTCTCTCAGTCCCTCTCTCTCAGGGTGATATCTGTACACTGACTGGTGTCTCTCAGTCCACCCTCTCTCAGGGAGATATCTGTACACTGACTGATTTCTCTCTGTCCCCTCTCTCAGGGAGATATCTGTACACTGACTGGTGTCTCTCAGTCCCTCTCTCTCAGGGAGATGTCTCTCCACTGACTGGTGTCTCTCAGTCCCTCTCTCTCAAGGTGATATCTGTACACTGACTGGTGTCTCTCAGTCCCTCTCTCTCAGGGAGATGTCTCTCCACTGACTGGTGTCTCTCAGTCCCTCTCTCTCAGGGTGATATCTGTACACTGACTGGTGTCTCTCAGTCCCTCTCTCTCAGGGAGATGTCTCTCCACTGACTGGTGTCTCTCAGTCCCTCTCTCTTAGGGAGATATCTGTACACTGACTGGTGCCTCTCAGTCCCTCTCTCTCAGGGAGATATCTGTACACTGACTGGTGTCCCTCAGTCCCTCTCTCTCTGGGAGATATCTGTACACTGACTGGTGTCTCTCAGTCCCTCTCTCTCAGGGCGATATCTGTACACTGACTGGTGTCTCTCAGTCCCTCTCTCTCAGGGACATATCAGTACACTGACTGGTGTCTCTCAGTCCCTCTCTCTCTGGGAGATATCTGTACACTGACTGGTGTCCCTCAGTCCCTCTCTCTCAGGGTGATATCTGTACACTGACTGGTGTCTCTCAGTCCCCTCTCTCAGAGGGATATCTGTACACTGACTGGTGTCTCTCAGTCCCCTCTCTCAGAGGGATATCTGTACACTGAGTGGTGTCTCTCAGTCCCCTCTCTCTCAGGGAGATATCTGTACACTGACTGGTGTCTCTCAGTCCCCTCTCTCAGAGGGATATCTGTACACTGACTGGTGTCTCTCAGTCCCCTCTCTCTCAGGGAGATATCTGTGCACTGACTGGTGTCTCTCAGTCCCTCTCTCTCAGGATGATATCTGTGCACTGACTGGTGTCTCTCAGTCCCTCTCTCTCAGGGACATATCTGTGCACTGACTGGTGTCTCTCAGTCCCCTCTCTCTCAGGACATATCTGTGCACTGACTGGTGTCTCTCAGTCCCCTCTCTCTCAGGGACATATCTGTGCACTGACTGGTGTCTCTCAGTCCCCTCTCTCAGGGAGATATCTGTACACTGGCTAGTGTCACTCAGTCCCCTCTCTCTCAGGGATATATCTGTACACTGACTGGTGTCTCTCAGTCCCCTCTCTCTCAGGGAGATGTCTCTCCACTGACTGGTGTCTCTCAGTCCCCTCTCTCAGTGAGATATCTGAACACTGACTGGTGTCTCTCAGTCCCTCTCACCCAGAGAGATATCTGAACACTGACTGGTGTCTCTCAGTCCCTCTCTCTCTCAGGGAGGTATCTCCGCTCTGACTGGTTTCTCTCAGTCCACCCTCTCTCTGGGAGATATCTCTCCACTGACCGATGTCTCTCAGTCCCCTCTCTCTCAGGGAGATATCTGTACACTGACTGTCGTCTCTCAGTCGCTCTCTCTCACAGGGAGATATCTCGACACTGAGTGGAGACTATCAGGCACTCTCTGTCAGGGTGATATCTGTACACTGACTGGTGTCTCTCAGTCCCCTCTCTCTCTGGGAGATATCTGTACACTGACTGGTGTCTCTCAGTCCCCTCTCTCTCAGGGAGATATCTGTACACTGACTGGTGTCTCTCAGTCCCCTCTCTCTCAGGGAGATATCTGTACACTGACTGGTGTCTCTCAGTCCCCTCTCTCTCAGGGAGATATCTGTACACTGACTGGTGTCTCTCAGTCCCCTCGCTCTCAGGGAGTTATCTCTGCACTGACTGGTTTCTCTCAGTCCCCTCTCGCAGGGAGATATCTGTACACTGACTGGTGTCTCTCAGTCCCCTCTCTGTCAGTGAGATATCTGGACACTGAATGGTGTCTCTCAGTCCCTCTCTCTCAGGGAGATATCTGGACACTGACTGGTGCCTCTCAGTCCCTCTATTTCAGGGAGATATCTGTACACTGACTGGTGCCTCTCAGTCCCTCTATCTCAGGGAGATATCTGTACACTGACTGGTGTCTCTCAGTCCCTCTCTCTCAGGGAGATATCTCCACACTGACTGGTGTCTCTCAGTCCCCTCTCTCTCAGGGAGATATCACTGAACTGACTGGTGTCTCTCAGTCCTCTGCCTCACAGGGAGATATCTCCACACTGACTGGTGTCTCTCAGTCCCCTCTCTCTCAGGGAGATATCTCCGCACTGACTGGTTTCTCTCAGTCCTGTCTCTCAGGGAGATATCTGTACACTGACTGGTGTCTCTCAGTCCCTCTCTCAGGGAGATATCTGTACACTGACTGGTGTCTCTCAGTCCCTCTCACCCAGAGAGATATCTGTACACTGACTGGTGTCTCTCAGTCCCTCTCACCCAGAGAGATATCTCTCCACTGACTGGTGTCTAGCTATCCATCTCTTTCAGAGACATATCTCTCCACTGACTGGTTTCTCTCAGTTCCCTCTCTTTCAGGTTGATATCAGAGCATTGACTGGTGTCTCTCAGTCCCCTCGCTCTCAGGGAGATATCTACACACTGACTGGTGCCTCTCAGTCCCCTCTCTCTCAGGGAGATATCTGTACACTGACCGGTGTCTCTCAGTCCCCTCCCTGTCAGGGAGATATCTGGACAGTGAATGGTGTCTCTCAGTCCCTCTGTCTCAGGGAGATATCTCCGCACTGACTGGTGTCTCTCAGTCCCCTCTCTCAGGGAGACATCTGTACACTGACTGGTGTCTCTCAGTTCCTCTCTCAGATAGATATGTGTAAACTGACTGGTGCCTCTTAGTCCCTCTCTCTCGGGGAGATATCAGAACACTGACTGGTGTCTCTCACTCCCGTTCTCACTGGGAAATATCTCTCCACTGACTGGTGTCTCTCAGTCCCTCTCTCTCAGGGAAATATCTCTCCACTGACTGGTGTCTCTCACTCCCTCTCTCTCAGGGAGATATCTGTGCACTGACTGGTGTCTCTCAGTCCATCTCTCTCAGGGAGATATCTGTACACTGACTGGTGTCTCACAGTCCCCTCTCTCTCAGGGAGGTATCTCTGCTCTGACTGGTTTCTCTCAGTCCCCTCTCTCAGGGAGATATCTGTACACTGACTGGTTTCTCTCAGTCCCCTCTCTCAGGGAGATATCTGTAAACTGATTGGTGCCTCTCAGTCGCTCTCTCTCAGGGAGATATCTGTACACTGACTGGTGTCTCACAGTCCCCTCTCTCTCAGGGAGATATCTGTCCACTGACTGGTTTCTCTCAGTCCCTCTCTCAGAGAGATATGTGTAAACTGACTGGTGTCTCTCAGTCCCCTCTCTCTCAGGGAGATATCTGTACACTGACTGGTGTCTCTCAGTCGCTCTCTTTCAGGGAGATATCTGTACACTGACTGGTGTCTCTCAGTCCCTCTCTCTCAGGCAGATATCTGTACACTGACTGGTGTCTCTCAATCCCCTCTCTCTCACGGAGATATCTGTACACTGACTGGTGTCTCTCAGTCCCCTCTCTTTCAGGGAGATATCTGTGCACTGACTGGTTTCTCTCAGTCCCTCTCTCTTCGGGTGATATCTGTACACTGACTGGTGTCTCTCAGTCCCTCTCTCTCAGGCAGATATCTGTACACTGACTGGTGACTCTCAGTCCCCTCTCTCTCAGGGTGATATCTGTAAACTGACTGGTGCCTCTCAGTCGCTCCCTCTCAGGGAGATATCGAAACACTGACTGGTGTCTCTCAGTCCCCTCTCTCTCAGGGAGATATCAGTACACTGACTGGTGTCTCTCAGTCCCCTCTCTCTCTGGGAGATATCTGTGCACTGACTGGTGTCTCTCAGTCCCCTCTCTCTCAGGGAGATATCAGAACACTGACTGGTGTCTCTCAGTCCCCTCTCTCACGGGGAGATATCTGTACACTGACTGGTATCTCTCAGTCCATCTCTCTCAGGGAGATATCTGTACACTGACTGGTGTCTCTCAGTCCCATCTCTCTCAGGGAGATATCTGTGCACTGACTGGTGTCTCTCAGTCCATCTCTCTCAGGGAGATATCTGTACACTGACTGGTGTCTCACAGTCCCCTCTCTCTCAGGGAGGTATCTCTGCTCTGACTGGTTTCTCTCAGTCCCTTCTCTCAGGCAGATATCTGTACACTGACTGGTGTCTCTCAGTCCCTCTCTCAGATAGATATGTGTAAACTGACTGGTGCCTCTCAGTCGCTCTCTCTCAGGGAGATATCTGTACACTGACTGGTGTCTCTCAGTCCCCTCTCTCTCAGGGAGATATCTGTACACTGACTGGTGTCTCTCAGTCCCCTCTCTCTCAGGGAGATATCTGTACACTGACTGGTGTCTCTCAGTCCCATCTCTCTCAGGGAGATATCTGTCCACTGACTGGTGTCTCTCAGTCCCTCTCTCAGAGAGATATGTGTAAACTGACTGGTGACTCTCAGTCCCCCCTCTCTCAGGGAGATATCTGTACACTGACTGGTGTCTCTCAGTCCCTCTCTCTCAGGCAGATATCTGTACACTGACTGGTGTCTCTCAATCCCCTCTCTCTCAGGGAGATATCTGTACACTGACTGGTGTCTCTCAATCCCCTCTCTCTCAGGGAGATATCTGTACACTGACTGGTGTCTCTCAGTCCCCTCTCTTTCAGGGAGATATCTGTGCACTGACTGGTTTCTCTCAGTCCCTCTCTCTTCGGGTGATATCTGTACACTGACTGGTGTCTCTCAGTCCCTCTCTCTCAGGCAGATATCTGTACACTGACTGGTGACTCTCAGTCCCCTCTCTCTCAGGGTGATATCTGGAAACTGACTGGTGCCTCTCAGTCGCTCCCTCTCAGGGAGATATCGAAACACTGACTGGTGTCTCTCAGTCCCCTCTCTCTCAGGGAGATATCTGTACACTGACTGGTGTCTCTCAGTCCCCTCTCTCTCAGGGAGATATCTGTACACTGACTGGTGTCTCTCAGTCCCCTCTCTCTCAGGGAGATATCTGTGCACTGACTGGTGTCTCTCAGTCCCCTCTCTCTCAGGGAGATATCAGAACACTGACTGGTGTCTCTCAGTCCCCTCTCTCTCAGGGAGATATCAGAACACTGACTGGTGTCTCTCAGTCCCCTCTCTCAGGGAGATATCTGTACACTGACTGGTGTCTCTCAGTCCCCTCTCTCACGGGGAGATATCTGTACACTGACTGGTATCTCTCAGTCCATCTCTCTCAGGGAGATATCTGTACACTGACTGGTGTCTCTCAGTCCCATCTCTCTCAGGGAGGTATCTCTGCTCTGACTGGTTTGTCTCAGTCCCTTCTCTCAGGGAGATATCTGCACACTGACTGGTGTCTCTCAGTCCCTCTCTCAGATAGATATGTGTAAACTGACTGGTGCCTCTCAGTCGCTCTCTCTCAGGGAGATATCTGTACACTGACTGGTGTCTCTCAGTCCCCTCTCTCTCAGGGAGATATCTGTACACTGACTGGTGTCTCTCAGTCCCCTCTCTCTCAGGGAGATATCTGTACACTGACTGGTGTCTCTCAGTCCCCTCTCTCCCTCAGGGAGATATCTGTACACTGACTGGTGTCTCTCAGTCCCTCTCTCAGAGAGATATGTGTAAACTGACTGGTGTCTCTCAGTCCCCTCTCTCTCAGGGAGATATCTGTACACTGACTGGTGTCTCTCAGTCCCTCTCTCTCAGGCAGATATCTGTACACTGACTGGTGTCTCTCAATCCCCTCTCTCTCAGGGAGATATCTGTACACTGACTGGTGTCTCTCAATCCCCTCTCTCTCAGGGAGATATCTGTACACTGACTGGTGTCTCTCAGTCCCCTCTCTTTCAGGGAGATATCTGTGCACTGACTGGTTTCTCTCAGTCCCTCTCTCTTCGGGTGATATCTGTACACTGACTGGTGTCTCTCAGTCCCTCTCTCTCAGGCAGATATCTGTACACTGACTGGTGACTCTCAGTCCCCTCTCTCTCAGGGTGATATCTGTAAACTGACTGGTGTCTCTCAGTCCCATCTCTCTCAGGGAGATATCTGTGCACTGACTGGTGTCTCTCAGTCCCCTCTCTCTCAGGGAGATATCTGTGCACTGACTGGTGTCTCTCAGTCCCCTCTCTCTCAGGGAGATATCAGAACACTGACTGGTGTCTCTCAGTCCCCTCTCTCTCAGGGAGATATCAGAACACTGACTGGTGTCTCTCAGTCCCCTCACTCTCAGGGAGATATCTGTGCACTGACTGGTGTCTCTCAGTCCATCTCTCTCAGGGAGATATCTGTACACTGACTGGTGTCTCTCAGTCCCATCTCTCTCAGGGAGATATCTGTGCACTGACTGGTGTCTCTCAGTCCATCTCTCTCAGGGAGATATCTGTACAGTGACTGGTGTCTCACAGTCCCCTCTCTCTCAGGGAGGTATCTCTGCTCTGACTGGTTTGTCTCAGTCCCTTCTCTCAGGTAGATATCTGTACACTGACTGGTGTCTCTCAGTCCCTCTCTCGGATAGATATGTGTAAACTGACTGGTGCCTCTCAGTCGCTCTCTCTCAGGGAGATATCTGTACACTGACTGGTGTCTCTCAGTCCCCTCTCTCTCAGGGAGATATCTGTACACTGACTGGTGTCTCTCAGTCCCCTCTCTCTCAGGGAGATATCTGTACACTGACTGGTGTCTCTCAGTCCCCTCTCTCTCAGGGAGATATCTGTCCACTGACTGGTGTCTCTCAGTCCCTCTCTCAAAGAGATATGTGTAAACTGACTGGTGTCTCTCAGTCCCCTCTCTCTCAGGGAGATATCTGTACACTGACTGGTGTCTCTCAGTCCCTCTCTCTCAGGCAGATATCTGTACACTGACTGGTGTCTCTCAGTCCCCTCTCTTTCAGGGAGATATCTGTGCACTGACTGGTTTCTCTCAGTCCCTCTCTCTTAGGGTGATATCTGTACACTGACTGGTGTCTCTCAGTCCCTCTCTCTCAGGCAGATATCTGTCCACTGACTGGTGACTCTCAGTCCCTCTCTCTCAGGGTGATATCTGTACATCAAGGCAGCATTTGACCGAGTGTGGCACCAAGGAGCCCTAGTAAAATTGAAGTCCATGGGAATCAGGGGGAAAACTCTCCAGTGGCTGGAGTCATACCGAGCACAAAGGAAGATGGTAGTGGTTGTTGGAGGCCAATCATCTCAGCCCCAGGACATTGCTGCAGGAGTTCCTCAGGGCAGTGTCCTGGGGGTCACCATTGACCAGAAACTGAACTGGACCAGCCATATAAATACTGTGGCTACAAGAGCAGGTCAGAGGCTGGGTATTCTGCGGCGAGTGACTCACCTCCTGACTCCCCAAAGACTTTCCACCATCTACAAGGCACAAGTCAGGAGTGTGATTGAATACTCTCCACTTGCCTGGATGAGTGCAGCTCCAACAACACTCAAGAAGCTTGACACCATCCAAGATAAAGCAGCCCGCTTGATTAGCACCCCATCCACCACCCTAAACATTCACTCCCTTCACCACCGACGCACCGTGGCTGCAGTGTGTATCATCCACAGGATGCACTGCAGCAACTCGCCAAGGCTTCTTCGACAGCACCTCCCAAACCCGCGACCTCTACCACCTAGAAGGACAAGAGCAGCAGGTACATGGGAACAACACCACCTGCACGTTCCCCTCCAAGTCACACACCATCCTGACTTGGAAATATATCAGCCGTTCCTTCATTGTCGCTGGGTCAAAATCCTGGAACTCCCTTCCTAACAGCACTGTGGGAGAACCTTCACCACACGGACTGCAGCGGTTCAAGAAGGCGGCTCACCACCACCTTCTCAAGGGCAATTAGGGATGGGCAATAAATGTTGGCCTCGCCAGCGACACCCACATCCTGTGAACGAATAAAAAAAAATATCTGTACACTGACTGGTGTCTCTCCATCCCCTCTCTCAGGGGGATATCTCAACACTGACTGGTGACTCTCAGTCCCTCTCTCTCAGGCAGATATCTGGACACTGACTGGTGTCTCTCAGTCCCCTCTCTTTCAGGGAGATATCTGTGCACTGACTGGTGTCTCTCAGTCCCCGCTCTCTCAGGGAGATATCTGTGCACTGACTGGTGCCTCTCAGTCCCCTCTCTCTCAGGGAGATATCTGTGCACTGACTGGTGTCTCTCAGTCCCTCTCTCTCAGGCAGATATCTGTACACTGACTGGTGTCTCTCAGTCCCCTCTCTTTCAGGGAGATATCTGTGCACTGACTGGTTTCTCTCAGTCCCTCTCTCTTCGGGTGATATCTGTACACTGACTGGTGTCTCTCAGTCCCTCTCTCTCAGGCAGATATCTGTACACTGACTGGTGACTCTCAGTCCCCTCTCTCTCAGGGTGATATCTGTACACTGACTGGTGTCCCTCACTCCCTCTCTCTCAGGGAGATATCTGTACACTGACTGGTGTCTCTCAGTCCCTCTCTCTCAGGGTGATATCTGTAAATCAAGGCAGCATTTGACCGAGTGTGGCACCAAGGAGCCCTCGTAAAATTGAAGTCCATGGGAATCAGGGGGAAAACTCTCCAGTGGCTGGAGTCATACCTCGCACAAAGGAAGATGGTAGTGGTTGTTGGAGGCCAATCATCTCAGCCCCAGGACATTGCTGCAGGAGTTCCTCAGGGCAGTGTCCTAGGCCCAACCATCTTCAGCTGCTTCATCAATGACCTTCCCTCCATCATAAGGTCAGAAATGGGGATGTTCACTGATGATTGCACAGTGTTCAGTTCCATTCGCAACCCCTCAGATAATGAAGCAGTCCGAGCCCGCATGCAGCAAGACCTGGACAACATCCAGGCTTGGGCTCAGAAGTGGCAAGTAACATTCGCGCCAGATAAGTGCCAGGCAATGACCATCTCCAACAAGAGAGAGTCTAACCACCTCCCCTTGTCATTCAACGGCATTACCATCACCGAATCCCCCACCATCAACATCCTGGGGGTCACCATTGACCAGAAACTGAACTGGACCAGCCATATAAATACTGTGGCTACAAGAGCAGGTCAGAGGCTGGGTATTCTGCGGCGAGTGACTCACCTCCTGACTCCCCAAAGCCTTTCCACCATCTACAAGGCACAAGTCAGGAGTGTGATTGAATACTCTCAACTTGCCTGGATGAGTGCAGCTCCAACAACACTCAAGAAGCTCGACACCATCCAGGACAAAGCAGCCCGCTTGATTGGCACCCAATCCACCACCCTAAACATTCACTCCCTTCACCACCGGCGCACTGTGGCTGCAGTGTGGACCATCCACAGGATGCACTGCAGCAACTCGCCAACGATTCTTCGACAGCACCTCCCAAACCCGCGACCTCTACCATCTAGAAGGACAAGAGCAGCAGGCGCATGGGAACAACACCACCTGCACGTTCCCCTCCAAGTCACACACCATCCTGACTTGGAAATATATCAGCCGTTCCTTCATTGTCGCTGGGTCAAAATCCTGGAACTCCCTTCCTAACAGCACTGTGGGAGAACCTTCACCACACGGACTGCAGCGGTTCAAGAAGGCGGCTCACCACCACCTTCTCAAGGGCAATTAGGGATGGGCAATAAATGTTGGCCTCGCCAGCGACGCCCACATCCTGTGAACGAATAAAAAAAAATATCTGCACACTGACTGGTGACTCTCAGTCCCCTCTCTCTCAGGGAGATATGGGTACACTGACTGGTGTCTCTCCATCCCCTCTCTCAGGGGGATATCTCAACACTGACTGGTGTCTCTCAGTCCCCTCTCTTTCAGGGAGATATCTGTACACTGACTGGTGACTCTCAGTCCCTCTTTCTCAGGGTGATATCTGTACACTGAATGGTGTCTCTCATTCCCCTCTCTCTCAGGGTGATATCTGTACACTGACTGGTGTCTCTCAGTCCCCTCTCTTTCAGGGAGATATCTGTACACTGACTGGTGTCTCTCCATCCTCTCTCTCAGGGAGATATCTGTACACTGACTGGTGTCTCTCCATCCCCTCTCTCTCAGGGTGATATCTGTCCACTGACTGGTGTCTCTCAGTCCCCCTCTCTCTCAGGGAGATATCTGGACACTGACTGGTGTCTCTCCATCCTCTCTCTCAGGGAGATATCTGTACACTGAATGGTGTCTCTCCATTCCCTCTCTCTCAGGGTGATATCTGTCCACTGACTGGTGTCTCTCAGTCCCCCTCTCTCTCAGGGAGATATCTGTACACTGACTGGTGTCTCACAGTCCCCTCTCTCTCAGGGAGATATCTGTACACTGACTGGTGTCTCTCAGTCCCTCTCTCTCAGGGTGATATCTGTACACTGACTGGTGTCTCTCCATCCTCTCTCTCAGGGTGATATCTGTACACTGACTGGTGTCTCTCAGTCCCCTCTCCCTCAGGGTGATATCTGTACACTGACTGGTGTCTCTCAGTCCCCTCTCTCTCAGGGTGATATCTGTACACTGAATGGTGTCTCTCAGTCCCCTCTCTCTCAGGGTGATATCTGTACACTGACTGGTGTCTCTCCATCCTCTCTCTCAGGGTGATATCTGTACACTGACTGGTGTCTCTCCATCCTCTCTCTCAGGGAGATATCTGTACACTGACTGGTGTCTCTCCATCCCCTCTCTCTCAGGGTGATATCTGTCCACTGACTGGTGTCTCTCAGTCCCCCTCTCTCTCAGGGTGATATCTGGACACTGACTGGTGTCTCTCAGTCCCCTCTCTCTCAGGGAGATATCTGTACACTGACTGGTGTCTCTCCATCCTCTCTCTCAGGGTGATATCTGGACACTGACTGGTGTCTCTCCATCACCTCTCTCAGGGGGATATCTCAACACTGACTGGTGTCTCTCTGTCGATACTCATCCCCGTTATAAGGCGACAGGTGCCTCCGCTGACCTTGAAATTCAGATCGTAATTCCCGCAAAACTCCTCGAGCTCGTTCCGCAGACACTTTTCCAGTTCCTCTGTCGCTCTGTCCATCTCCATCTCACTCCCTCTCACTTCGTTCCTCATCTCCTCCCTCAGCTCATCCACCTTTCTCTCCAGGAACTTCCTCATCGAGATCGGAGTGGTCGTCACATCTCGTTGCTAAATATCAGAGACAGCACGGGTTAGATACAGAGCAAAGCTCCCTCTACACTGTCCCATCAAACACTCCCAGGGCAGGTACAGAGTTAGATACAGAGTAAAGCTCCCTCGACACTGTCCCATCAAATACTCCCAGGGCAGGTACAGGGTTAGATACAGAGTAAAGCTCCCTCGACACTGTCCCATCAAACACTCCCAGGGCAGGTACAGGGTAAGATACAGAGTAAAGCTCCCTCTGCACTGTCCCATCAAACACTCCCAGGGCAGGTACAGGGTTAGATACAGAGTAAAGCTCCCTCTAGAGTGTCCCATCAAACACTCCCAGGGCAGGTACAGGGTTAGATACAGAGTAAAGCTCCCTCTACACTGTCCCATCAAACACTCCCAGGGCAGGTACAGGGTTAGATACAGAGTAAAGCTCCCTCTGCACTGTCCCATTAAACACACCCAGGGCAGGTACAGGGTTAGATACAGAGTAAAGCTCCCTCTACACTGTCCCATCAAACACTCCCAGGGCAGGTACAGGGTTAGATACAGAGTAAAGCTCCCTCTACACTGTCCCATCAAACACTCCCAGGGCAGGTACAGCACGGGTTAGGTCCAGAGTAAAGCTCCCTCTGCACTGTCCCATCAAACACTCCCAGGGCAGGTACAGGGTCAGATACAGAGTAAAGCTCCCTCTACACTGTCCCATCAAACACTCCCAGGGCAGGTACAGGGTTAAATATAGAGTAAAGCTCCCTCTACACTGTCCCGTCAAACACTCCCAGGGCAGGTACAGGGTCAGATACAGAGTAAAGCTCCCTCTACACTGTCCCATCAAACACTCCCGGGGCAGGTACAGGGTCAGATACAGAGTAAAGCTCCCTCTACACTGTCCCATCAAACACTCACAGGGCAGGTGCAGGGTTAGATACAGAGTAAAGCTCCCTCTACACTGTCCCATCAAACACTCCCAGGCCAGGTACAGGGTTAGATACAGAGTAAAGCTCCCTCTACACTGTCCCATCAAACACTCCCAGGGCAGGTACAGGGTTAAATATAGAGTAAAGCTCCCTCTACACTGTCCCGTCAAACACTCCCAGGGCAGGTACAGGGTCAGATACAGAGTAAAGCTCCCTCGACACTGTCCCATCAAACACTCCCAGGGCAGGTACAGGGTCAGATACAGAGTAAAGCTCCCTCTACACTGTCCCATCAAACACTCACAGGGCAGGTGCAGGGTTAGATACAGAGTAAAGCTCCCTCGACACTGTCCCATCAAACACTCCCAGGCCAGGTACAGGGTTGGATACAGAGTAAAGATCCCTCGACACTGTTCCATCAAACACTCCCAGGGCAGGTACACGGTGAGATACAGAGTAAAGCTCCCTCTACACTGTCCCATCAAACACTCCCAGGACATGTACAGCGTCAGATATGGAGTAAAGCTCCCTCGACACTGTCCCATCAAACACTTCCAGGGCAGGTACAGTGTTAGATACAGAGTAAAACTCCCTCTACACTGTCCCATCAAACACTCCCAGGCCAGGTACAGGGTTAGATACAGAGTAAAGCTCCCTCTACACTGTCCCATCAAACACTCCCAGGGCAGGTACAGGGTTAAATATAGAGTAAAGCTCCCTCTACACTGTCCCGTCAAACACTCCCAGGGCAGGTACAGGGTCAGATACAGAGTAAAGCTCCCTCGACACTGTCCCATCAAACACTCCCACGGCAGGTACAGGGTTAGATACAGAGTAAAGCTCCCTCTACACTGTCCCATCAAACACTCACAGGGCAGGTGCAGGGTTAGATACAGAGTAAAGCTCCCTCGACACTGTCCGGTCAAACACTCCCAGGCCAGGTAAAGGGTTAGATACAGAGTAAAGATCCCTCGACACTGTTCCATCAAACACTCCCAGGGCAGGTACACGGTGAGATACAGAGTAAAGCTCCCTCTACACTGTCCCATCAAACACTCCCAGGACATGTACAGCGTCAGATATGGAGAAAAGCTCCCTCTACACTGTCCCATCAAACACTTCCAGGGCAGGTACAGTGTTAGATACAGAGTAAAACTCCCTCTACACTGTCCCATCAAACACTCCCAGGGCAGGTACAGGGTTAGATACAGAGTAAAGCTCCCTCTACACTGTCCCATCAAACACTCCCAGGGCAGGTACAGGGTAAGATACAGAGTAAAGCTCCCTCCACACTGTCCCATCAAACACTCCCAGGGCAGGTACAGGGTCAGATACAGTACAAAGCTCCCTCGACACTTTCCCATCAAACACTCCCAGGGCAGGTACAGGGTTAGATACAGTATAAAGCTCCCTCTACACTGTCCCATCAAACACTCCCAGGGCAGGTACAGGGTCAGATACAGTATAAAGCTCCCTCTACACTGTCCCATCAAACACTCCCAGGGCAGGTACAGCACGGGTTAGATACAGAGTAAAGCTCCCTCTACACTGTCTCATCAAACACCCCCAGGGCAGGTACAGGGTGAGATACAGAGTAAAGCTCCCTCTACACTGTCCCATCAAACACACCCAGGGAAGATACAGGGTGAGATACGGAGTTAAGCTCCCTCTACACTGTCAAATCAAACACACCCAGGGCAGATACAGGGTTAGATACAGAGTAAAGCTCCTTCTACACTGTCCAATCAAACACTCCCAGGGCAGGTACAGGGTTAGATACAGAGTAAAGCTCCCTCAACACTGTCCCATCAAACACTCCCAGGACAGATACAGCACAGGTTAGATACAGAGTAAAGCTCCCTCGACACTGTCCCATCAAACACTCCCAGGGCAGGTACAGGGTTAGATACAGAGTAAAGCTCCCTCTACACTGTCCCATCAAACACCCCCAGGGCAGGTACAGGATTAGATACAGAGTAAAGCTCCCTCTACACTGTCCAATCAAACACTCCCAGGGCAGGTACAGGGTTAGATACAGAGTAAAGCTCCCTCTGCACTGTCTCATCAAACACTCCCAGGGCAGGAACAGGGTTAGATACAGAGTAAAGCTCCCTCTCCACTGTCCCATCAAACACTCCCAGGGCAGCGACAGCATGGGTTCGATACAGAGTAATGTTACTCAGACTTGTTTAAAAAGGGCAAAAGAGATAGACACAAAGGAAGATGGTAGTTGTTGGAGGCCAATGACCAACCGGGACATCGTTGCAGGAGTTCCTCAGGGCAGTGTCTTTGGCCCAACCATCTTCAGCTTTTTTTTATTTGTTCATAGGATGTGGGCGTCGCTGGCGTGGCCAGCATTTATTGCCCATCCCTAATTGCCCTTGAGAAGGTGGTGGTGAGCCGCCTTCTTGAACCGCTGCAGTCCGTGTGGTGACGGTTCTCCCACAGTGCTGTTCGGAAGGGAGTTCCAGGATTTTGACCCAGCGACGATGAAGGAACGGCGATATATTTCCAAGTCGGGATGGTGTGTGACTTGGAGGGGAACGTGCAGGTGATGTTGTTCCCATGTGCCTGCTGCTCTTGTCCTTCTAGGTGGTAGAGGTCGTGGGTTTGGGAGGTGCTGTCGAAGAAGCCTTGGCGAGTTGCTGCAGTGCATCCTGTGGATGGTCCACACTGCAGCCACAGTGCGCCGGTGGTGAAGGGAGTGAATGTTTAGGGTGGTGGATGGGGTGCCAATCAAGCGGGCTGCTTTGTCCTGGATGGTGTCGAGCTTCTTGTGTGTTGTTGGAGCTGCACTCATCCAGGCAAGTGGAGAGTTTTCCATCACATTCCTGACTTGTGCCTTGTAGATGGTGGAAGGGCTTTGGGGAGTCAGGAGGTGAGTCACTCGCTGCAGAATACCCAGCCTCTGACCTGCTCTTGTAGCCACAGTATTTATATGGCTGGTCCAGTTCAGTTTCTGGTCAATGGTGATCCCCAGGATGTTGATGGTGGGGGATTCGGCGATGGTAATGCCGTTGAATGTCATGGGGAGGTGGTTAGACTCTCTCTTGTTGGAGATGGTCATTGCCTGGCACTTGTCTGGCACGAATGTTACTTGCCACTTATGAGCCCAAGCCTGGATGTTGTCCAGGTCTTGCTGCATGCGGGCTCGGACTGCTTCATTATCTGAGGGGTTGCGAATGGAACTGAACACTGTGCAGTCATCAGCGAACATCCCCATTTCTGACCTTATGATGGAGGGAAGGTCATTGATGAAGCAGCTGAAGATGGTTGGGCCTAGGACACTGCCCTGAGGAACTCCTGCAGCAATGTCCTGGGGCTGAGATGATTGGCCTCCAACAACCACTACCATCTTCCTTTGTGCTAGGTATGACTCCAGCCACTGGAGAGTTTTCCCCCTGATTCCCATTAACTTCAATTTTACTAGGGCTCCTTGGTGCCACACTCGGTCAAATGCTGCCATGATGTCAAGGGCAGTCACTCTCACCTCACCTCTGGAATTCAGCTCTTTTGTCCATGTTTGGACCAAGGCTGTAATGAGCTCTGGAGCTGAGTGGTCCTGGCGGAACCCAAACTGAGCATCGATGAGCAGGTTATTGGTGAGTAAGTGCCGCTTGATAGCACTGTCGACGACACCTTCCATCACTTTGCTGATGATTGAGAGTAGACTGATGGGGCGGTAATTGTCCGGATTGGATTTGTCCTGCTTTTTGTGGACAGGACATACCTGGGCAATTTTCCACATTGTCGGGTAGATGCCAGTGTTGCAGCTATACTGGAACAGTTTGGCTGGAGGCGTCGCTAGTTCTGGAGCACAAGTCTTCAGCACTACAGCCGGGATGTTGTCGGGGCCCACAGCCTTTGCTGTATCCAGTGCACTCAGCCGTTTCTTGATATCATGTGGAGTGAATCGAATTGGCTGAAGGCTGGCTTCTGTGATGGTGGGGATATCGGGAGGAGGTCGAGATGGATCATCCACTCGGCACTTCTGGCTGAAGATGGTTGCAAACGCTTCAGCCTTGTCTTTTGCACTCACGTGCTGGACTCCGCCATTATTGAGGATGGGGACGTTTGCAGAGCCTCCTCCTCCAGTTAGTTGTTTAATTGTCCACCACCATTCACGACTGGATGTGGCAGGACTGCAGAGCTTTGATCTGATCCGTTGGCTGTGGAATCGCTTAGCTCTGTCTGTAGCATGTTGCTTCCGCTGTTTAGCATGCATGTAGTCCTGAGTTGTAGCTTCATCAGGTTGTCACCTCATTTTTAGGTATGCCTGGTGCTGCTCCTGGCATTCACTTCTACACTCCTCATTGAACCAGGGTTGATCCCCTGGCTTGTTGGTAATGGTAGAGTGAGGAATATGCCGGGCCATGAGGTTACAGATTGTGCTGGAATACAATCCTGCTGCTGCTGATGGCCCACACCGCCTCATGGATGCCCAGTTTTGAGCTGCCAGATCTGTTCTGAATCTATCCCATTTAGCACGGTGGTAGTGCCACACAACATGTTGGATGGTGTCCTCAGTGCGAAGACGGGACTTCGTCTCCACGAGGACTGTGCGGTGGTCACTCCTACCAATAATGTCATGGACAGATGCATTTGCGACAGGTTGATTGGTGAGGACGAGGTCAAGTATGTTTTTCCCTCGTGTTGGTTCGCTCACCACCTGCCGCAGGCCCAATCTGGCAGCTATGTCCTTCAGGACTCGGCCAGCTCGGTCAGTAGTGGTGCTACCGAGCCACTCTTGGTGATGGACATTGAAGTCCCCCACCCAGAGTACATTCTGTGTCCTTGCTACCCTCAGTGCTTCCTCCAAGTGGTGTTCTACATGGAGCAGGACTGATTCATCAGCTGAGGGAGGACGGTAGGTGGTAATCAGCAGGAGGTTTCCTTGCCCATGTTTGACCTGATGCCATGAGATTTCATGGGGTCCAGAGTCAATGTTGAGGACTCCCAGGGCCACTCCCTCCTGACTGTATATCACTGTACCGCCACCTCTGGTGGGTCTGTCCTGCCGGTGGGACAGGACATACCCAGGGATGGTGATGGAAGAGTCTGGGACGTTGGCTGAAAGGTATGATTCTGTGAGTATGGCTATGTCAGGCTGTTGCTTGACTAGTCTGTGGGACAGCTCTCCCAATTTTGGCACAAGTCCCCAGATGTTAGTGAGGAGGACTTTGCATGGTCGACTGGGCTTGGTTTGCCTTTGTCGTGTCCGGTGCCTAGTGGTCCGATGCCGGGTGGTCCGTCCGGTTTTATTCTTATTATGACTTTTTTTGGCGAGATTTTACAACTGAGTGGCTTGCTAGGCTTCATCAATGATCTTCTCTCCATCATAAGGTCAGAAATGGGGATGTTCGCTGATGATTGCACAGTGTTCAGTTCCATTCGCAACCCCTCAGATAATGAAGCAGTCCGAGCCCGCATGCAGCAAGACCTGGACAACATCCAGGCTTGGGCTCATAAGTGGCAAGTAACATTCGTGCCAGACAAGTGCCAGGCAATGACCATCTCCAACAAGAGAGAGTCTAACCACCTCCCCATGACATTCAACGGCATTACCATCGCCGAATCCCCCACCATCAACATCCTGGGGATCACCATTGACCAGAAACTGAACTGGACCAGCCATATAAATACTGTGGCTACAAGAGCAGGTCAGAGGCTGGGTATTCTGCAGCGAGTGACTCACCTCCTGACTCCCCAAAGCCCTTCCACCATCTACAAGGCACAAGTCAGGAATGTGATGGAAAACTCTCCACTTGCCTGGATAAGTGCAGCTCCAACAACACTCAAGAAGCTCGACACCATCCAGGACAAAGCAGCCCGCTTGATTGGCACCCCATCCACCACCCTAAACATTCAATCCCTTCACCACCGGCGCACTGTGGCTGCAGTGTGGACCATCCACAGGATGCACTGCAGCAACTCGCCAAGGCTTCTTCAACAGCACATCCCAAACCCGCGGCCTCTACCACCTAGAAGGACAAGAGCAGCAGGCACATGGGAACAACACCACCTGCACATTCCCCTCCAAGTCACACACCATCCCGACTTGGAAATATATCGCCGTTCCTTCATTGTCGCTGGAACTCCCTTCCTAACAGCACTGTGGGAGAACATTCACCACACGGACTGCAGCGGTTCAAGAAGGCGGCTCACCACCACCTTCTCAAGGGCAATTAGGGATGGGCAATAAATGCCGGCCTTGCCAGCGACGCCCAAATCCCATGAACGAATGAAAAAAAAAGTCAGTCTAACCCCGGTGGTGGGTAAATTATTGGAATCAATTCTGAGGGACAGGATAAACCATCTTTTAGAAAGGCACGGGTTAATCAAGGATAGTCAGCATGGATTTGTTCAGGGAAGGTTGTGTCTGACTAACTTGATTGAGTTTTTTGAGCAGGTAACAAGGACGTTCGTTGAGGGTAACGCATTTGATGTGGTGTGGATGGATATTAGCAAGGCTTTTGACAAGGTCCCACATGGCCAAAAAATTAAAGCCCATGGGATCCAAGGGAAAGTGGCAAGTTGAATCCAAAATTGGCTCAGTGACAGGAATCAAAGGGTAATGGTTGACGGGTGTTTCTATGACTGGAAGGCTGTTTCCAGTGGAGTTCTGCACGGCTCAGTATTAGGTCCCTTGCTTTTTGTGGTATATATTAATGATTTGGACTTGAATGTTGGGGGCTTGATCAATAAGTTTGCAGATGATACAAAAATTGGCCGTGTGGTTGATAGTGAGGAGGAAAGCTGTAAACTGCAGGAAGATATCAATGGACTGGTCAGGTGGGCAGAAAAGTGGCAAATGGAATTCAATCCAGAGAAGTGTGAGGTAATGCATTTGGAGAGGGCAAACAAGGCAAGGGAATACACAATAAATGGGAGGATACTGAGAGGGGTAGAGGAAGTGAGAGACCTTGGAGTGCATGTCCACAGATCCCTGAAGGTAGCAGGACAGGTCGATAAGGTGGTTCAGAAGGGAGATGGAATGATTTCCTTTATTAGCCGAAGCACAGAATACAAGAGCAGGGAGGTTGTGCTCGAACTGTATAAAACACTAGTTAGGCCACAGCTTGAGTACTGTGTACAGTTCTGGTCACCACATTATAGGAAAGATGTAATTGCACTGGAGAGGGTACAGAGGAGATTTACGAGGATGTTGCCAGGACTAGAGAATTTTAGCTCTGAGGAAAGATTGAATAGGCTGGGGTTGTATAAAATTATGAGGGGCCGAGATAGAGTGGATGGGAAGGACCTATTTCCCTTTGCAGAGGGGTCAGTGACCAGGGGGCATAGATTTAAAGTGATTGGTAGAAGGAGTAGAGGGGAGCTGAGGAGAAATTCTTTCACCCAGAGGGTGGTGGGGGTCTGGAACTCACTGCCTGAGAGGGTGGGAGAGGCAGAAACCCTCAACTCATTTAAAAAGTACTTGGATGTGCACTTGGAGCGTTGCAACCTACAGGGCTACGGACCAAGTGCAGGAAAGTGGGATTAGGCTGGGTAGCTCCGTATGGGCCGGCACAGACACAATGGGCCGAACGGCCTCCTTCTGTGTGTAACATTCCATGATTCTATGAATCTAAAGCTCCGTCCACACTGTCCCATTCACAAACCCAGATTGTTAAAATCTCAATTACCTGCTCTTTAATGTAACGTTGAAATTTCTTCAGCTTCTCGTCTCGGAGATTGACATTCCACACGGTAATCGCGATCTGTCAAGAAATATCACTGATCAAACAGGAAATAGAAAGAGTATTCAAGAATATCAGATAGTGGAGATATCTGTACACTGACTGGTGTCTCTCAGTCCCCTCTCCCTCAGGGAGGTATTTGGACTCTGACTGGTGTCACTCAGTCCCCTCTCTCTCAGGGAGATATCTGTACACTGACTGGTGTCTCTCAGTCCCCTCTCCCTCAGGGAGGTATTTGGACTCTGACTGGTGTCACTCAGTCCCCTCTCTCTCAGGGAGATATCTGTACACTGACTGGTGTCTCTCAGTCCCCTCTCTCTCAGGGAGATATCTGTACACTGACTGGTGTCTCTCAGTCCCTCTCTCTCAGGGAGATATCTGTACACTGACTGGTGTCTCTCAGTCCCTCTCTCTCAGGGAGATATCTGTACACTGACTGGTGACTCTCAGTCCCCTCTCTCTCTCAGGGAGATATCTGTACACTGACTGGTGTCTCTCAGTCCCCTCTGTCTCTCAGGGTGATATCTGCACACTGACTGGTGTCTCTCAGTCCCCTCTCTCTCAGGAATAATCTGGACACTGACTGGTGTCTTTCAGTCCCCACCCTCTCAGCGAGATATCTGTGCACTGACTGGTGTCTCTCAGTCCTCTCTCTCTCTCAGGGAGATATCGAAACACTGACTGGTGTCTCTCAGTCACTCTCTCTCAGGGTGGTATCTGTACACTGACTGCTGTCTCTCAGTCCCCTCTCTGCCAGCGAGTGATCTGGACACTGACCGGTGTCTCTCAGAACCCCTCTCTTTCAGGGAGATATCTGGACACTGACTGGTGTCTCTCAGTCCCTCTCTCTCAGGGAGATATCTGCACACTGACTGGTGTCTCTCAGTCCCCTCCCTCTCTGCAAGATATCTGGACACTGACTCATGTCTCTCAGTCACTCTATCTCAGGGTGATATCTGTACACGGACTGGTGTCTATCTGGCCCTCTCTCTCAGGGTGATATCTGTCCACTGACTGATGTGTCTCAGTCCCAACTCTCTCAGGGAGATTTCTGTGCACTGACTGGTATCTCTCAGTCACTCTCCCTCAGGGAGATATCTGTGCACTCACTGGTGTCTCTCAGTCCCCTCTCCCTCAGGGAGATATTTGGACTCTGACTGGTTTGTCTCAGTCCCCTCTCTGCCAGTGAGTTATCTGGACACTGACCGGTGTCTCTCAGACCCCCTCACTTTCAGGGAGATATCTGGACACTGACTGGTGTCTCTCAGTCCTCTCTCTCTCACGGAGATATCTGTACACTGACTGGTCTCTCTCAGTCCTCTCTCTCAGGGAGATATCTGCACACTGGTCTCTCTCAGTCCTCTCTCTCATGGAGATATCTGTACACTGACTGGTGTCTCTCAGTCCCCTCTCTCTCAGGAAGATATATGTACACTGACTGGTGTCTCTCAGTCCCCTCTCTCTCTCAGGGAGATATCTGTGCACTGACTGGTGACTCTCAGTCCCCTCTCTCTGTCAGGGAGATATCTGTACACTGACTGGTGTCTCTCAGTCCCCTCTGTCTCTCAGGGAGATATCTGTACACTGACTGGTGTCTGTCAGTCCCCTCTCCATCAGGGATAATCTGGACATTGACTGGTGTCTCTCAGTCCCCACCCTCTCAGGGAGATATCTGCACACTGACTGGTGTCTCTCAGACCCCTCTCTCTGAGGGAGATATCTGTACACTGACTGGTGTCTCTCAGTCCCCTCTGTCTCTCAGGGAGATATCTATATACTGACTGGTGTCTCTCAGTCCCCTCTCTCAGGGAGATATCTGTACACTGACTGGTGTCTCTCAGTCCTCTCTCTCAGGGAGATATCTGTAGACGGGTCTCTCTCAGTCCTCTCTCTCATGGAGATATCTGTACACTGACTGGTGTCTCTCAGTCCCCTCTCTCTCAGCGAGATATCTGTACACTGACTGGTGTCTCTCAGTACCTCTCTCTCAGGGAGATATCGGTAGACTGACTGGTGGCTCTCAGTCTCTCTCTCTCAGGGAGATACCTGTACACTGACTGGTGTCTCTCAGTCCCCTCTCTCTCAGGGAGATATCTGTACACTGACTGGTGTCTCTCAAGCCCCTCTTTCTCAGGCAGATATCTGTGCACTGACTGGTGTCTCTCAGTCTATCAATCTCAGCGAGATATCTGTGCACTGATTGGTGTCTCCCAGTCTCTCTCCCTCAGGGAGATACCTGTAGAATGACTGGTGTCTCTCAGTCCCCTCTCTGTCAGAGAGATATCTGGACACTGACTGGTGTCTCTCAGTCCCTCTCTCTCTCTCAGGGAGATATCTGTACACTGACTGGTGTCTCTCAGTCCTCTCTCTCTCAGGGAGATATCTGCATACTGACTGGTGTCTCTCAGTCCTCTCTCTCAGGGTGATATCTGTACACTGACTGGTGTCTCTCGGTCCCCTCTCTCTCTCAGGGAGATATCTGTACACTGATTGGTATCTCTCAGTCACTCACTCTCAGTGAGATATCTGTACACTGACTGGTGTCTCTCAGTCTCTCCATCTCAGGGAGATATCTGTGCACTGACTGGTATCTCTCAGTCACTCTCTCTCAGGGACATATCTGTACACTGACTGGTGTATCTCAGTCCTCTCTCTCTCAGGAAGATATATGTACACTGATTGGTGACACTCAGTCCCCTCTCTCTCTCAGGGAGATATCTGTACATTGACAAGTGTCTCTCAGTCCTCTATCTCACAGGGATAATCTGGACATTGACTGGTGTCACACAGTCCCGACCCTCTCACGGAGATATCTATATACTGACTGGTGTATCTCAGTCCTCTCTCCCTCAGGGAGATATCTGTACACTGACAGGTGTCTCTCAGACCCCTCTCTCTCAGGGAGATATCTTTATACTGACTGGTATCTCTCAGTCCCCTCTCTCTCAGGGAGATATCTGTACACTGACTGGTATCTCTCAGTCCTTCTCTCTCAGGGTGATATCTGTACACTCACTGGTGTCTCTCAGTCCTGCTCTCTCAGGGAGATATCGGTAGACTGACTGGTGTCTCTCAGTCCCTCTCTCTCAGGGAGATATCTGTACACTGACTGGTGTCTCTCAGTCCCCTCTCTGTCAGGGAGATATCTGACCACTGACTGGACTCTTTCAGTCTGCGCTCTCTCATGGAGATATCTGTACACTGACTGCTTTATCTTAGTCTTCTCTCAGGGAGATACCTGTACACTGACTGGTGTCTCTCAGTCCCCTCTCTCTCAAGGAGATATCTGTACACTGACTGGTGTCTCTCAAGCCCCTCTTTCTCAGGCAGATATCTGTGCACTGACTGGTGTCTCTCAGTCTATCAATCTCAGCGAGATATCTGTGCACTGATTGGTGTCTCCCAGTCTCTCTCCCTCAGGGAGATACCTGTAGAATGACTGGTGTCTCTCAGTCCCCTCTCTGTCAGAGAGATATCTGGACACTGACTGGTGTCTCTCAGTCCCTCTCTCTCTCTCAGGGAGATATCTGTACACTGACTGGTGTCTCTCAGTCCTCTCTCTCTCAGGGAGATATCTGCATACTGACTGGTGTCTCTCAGTCCTCTCTCTCAGGGAGATATCTGTACACTAACTGGTGACTCTCGGTCCCCTCTCTCACTCAGGGAGATATCTGTACACTGATTGGTATCTCTCAGTCACTCACTCTCAGTGAGATATCTGTACACTGACTGGTGTCTCTCAGTCTCTCCATCTCAGGGAGATATCTGTACACTGACTGGTGTCTCTCAGTCACTCTCTCTCAGGGACATATCTGTACACTGACTGGTGTATCTCAGTCCTCTCTCTCTCAGGAAGATATATGTACACTGATTGGTGACACTCAGTCCCCTCTCTCTCTCAGGGAGATATCTGTACATTGACAAGTGTCTCTCAGTCCTCTATCTCACAGGGATAATCTGGACATTGACTGGTGTCACACAGTCCCGACCCTCTCACGGAGATATCTATATACTGACTGGTGTATCTCAGTCCTCTCTCCCTCAGGGAGATATCTGTACACTGACAGGTGTCTCTCAGACCCCTCTCTCTCAGGGAGATATCTTTATACTGACTGGTATCTCTCAGTCCCCTCTCTCTCAGGGAGATATCTGTACACTGACTGGTATCTCTCAGTCCTTCTCTCTCAGGGTGATATCTGTACACTCACTGGTGTCTCTCAGTCCTGCTCTCTCAGGGAGATATCGGTAGACTGACTGGTGTCTCTCAGTCCCTCTCTCTCAGGGAGATATCTGTACACTGACTGGTGTCTCTCAGTCCTCTCTCTCAGGGAGATATCTGGAGACGGGTCTCTCTCAGTCCTCTCTCTCATGGAGATATCTGTACACTGACTGGTCTCTCTCAGTCCTCTCTCTCATGGAGATATCTGTACACTGACTGGTGTCTCTCAGTCCCCTCTCTCTCAGGGAGATATCTGTACATTGACTGGTGTCTCTCAGTCCACTCTCTCAGGGAGATATCAGTGCACTCACTGTTGTCTCTCAGTCCCCTCTCTCTCAGGGAGATATCAGTACACTGACTGGTGTCTCTCAGTCCTCTCTCTCAGGGAGATATCAGTACACTGACTGGTGTCTCTCAGTCCCTCTCTCTCAGGGAGATATCTGTACACTGACTGGTGTCTCTCAGTCCCCTCTCTCTCAGGGAGATATCAGAACACTGACTGGTGTCTCTCAGTCCCTCTCTCTCAGGGAGATATCTGTACACTGACTGGTGTCTCTCAGTCCCCTCTCTCTCAGGGAGATATCTGTACATTGACTGGTGTCTCTCAGTCCCCTCTCTCTCAGGGAGATATCTGGTCACTGACTGGTGTCTCTCTGTTCCTCTCTCTCAGGGAGATATCTGCACACTGACTGCTGTCTCTCAGTCCCCTCTCTCTCAGGGAGATATCTGTACACTGACTGCTGTCTCTCAGTCCCCTCTCTCTCAGCGAGATATCTGTACACTGACTGGTGTCTCTCAGTCCCTCTCTCTCAGGGAGATATCTGTACACTGACTGGTGTCTCTCAGTCCCCTCTCTCTCAGGGAGATATCAGAACACTGACTGGTGTCTCTCAGACCCCTTTCGCTCAGGGAGATATCTGTACACTGACTGGTGTCTCTCTGTCCTCTCTCTCAGGGAGATATCTGCGCACTGACTGGTGTCTCTCAGTCCCCTCTCTCTCAGGGAGACATCAGAACACTGACTGGTGTCTCTCAGTCCCCTCTCTCTCAGGGAGATATCTGTACACTGACTGGTGTCTCTAAGTCCCCTCTCTCTCAGGGAGATATCTGTACACTGACTGGTGTCTCTCTGTCCTCTCTCTCAGGGAGATATCTGCGCACTGACTGGTGTCTCTCATTACCCTCGCTCTCAGGGAGATATCAGTACCCTGACTGGTGTCTCTCATTACCCTCTCTCTCAGGGAGATATCTGTACACTGACTGGTGTCTCTCAGTCCCTTCTCTCTCAGGGAGATATCTGTACACTGACTGGTGTCTCTCAGTCCCCTCTCTCTCAGGGAGATATCTGTACATTGACTGGTGTCTCTCAGTCCTCTCTCTCAGGGAGATATCTGTACACTGACTGGTGTCTCTCAGTCCCCTCTCTCTCAGGGAGATATCTGTACACTGACTGGTGTCTCTCTGTCCCCTCTCTCAGGGAGATATCAGCACAATGACTGGTGTCTCTCAGTCCCCTCTCTCTCAGGGAGATATCAGTGCACTGACTGGTGCCTCTCAGTCCCCTCTCTCTCAGGGAGATATCTGTACACTGACTGGTGTCTCTCTGTCCCCTCTCTCAGGGAGATATCAGCACAATGACTGGTGTCTCTCAGTCCCCTCTCTCTCAGGGAGATATCAGTACACTGACTGGTGTCTCTCAGTCCCCTCTCTCTCAGGGAGATATCTGTACATTGACTGGTGTCTCTCAGTCCTCTCTCTCAGGGAGATATCTGTACACTGACTGGTGTCTCTCAGTCCCCTCTCTCTCAGGGAGATATCTGTACACTGACTGGTGTCTCTCAGTCCCCTCTCTCTCAGGGAGATATCTGTACATTGACTGGTGTCTCTCAGTCCTCTCTCTCAGGGAGATATCAGTGCACTGACTGGTGTCTCTCAGTCCCTCGCTCTCAGGGAGATATCTGTACACTGACTGGTGTCTCTCTGTCCACTCTCTCAGGGAGATATCAGTGCACTGACTGGTGTCTCTCAGTCCCTCTCTCTCAGGGAGATTTCTGTACACTGACTGGTGTCTCTCTGTCCACTCTCTCAGGGAGATATCTGTACATTGACTGGTGTCTCTCAGTCCCCTCTCTCTCAGGGAGATATCTGTACATTGAATGGTATCTCTCAGTCCTCTCTCTCAGGGAGATATCAGTACACTGACTGGTGCCTCTCAGTCCCCTCTCTCTCAGGGAGATATCAGCACACTGACTGGTGTCTCTCAGTCCCCTCTCTCTCAGGGAGATATCAGTGCACTGACTGGTGTCTCTCAGTCCCCTCTCTCTCAGGGAGATATCTGGTCACTGACTGGTGTCTCTCTGTTCCTCTCTCTCAGGGAGATATCTGCACACTGACTGCTGTCTCTCAGTCCCCTCTCTCTCAGGGAGATATCTGTACATTGACTGGTGTCTCTCAGTCCACTCTCTCAGGGAGATATCAGTGCACTGACTGTTGTCTCTCAGTCCCCTCTCTCTCAGGGAGATATCAGTACACTGACTGTTGTCTCTTAGTCCTCTCTCTCAGGGAGATATCAGTGCACTGACTGGTGTCTCTCAGTCCCTCTCTCTCAGGGAGATATCTGTACACTGACTGGTGTCTCTCAGTCCCCTCTCTCTCAGGGAGATATCAGAACACTGACTGGTGTCTCTCAGTCCCCTCTCTCTCAGGGAGATATCTGTACACTGACTGGTGTCTCTCTGTCCTCTCTCTCAGGGAGATATCTGCGCACTGACTGGTGTCTCTCATTACCCTCGCTCTCAGGGAGATATCAGTACACTGACTGGTGTCTCTCATTACCCTCTCTCTCAGGGAGATATCTGTACACTGACTGGTGTCTCTCAGTCCCCTCTCTCTCAGGGAGATATCTGTACACTGACTGGTGTCTCTCAGTCCCGTCTCTCTCAGGGAGATATCTGTACATTGACTGGTGTCTCTCAGTCCTCTCTCTCAGGGAGATATCTGCACACTGACTGCTGTCTCTCAGTCCCCTCTCTCTCAGGGAGATATCTGTACACTGACTGGTGTCTCTCTGTCCCCTCTCTCAGGGAGATATCAGCACACTGACTGGTGTCTCTCAGTCCCCTCTCTCTCAGGGAGATATCACTGCACTGACTGGTGCCTCTCAGTCCCCTCTCTCTCAGGGAGATATCTGTACACTGACTGGTGTCTCTCTGTCCTCTCTCTCAGGGAGATATCTGCGCACTGACTGGTGTCTCTCATTACCCTCGCTCTCAGGGAGATATCAGTACCCTGACTGGTGTCTCTCATTACCCTCTCTCTCAGGGAGATATCTGTACACTGACTGGTGTCTCTCAGTCCCTTCTCTCTCAGGGAGATATCTGTACACTGACTGGTGTCTCTCAGTCCCCTCTCTCTCAGGGAGATATCTGTACATTGACTGGTGTCTCTCAGTCCTCTCTCTCAGGGAGATATCTGTACACTGACTGGTGTCTCTCAGTCCCCTCTCTCTCAGGGAGATATCTGTACACTGACTGGTGTCTCTCTGTCCCCTCTCTCAGGGAGATATCAGCACAATGACTGGTGTCTCTCAGTCCCCTCTCTCTCAGGGAGATATCAGTGCACTGACTGGTGCCTCTCAGTCCCCTCTCTCTCAGGGAGATATCTGTACACTGACTGGTGTCTCTCTGTCCCCTCTCTCAGGGAGATATCAGCACAATGACTGGTGTCTCTCAGTCCCCTCTCTCTCAGGGAGATATCAGTACACTGACTGGTGTCTCTCAGTCCCCTCTCTCTCAGGGAGATATCTGTACATTGACTGGTGTCTCTCAGTCCTCTCTCTCAGGGAGATATCTGTACACTGACTGGTGTCTCTCAGTCCCCTCTCTCTCAGGGAGATATCTGTACACTGACTGGTGTCTCTCAGTCCCCTCTCTCTCAGGGAGATATCTGTACATTGACTGGTGTCTCTCAGTCCTCTCTCTCAGGGAGATATCAGTGCACTGACTGGTGTCTCTCAGTCCCTCGCTCTCAGGGAGATATCTGTACACTGACTGGTGTCTCTCTGTCCACTCTCTCAGGGAGATATCAGTGCACTGACTGGTGTCTCTCAGTCCCTCTCTCTCAGGGAGATTTCTGTACACTGACTGGTGTCTCTCTGTCCACTCTCTCAGGGAGATATCTGTACATTGACTGGTGTCTCTCAGTCCCCTCTCTCTCAGGGAGATATCTGTACATTGAATGGTATCTCTCAGTCCTCTCTCTCAGGGAGATATCAGTACACTGACTGGTGCCTCTCAGTCCCCTCTCTCTCAGGGAGATATCAGCACACTGACTGGTGTCTCTCAGTCCCCTCTCTCTCAGGGAGATATCAGTGCACTGACTGGTGTCTCTCAGTCCCCTCTCTCTCAGGGAGATATCTGGTCACTGACTGGTGTCTCTCTGTTCCTCTCTCTCAGGGAGATATCTGCACACTGACTGCTGTCTCTCAGTCCCCTCTCTCTCAGGGAGATATCTGTACATTGACTGGTGTCTCTCAGTCCACTCTCTCAGGGAGATATCAGTGCACTGACTGTTGTCTCTCAGTCCCCTCTCTCTCAGGGAGATATCAGTACACTGACTGTTGTCTCTTAGTCCTCTCTCTCAGGGAGATATCAGTGCACTGACTGGTGTCTCTCAGTCCCTCTCTCTCAGGGAGATATCTGTACACTGACTGGTGTCTCTCAGTCCCCTCTCTCTCAGGGAGATATCAGAACACTGACTGGTGTCTCTCAGTCCCCTCTCTCTCAGGGAGATATCTGTACACTGACTGGTGTCTCTCTGTCCTCTCTCTCAGGGAGATATCTGCGCACTGACTGGTGTCTCTCATTACCCTCGCTCTCAGGGAGATATCAGTACACTGACTGGTGTCTCTCATTACCCTCTCTCTCAGGGAGATATCTGTACACTGACTGGTGTCTCTCAGTCCCCTCTCTCTCAGGGAGATATCTGTACACTGACTGGTGTCTCTCAGTCCCGTCTCTCTCAGGGAGATATCTGTACATTGACTGGTGTCTCTCAGTCCTCTCTCTCAGGGAGATATCTGCACACTGACTGCTGTCTCTCAGTCCCCTCTCTCTCAGGGAGATATCTGTACACTGACTGGTGTCTCTCTGTCCCCTCTCTCAGGGAGATATCAGCACACTGACTGGTGTCTCTCAGTCCCCTCTCTCTCAGGGAGATATCACTGCACTGACTGGTGCCTCTCAGTCCCCTCTCTCTCAGGGAGATATCTGGTCACTGACTGGTGTCTCTCTGTTCCTCTCTCTCAGGGAGATATCTGCACACTGACTGCTGTCTCTCAGTCCCCTCTCTCTCAGGGAGATATCTGTACACTGACTGGTGTCTCTCAGTCCACTCTCTCTCAGGGAGATATCAGTACACTGACTGGTGTCTCTCAGTCCCCTCTCTCTCAGGGAGATATCTGTACACTGACTGGTGTCTCTCAGTCCCCTCTCTCTCAGGGAGATATCTGTACATTGACTGGTGTCTCTCAGTCCTCTCTCTCAGGGAGATATCAGTGCACTGACTGGTGTCTCTCAGTCCCCTCTCTCTCAGGGAGATATCAGGACACTGACTGGTGTCTCTCAGTCCTCTCTCTCAGGGAGATATCAGTACACTGACTGGTGTCTCTCAGTCCCTCTCTCTCACGGAGATATCAGTGCACTGACTGGTGTCTCTCAGTCCCCTCTCTCTCAGGGAGATATCTGTACACTGACTGGTGTCTCTCTGTCCTCTCTCTCAGGGAGATATCTGTACATTGACTGGTGTCTCTCAGTCCTCTCTCTCAGGGATATATCAGTACACTGACTGGTGTCTCTCAGTCCCCTCTCTCTCAGGGAGATATCAGGACACTGACTGGTGTCTCTCAGTCCTCTCTCTCAGGGAGATATCAGTACACTGACTGGTGTCTCTCAGTCCCTCTCACTCAGGGAGATATCTGTGCATTGACTGGTGTCTCTCAGTCCCCTCTCTCTCAGGGAGATATCTGCACACTGACTGGTGTCTCTCTGTCCTCTCTCTCAGGGAGATATCTGTACATTGACTGGTGTCTCACAGTCCTCTCTCTCAGGGAGATATCATTGCACTGACTGGTGCCTCTCAGTCCCCTCTCTCTCAGGGAGATATCAGTGCACTGACTGGTGTCTCTCAGTCCCCTCTCAGGGAGATATCTGTACATTGACTGGTGTCTCAGTCCTCTCTCAGGGAGATATCAGTACACTGACTGGTGTCTGTCAGTCCCCTCTCTCTCAGGGAGATATCTGCACATTGACTGCTGTCTCTCAGTCCCCTCTCTCTCAGGGAAATATCTGTACACTGACTGGTGTCTCTCAGTCCCCTCTCTCTCAGGGAGATATCTGTGCACTGACTGGTGTCTCTCAGTCCCCTCTCTCTCAGGGAGATATCTGTACATTGACTGGTGTCTCTCAGTCCTCTCTCTCAGGGACATATCAGTGCACTGACTGGTGTCTCTCAGTCCCTCGCTCTCAGGGAGATATCTGTACACTGACTGGTGTCTCTCTGTCCACTCTCTCAGGGAGATATCAGTGCACTGACTGGTGTCTCTCAGTCCCTCTCTCTCAGGGAGATATCTGTACACTGACTGGTGTCTCTCTGTCCACTCTCTCAGGGAGATATCTGTACATTGACTGGTGTCTCTCAGTCCCCTCTCTCTCAGGGAGATATCTGTACATTGAATGGTATCTCTCAGTCCTCTCTCTCAGGGAGATATCAGTACACTGACTGGTGCCTCTCAGTCCCCTCTCTCTCAGGGAGATATCAGCACACTGACTGGTGTCTCTCAGTCCCCTCTCTCTCAGGGAGATATCAGTGCACTGACTGGTGTCTCTCAGTCCCCTCTCTCTCAGGGAGATATCTGGTCACTGACTGGTGTCTCTCTGTTCCTCTCTCTCAGGGAGATATCTGCACACTGACTGCTGTCTCTCAGTCCCCTCTCTCTCAGGGAGATATCAGTACACTGACTGGTGTCTCTCAGTCCATCTCTCTCAGGGAGATATCTGTACACTGACTGGTGTCTCTCAGTCCCCTCTCTCTCAGGGAGATATCTGTACACTGACTGGTGTCTCTCAGTCCCCTCTCTCTCAGGGAGATATCTGTACATTGACTGGTGTCTCTCAGTCCACTCTCTCAGGGAGATATCAGTGCACTGACTGTTGTTTCTCAGTCCCCTCTCTCTCAGGGAGATATCAGTACACTGACTGTTGTCTCTTAGTCCTCTCTCTCAGGGAGATATCAGTGCACTGACTGGTGTCTCTCAGTCCCTCTCTCTCAGGGAGATATCTGTACACTGACTGGTGTCTCTCAGTCCCCTCTCTCTCAGGGAGATATCAGAACACTGACTGGTGTCTCTCAGTCCCCTCTCTCTCAGGGAGATATCTGTACACTGACTGGTGTCTCTCTGTCCTCTCTCTCAGGGAGATATCTGCGCACTGACTGGTGTCTCTCATTACCCTCGCTCTCAGGGAGATATCAGTACACTGACTGGTGTCTCTCATTACCCTCTCTCTCAGGGAGATATCTGTACACTGACTGGTGTCTCTCAGTCCCCTCTCTCTCAGGGAGATATCTGTACACTGACTGGTGTCTCTCAGTCCCGTCTCTCTCAGGGAGATATCTGTACATTGACTGGTGTCTCTCAGTCCTCTCTCTCAGGGAGATATCTGTACACTGACTGCTGTCTCTCAGTCCCCTCTCTCTCAGGGAGATATCTGTACACTGACT
Source organism: Heptranchias perlo (assembly GCF_035084215.1). Lineage (NCBI taxonomy): Eukaryota > Metazoa > Chordata > Chondrichthyes > Hexanchiformes > Hexanchidae > Heptranchias > Heptranchias perlo. The sequence goes on from NW_027139142.1 coordinate 455,566, forward strand.
GGTGTCTCTCTGTCCCCTCTCTCAGGGAGATATCAGCACACTGACTGGTGTCTCTCAGTCCCCTCTCTCTCAGGGAGATATCACTGCACTGACTGGTGCCTCTCAGTCCCCTCTCTCTCAGGGAGATATCTGGTCACTGACTGGTGTCTCTCTGTTCCTCTCTCTCAGGGAGATATCTGCACACTGATTGCTGTCTCTCAGTCCCCTCTCTCTCAGGGAGATATCTGTACACTGACTGGTGTCTCTCAGTCCACTCTCTCTCAGGGAGATATCAGTACACTGACTGGTGTCTCTCAGTCCCCTCTCTCTCAGGGAGATATCTGTACACTGACTGGTGTCTCTCAGTCCCCTCTCTCTCAGGGAGATATCTGTACATTGACTGGTGTCTCTCAGTCCTCTCTCTCAGGGAGATATCAGTGCACTGACTGGTGTCTCTCAGTCCCCTCTCTCTCAGGGAGATATCAGGACACTGACTGGTGTCTCTCAGTCCTCTCTCTCAGGGAGATATCAGTACACTGACTGGTGTCTCTCAGTCCCTCTCTCTCACGGAGATATCAGTACAGGGACTGGTGTCTCTCAGTCCCCTCTCTCTCAGGGAGATATCTGTACACTGACTGGTGTCTCTCTGTCCTCTCTCTCAGGGAGATATCTGTACATTGACTGGTGTCTCTCAGTCCTCTCTCTCAGGGATATATCAGTACACTGACTGGTGTCTCTCAGTCCCCTCTCTCTCAGGGAGATATCTGCACACTGACTGCTGTCTCTCAGTCCCCTCTCTCTCAGGGAGATATCTGTACACTGACTGGTGTCTCTCAGTCCCCTCTCTCTCAGGGAGATATCTGTACACTGACTAGTGTCTCTCAGTCCCCTCTCTCTCATGGAGATATCTGTACATTGACTGGTGTCTCTCAGTCCTCTCTCTCAGGGAGATATCAGTACACTGACTGGTGTCTCTCAGTCCCCTTTCTCTCAGGGAGATATCAGTACACTGACTGGTGTCTCTCAGTCCTCTCTCTCAGGGAGATATCAGTACACTGACTGGTGTCTCTCAGTTCCCTCTCTCTCTCAGGGAGATATCAGGACACTGACTGGTGTCTCTCAGTCCCCTCTCTCTCAGGGAGATATCTGGTCACTGACTGGTGTCTCTCTGTTCCTCTCTCTCAGGCAGATATCTGCACACTGACTGCTGTCTCTCAGTACCCTCTCTCTCAGGGAGATATCTGTACACTGACTGGTGTCTCTCAGTCCCCTCTCTCTCAGGGAGATATCTGTACATTGACTGGTGTCTCTCAGTCCACTCTCTCAGGGAGATATCAGTGCACTGACTGGTGTCTCTCAGTTCCGTCTCTCTCAGGGAGATATCAGTACACTGACTGGTGTCTCTCAGTCCTCTCTCTCAGGGAGATATCAGTACACTGACTGGTGTCTCTCAGTCCCTCTCTCTCAGGGAGATATCTGTACACTGACTGGTGTCTCTCAGTCCCATCTCTCTCAGGGAGACATCAGAACACTGACTGGTGTCTCTCAGTCCCCTCTCTCTCAGGGAGATATCTGTACACTGACTGGTGTCTCTCTGTCCTCTCTCTCAGGGAGATATCTGTACACTGACTGGTGTCTCTCAGTCCCCTCTCTCTCAGCGAGATATCTGCGCACTGACTGGTGTCTCTCAGTCCCCTCTCTCTCAGCGAGATATCTGCGCACTGACTGGTGTCTCTCAGTCCCTCTCTCTCAGGGAGATATCTGTACACTGACTGGTGTCTCTCATTACCCTCGCTCTCAGGGAGATATCTGTACACTGACTGGTGTCTCTCATTACCCTCGCTCTCAGGGAGATATCTGTACACTGACTGGTGTCTCTCAGTCCCCTCTCTCAGGGAGATATCTGTACATTGACTGGTGTCTCTCAGTCCTCTCTCTCAGGGAGATATCTGTACATTGACTGGTGTCTCTCAGTCCTCTCTCTCAGGGAGATATCAGTGCACTGACTGGTGCCTCTCAGTCCCCTCTCTCTCAGGGAGATATCAGTGCACTGACTGGTGTCTCTCAGTCCCCTCTCTCTCAGGGAGATATCTGTACATTGACTGGTGTCTCTCAGTCCTCTCTCAGGGACATATCAGCACACTGACTGGTGTCTCTCAGTCCCCTCTCTCTCAGGGAGATATCAGTACACTGACTGGTGCCTCTCAGTCCCCTCTCTCTCAGGGAGATATCTGGTCACTCACTGGTGTCTCTCTGTTCCTCTCTCTCAGGGAGATATCTGCACACTGACTGGTGTCTCTCAGTCCCCTCTCTCTCAGGGAGATATCAGTGCACTGACTGGTGCCTCTCAGTCCCCTCTCTCTCAGGGAGATATCTGGTCACTCACTGGTGTCTCTCTGTTCCTCTCTCTCAGGGAGATATCTGCACACTGACTGCTGTCTCTCAGTCCCCTCTCTCTCAGGGAGATATCTGTACACTGACTGGTGTCTCTCAGTCCACTCTCTCTCAGGGAGATATCTGTACACTGACTGGTGTCTCTCAGTCCCCTCTCTCTCAGGGAGATATCTGTACACTGACTGGTGTCTCTCAGTCCCCTCTCTCTCAGGGAGATATCTGTACATTGACTGGTGTCTCTCAGTCCTCTCTCTCAGGGAGATATCAGTACACTGACTGGTGTCTCTCAGTCCCCTCTCTCTCAGGGAGATATCAGTGCACTGACTGGTGTCTCTCAGTCCTCTGTCTCAGGGAGATATCAGTACACTGACTGGTGTCTCTCAGTCCCTCTCTCCCACGGAGATATCAGTACACTGACTGGTGCCTCTCAGTCCCCTCTCTCTCAGGGAGATATCAGTGCACTGACTGGTGTCTCTCTGTCCTCTCTCTCAGGGAGATATCTGTACATTGACTGGTGTCTCTCAGTCCTCTCTCTCAGGGAGATACATGTGCATTGACTGGTGTCTCTCAGTCCCCTCTCACTCAGGGAGATATCTGCACACTGACTGGTGTCTCTCTGTCCTCTCTCTCAGGGAGATATCTGTGCATTGACTGGTGTCTCTCAGTCCCCTCTCTCTCAGGGAGATATCTGCACACTGACTGGTGTCTGTCTGTCCTCTCTCTCAGGGAGATATCAGTACACTGACTGGTGCCTCTCAGTCCCCTCGCTCTCAGGGAGATAACTGTACACTGACTGGTGTCTCTCTGTCCTCTCTCTCAGGGAGATATCTGTACATTGACTGGTGTCTCTCAGTCCTCTCTCTCAGGGAGATATCTGTGCATTGACTGGTGTCTCTCAGTCCCCTCTCTCTCAGGGAGATATCTGCACACTGACTGGTGTCTCTCTGTCCTCTCTCTCAGGGAGATATCTGTACATTGACTGGTGTCTCTCAGTCCTCTCTCTCAGGGAGATATCATTGCACTGACTGGTGCCTCTCAGTCCCCACTCTCTCAGGGAGATATCAGTGCACTGACTGGTGTCTCTCAGTGCCCTCTCAGGGAGATATCTGTACATTGACTGGTGTCTCTCAGTCCTCTCTCAGGGAGATATCAGTACACTGACTGATGTCTCTCAGTCCCCTCTCTCTCAGGGAGATATCAGTGCACTGACTGGTGTCTGTCAGTCCCCTCTCTCTCAGGGAGATATCTGGTCACTGACTGGTATCTCTCTGTTCCTCTCTCTCAGGGAGATATCTGCACACTGACTGCTGTCTCTCAGTCCCCTCTCTCTCAGGGAGATATCTGTACACTGACTGGTGTCTCTCAGTCCACTCTCTCTCAGGGAGATATCAGTACACTGACTGGTGTCTCTCAGTCCCCTCTCTCTCAGGGAGATATCTGTACACTGACTGGTGTCTCTCAGTCCCCTCTCTCTCATGGAGATATCTGTACATTGACTGGTGTCTCTCAGTCCTCTCTCTCAGGGAGATATCAGTACACTGACTGGTGTCTCTCAGTCCCCTCTCTCTCAGGGAGATATCAGTACACTGACTGGTGTCTCTCAGTCCTCTCTCTCAGGGAGATATCAGTACACTGACTGGTGTCTCTCAGTCCCCTCTCTCTCAGGGAGATATCAGTGCACTGACTGGTGTCTCTCAGTCCTCTCTCTCAGGGAGATATCAGTACACTGACTGGTGTCTCTCAGTCCCCTCTCTCTCAGCGAGATATCTGCGCACTGACTGGTGTCTCTCAGTCCCTCTCTCTCAGTGAGATATCTGTACACTGACTGGTGTCTCTCATTACCCTCGCTCTCAGGGAGATATCTGTACACTGACTGGTGTCTCTCATTACCCTCGCTCTCAGGGAGATATCTGTACACTGACTGGTGTCTCTCAGTCCCCTCTCTCAGGGAGATATCTGTACATTGACTGGTGTCTCTCAGTCCTCTCTCTCAGGGAGATATCTGTACATTGACTGGTGTCTCTCAGTCCTCTCTCTCAGGGAGATATCAGTGCACTGACTGGTGCCTCTCAGTCCCCTCTCTCTCAGGGAGATATCAGTGCACTGACTGGTGTCTCTCAGTCCCCTCTCTCTCAGGGAGATATCTGTACATTGACTGGTGTCTCTCAGTCCTCTCTCAGGGACATATCAGCACACTGACTGGTGTCTCTCAGTCCCCTCTCTCTCAGGGAGATATCAGTGCACTGACTGGTGCCTCTCAGTCCCCTCTCTCTCAGGGAGATATCTGGTCACTCACTGGTGTCTCTCTGTTCCTCTCTCTCAGGAGATATCTGCACACTGACTGCTGTCTCTCAGTCCCCTCTCTCTCAGGGAGATATCTGTACACTGACTGGTGTCTCTCAGTCCACTCTCTCTCAGGGAGATATCTGTACACTGACTGGTGTCTCTCAGTCCCCTCTCTCTCAGGGAGATATCTGTACACTGACTGGTGTCTCTCAGTCCCCACTCTCTCAGGGAGATATCTGTACATTGACTGGTGTCTCTCAGTCCTCTCTCTCAGGGAGATATCAGTACACTGACTGGTGTCTCTCAGTCCCCTCTCTCTCAGGGAGATATCAGTGCACTGACTGGTGTCTCTCAGTCCTCTGTCTCAGGGAGATATCAGTACACTGACTGGTGTCTCTCAGTCCCTCTCTCCCACGGAGATATCAGTACACTGACTGGTGCCTCTCAGTCCCCTCTCTCTCAGGGAGATATCAGTGCACTGACTGGTGTCTCTCTGTCCTCTCTCTCAGGGAGATATCTGTACATTGACTGGTGTCTCTCAGTCCTCTCTCTCAGGGAGATACCTGTGCATTGACTGGTGTCTCTCAGTCCCCTCTCTCTCAGGGAGATATCTGCACACTGACTGGTGTCTCTCTGTCCTCTCTCTCAGGGAGATATCTGTGCATTGACTGGTGTCTCTCAGTCCCCTCTCTCTCAGGGAGATATCTGCACACTGACTGGTGTCTGTCTGTCCTCTCTCTCAGGGAGATATCAGTACACTGACTGGTGCCTCTCAGTCCCCTCGCTCTCAGGGAGATAACTGTACACTGACTGGTGTCTCTCTGTCCTCTCTCTCAGGGAGATATCTGTACATTGACTGGTGTCTCTCAGTCCTCTCTCTCAGGGAGATATCTGTGCATTGACTGGTGTCTCTCAGTCCCCTCTCTCTCAGGGAGATATCTGCACACTGACTGGTGTCTCTCTGTCCTCTCTCTCAGGGAGATATCTGTACATTGACTGGTGTCTCTCAGTCCTCTCTCTCAGGGAGATATCATTGCACTGACTGGTGCCTCTCAGTCCCCACTCTCTCAGGGAGATATCAGTGCACTGACTGGTGTCTCTCAGTCCCCTCTCAGGGAGATATCTGTACATTGACTGGTGTCTCTCAGTCCTCTCTCAGGGAGATATCAGGACACTGACTGATGTCTCTCAGTCCCCTCTCTCTCAGGGAGATATCAGTACACTGACTGGTGTCTGTCAGTCCCCTCTCTCTCAGGGAGATATCTGGTCACTGACTGGTATCTCTCTGTTCCTCTCTCTCAGGGAGATATCTGCACACTGACTGCTGTCTCTCAGTCCCCTCTCTCTCAGGGAGATATCTGTACACTGACTGGTGTCTCTCAGTCCACTCTCTCTCAGGGAGATATCAGTACACTGACTGGTGTCTCTCAGTCCCCTCTCTCTCAGGGAGATATCTGTACACTGACTGGTGTCTCTCAGTCCCCTCTCTCTCATGGAGATATCTGTACATTGACTGGTGTCTCTCAGTCCTCTCTCTCAGGGAGATATCAGTACACTGACTGGTGTCTCTCAGTACCCTCTCTCTCAGGGAGATATCAGTACACTGACTGGTGTCTCGCAGTCCTCTCTCTCAGGGAGATATCAGTACACTGACTGGTGTCTCTCAGTCCCCTCTCTCTCAGGGAGATATCAGTGCACTGACTGGTGTCTCTCAGTCCTCTCTCTCAGGGAGATATCAGTACACTGACTGGTGTCTCTCAGTCCCCTCTCTCTCAGGGAGATATCTGTACATTGACTGGTGTCTCTCAGTCCCCTCTCTCTCAGGGAGATATATGTACACTGACTGGTGTCTCTCAGTCCCCTCTCTCTCAGGGAAATATCTGTACATTGACTGGTGTCTCTCAGTCCTCTCTCAGGGAGATATCAGTACACTGACTGGTGTCTCTCAGTCCCCTCTCTCTCAGGGAGATATCAGTACACTGACTGGTGTCTCTCAGTCCCCTCTCTCTCAGGGAGATAACTGTACACTGACTGGTGTCTCTCTGTCCTCTCACTCAGGGAGATATCTGTACATTGACTGGTGTATCTCAGTCCTCTCTCTCAGGGAGATATCTGTGCATTGACTGGTGTCTCTCAGTCCCCTCTCTCTCAGGGAGATATCTGTACACTGACTGGTGTCTCTCTGTCCTCTCTCTCAGGGAGATATCTGGACACTGACTGGTGTCTCTCAGTCCCCGCTCTCTCAGGGAGATATCAGTACACTGACTGGTGTCTCTTAGTCCCCTCTCTCTCAGGGAGATATCTGTACACTGACTGGTGTCTCTCTGTCCTCTCTCTCAGGGAGATATCTGTACATTGACTGGTGTATCTCAGTCCTCTTTCTCAGGGAGATATCTGTGCATTGACCGGTGTCTCTCAGTCCCCTCTCTCTCAGGGAGATATCAGTGCACTGACTGGTGCCTCTCAGTCCCCTCTCTCTCAGGGAGATATCAGTGCACTGACTGGTGTATCTCAGTCCTCTCTCTCTCAGGGAGATATCAGTACACTGACTGGTGCCTCTCAGTCCCCTCGCTCTCAGGGAGATAACTGTACACTGACTGGTGTCTCTCTGTCCTCTCTCTCAGGGAGATATCTGTACATTGACTGGTGTCTCTCAGTCCTCTCTCTCAGGGAGATATCTGTGCATTGACTGGTGTCTCTCAGTCCCCTCTCTCTCAGGGAGATATCTGCACACTGACTGGTGTCTCTCTGTCCTCTCTCTCAGGGAGATATCTGTACATTGACTGGTGTCTCTCAGTCCTCTCTCTCAGGGAGATATCATTGCACTGACTGGTGCCTCTCAGTCCCCACTCTCTCAGGGAGATATCAGTGCACTGACTGGTGTCTCTCAGTCCCCTCTCAGGGAGATATCTGTACATTGACTGGTGTCTCTCAGTCCTCTCTCAGGGAGATATCAGTACACTGACTGATGTCTCTCAGTCCCCTCTCTCTCAGGGAGATATCAGTACACTGACTGGTGTCTGTCAGTCCCCTCTCTCTCAGGGAGATATCTGGTCACTGACTGGTATCTCTCTGTTCCTCTCTCTCAGGGAGATATCTGCACACTGACTGCTGTCTCTCAGTCCCCTCTCTCTCAGGGAGATATCTGTACACTGACTGGTGTCTCTCAGTCCACTCTCTCTCAGGGAGATATCAGTACACTGACTGGTGTCTCTCAGTCCCCTCTCTCTCAGGGAGATATCTGTACACTGACTGGTGTCTCTCAGTCCCCTCTCTCTCATGGAGATATCTGTACATTGACTGGTGTCTCTCAGTCCTCTCTCTCAGGGAGATATCAGTACACTGACTGGTGACTCTCAGTACCCTCTCTCTCAGGGAGATATCAGTACACTGACTGGTGTCTCGCAGTCCTCTCTCTCAGGGAGATATCAGTACACTGACTGGTGTCTCTCAGTCCCCTCTCTCTCAGGGAGATATCAGTGCACTGACTGGTGTCTCTCAGTCCTCTCTCTCAGGGAGATATCAGTACACTGACTGGTGTCTCTCAGTCCCCTCTCTCTCAGGGAGATATCTGTACATTGACTGGTGTCTCTCAGTCCCCTCTCTCTCAGGGAGATATATGTACACTGACTGGTGTCTCTCAGTCCCCTCTCTCTCAGGGAGATATCTGTACATTGACTGGTGTCTCTCAGTCCTCTCTCAGGGAGATATCTGTACATTGACTGGTGTATCTCAGTCCTCTCTCTCAGGGAGATATCTGTGCATTGACTGGTGTCTCTCAGTCCCCTCTCTCTCAGGGAGATATCTGTACACTGACTGGTGTCTCTCTGTCCTCTCTCTCAGGGAGATATCTGGACACTGACTGGTGTCTCTCAGTCCCCGCTCTCTCAGGGAGATATCAGTACACTGACTGGTGTCTCTTAGTCCCCTCTCTCTCAGGGAGATATCTGTACACTGACTGGTGTCTCTCTGTCCTCTCTCTCAGGGAGATATCTGTGCATTGACTGGTGTATCTCAGTCCTCTTTCTCAGGGAGATATCTGTGCATTGACCGGTGTCTCTCAGTCCCCTCTCTCTCAGGGAGATATCAGTGCACTGACTGGTGCCTCTCAGTCCCCTCTCTCTCAGGGAGATATCAGTGCACTGACTGGTGTATCTCAGTCCTCTCTCTCTCAGGGAGATATCTGTACATTGACTGGTGTCTCTCAGTCCTCTCTCAGGGAGATATCAGTACACTGACTGATATCTCTCAGTCCCCTCTCTCTCAGGGAGATATCAGTACACTGACTGGTGTCTCTCAGTCCCCTCTCTCTCAGGGAGATATCTGGTCACTGACTGGTGTCTCTCTGTTCCTCTCTCTCAGGGAGATATCTGCACACTGACTGGTGTCTCTCAGTTCCCCTCTCTCAAGGAGATATCTGTACACTGACTGGTGTCTCTCAGTCCCCTCTCTCTCAGGGAGATATCTGTACATTGACTGGTGTCTCTCAGTCCTCTCTCAGGGAGATATCAGTACAGTGACTGGTGTCTCTCAGTCCCCTCTCTCTCAGGGAGATATCTGTACACTGACTGGTGTCTCTCAGTCCCCTCTCTCTCAGGGAGATATCAGTACACTGACTGGTGTCTCTCAGTCCCCTCTCTCTCAGGGAGATAACTGTACACTGACTGGTGTCTCTCTGTCCTCTCACTCAGGGAGATATCTGTACATTGACTGGTGTATCTCAGTCCTCTCTCTCAGGGAGATATCTGTGCATTGACTGGTGTCTCTCAGTCCCCTCTATCTCAGGGAGATATCTGTACACTGACTGGTGTCTCTCTGTCCTCTCTCTCAGGGAGATATCTGGACACTGACTGGTGTCTCTCAGTCCCCGCTCTCTCAGGGAGATATCAGTACACTGACTGGTGTCTCTTAGTCCCCTCTCTCTCAGGGAGATATCTGTACACTGACTGGTGTCTCTCTGTCCTCTCTCTCAGGGAGATATCTGTACATTGACTGGTGTATCTCAGTCCTCTTTCTCAGGGAGATATCTGTGCATTGACCGGTGTCTCTCAGTCCCCTCTCTCTCAGGGAGATATCAGTGCACTGACTGGTGCCTCTCAGTCCCCTCTCTCTCAGGGAGATATCAGTGCACTGACTGGTGTATCTCAGTCCTCTCTCTCTCAGGGAGATATCTGTACATTGACTGGTGTCTCTCAGTCCTCTCTCAGGGAGATATCAGTACACTGACTGATATCTCTCAGTCCCCTCTCTCTCAGGGAGATATCAGTACACTGACTGGTGTCTCTCAGTCCCCTCTCTCTCAGGGACATATCTGGTCACTGACTGGTGTCTCTCTGTTCCTCTCTCTCAGGGAGATATCTGCACACTGACTGGTGTCTCTCAGTTCCCCTCTCTCAAGGAGATATCTGTACACTGACTGGTGTCTCACAGTCCCTCTCTCTCAGGGAGATATCTGTACACTGACTGGTGTCTCTCAGTCCCCTCTCTCTCAGCGAGATATCTGTACACTGACTGGTGTCTCTCATTACCCTCTCTCTCAGGGAGATATCTGTACACTGACTGGTGTCTCTCATTACCCTCTCTCTCAGGGAGATATCAGTGCACTGACTGGTGTCTCTCAGTCCCCTCTCTCTCAGGTAGATATCTGTACATTGACTGGTGTCTCTCAGTCCTCTCTCAGGGAGATATCAGCACACTGACTGGTGTCTCTCAGTCCCCTCTCTCTCAGGGAGATATCAGTGCACTGACTGGTGCCTCTCAGTCCCCTCTCTCTCAGGGAGATATCTGGTCACTGACTGGTGTCTCTCTGTTCCTCTCTCTCAGGGAGATATCTGCACACTGACTGCTGTCTCTCAGTCCCCTCTCTCTCAGGGCGATATCAGTACACTGACTGGTGTCTCTCAGTCCCTCTCTCCCACGGAGATATCAGTACACTGACTGGTGTCTCTCAGTCCCCTCTCTCTCAGGGAGATATCAGTACACTTACTGGTGTCTCTCAGTCCCCTCTCTCTCAGGGAGATATCAGTGCACTGACTGGTGTCTCTCATTACCCTCGCTCTCAGGGAGATAACTGTACACTGACTGGTGTCTCTCTGTCCTCTCTCTCAGGGAGATATCTGTTCATTGACTGGTGTCTCTCAGTCCTCTCTCTCAGGGAGATATCTGTGCATTGACTGGTGTCTCTCAGTCCCTTCTCTTTCAGGGAGATATCTGCACACTGACTGGTGTCTCTCTGTCCTCTCTCTCTGGGAGATATCTGTACATTGACTGGTGTCTCTCAGTCCTCTCTCTCAGGGAGATATCAGTGCACTGACTGGTGCCTCTCAGTCCCCTCTCTCTCAGGGAGAAATCAGTGCACTGAATGGTGTCTCTCAGTCCTCTCTCAGGGAGATATCAGTACACTGACTGGTGTCTGTCAGTCCCCTCTCTCTCAGGGAGATATCTGGTCACTGACTGGTGTCTCTCTGTTCCTCTCTCTCAGGGAGATATCTGCACACTGACTGCTGTCTCTCAGTCCCCTCTCTCTCAGGGAGATATCTGTACACTGACTGGTGTCTCTCAGTCCACTCTCTCTCAGGGAGATATCAGTACACTGACTGGTGTCTCTCAGTCCCCTCTCTCTCAGGGAGATATCAGTGCACTGACTGGTGTCTCTCAGTCCTCTCTCTCAGGGAGATATCTGTACATTGACTGGTGTCTCTCAGTCCTCTCTCTCAGGGAGATATCAGTACACTGACTGGTGTCTCTCAGTCCCCTCTCTCTCAGGGAGATATCAGTGCACTGACTGGTGTCTCTCAGTCCTCTGTCTCAGGGAGATATCAGTACACTGACTGGTGTCTCTCAGTCCCTCTCTCCCACGGAGATATCAGTACACTGACTGGTGCCTCTCAGTCCCCTCTCTTTCAGGGAGATATCAGTGCACTGACTGGTGTCTCTCTGTCCTCTCTCTCAGGGAGATATCTGTACATTGACTGGTGTCTCTCAGTCCTCTCTCTCAGGGAGATATCTGTGCATTGACTGGTGTCTCTCAGTCCCCTCTCTCTCAGGGAGATATCTGCACACTGACTGGTGTCTCTCTGTCCTCTCTCTCAGGGAGATATCTGTGCATTCACTGGTGTCTCTCAGTCCCCTCTCTCTCAGGGAGATATCTGCACACTGACTGGTGTCTGTCTGTCCTCTCTCTCAGGGAGATATCAGTACACTGACTGGTGCCTCTCAGTCCCCTCGCTCTCAGGGAGATAACTGTACACTGACTGGTGTCTCTCTGTCCTCTCTCTCAGGGAGATATCTGTACATTGACTGGTGTCTCTCAGTCCTCTCTCTCAGGGAGATATCTGTGCATTGACTGGTGTCTCTCAGTCCCCTCTCTCTCAGGGAGATATCTGCACACTGACTGGTGTCTCTCTGTCCTCTCTCTCAGGGAGATATCTGTCCATTGACTGGTGTCTCTCAGTCCTCTCTCTCAGGGAGATATCATTGCACTGACTGGTGCCACTCAGTCCCCACTCTCTCAGGGAGATATCAGTGCACTGACTGGTGTCTCTCAGTCCCCTCTCAGGGAGATATCTGTACATTGACTGGTGTCTCTCAGTCCTCTCTCATGGAGATATCAGTACACTGACTGATGTCTCTCAGTCCCCTCTCTCTCAGGGAGATATCAGTACACTGACTGGTGTCTCTCAGTCCCCTCTCTCTCAGGGAGATATCTGGTCACTGACTGGTATCTCTCTGTTCCTCTCTCTCAGGGAGATATCTGCACACTGACTGCTGTCTCTCAGTCCCCTCTCTCTCAGGGAGATATCTGTACACTGACTGGTGTCTCTCAGTCCACTCTCTCTCAGGGAGATATCAGTACACTGACTGGTGTCTCTCAGTCCCCTCTCTCTCAGGGAGATATCTGTACACTGACTGGTGTCTCTCAGTCCCCTCTCTCTCATGGAGATATCTGTACATTGACTGGTGTCTCTCAGTCCTCTCTCTCAGGGAGATATCAGTACACTGACTGGTGTCTCTCAGTCCCCTCTCTCTCAGGGAGATATCAGTACACTGACTGGTGTCTCTCAGTCCTCTCTCTCAGGGAGATATCAGCACACTGACTGGTGTCTCTCAGTCCCCTCTCTCTAAGGGAGATATCAGTGCACTGACTGGTGTCTCTCAGTCCTCTCTCTCAGGGAGATATCAGTACACTGACTGGTGTCTCTCAGTCCCCTCTCTCTCAGGGAGATATCTGTACATTGACTGGTGTCTCTCAGTCCCCTCTCTCTCAGGGAGATATCTGTACACTGACTGGTGTCTCTCAGTCCCCTCTCTCTCAGGGAGATATCTGTACATTGACTGGTGTCTCTCAGTCCTCTCTCAGGGAGATATCAGTACACTGACTGGTGTCTCTCAGTCCCCTCTCTCTCAGGGAGATATCTGTACACTGACTGGTGTCTCTCAGTCCCCTCTCTCTCAGGGAGATATCAGTACACTGACTGGTGTCTCTCAGTCCCCTCTCTCTCAGGGAGATAACTGTACACTGACTGGTGTCTCTCTGTCCTCTCACTCAGGGAGATATCTGTACATTGACTGGTGTATCTCAGTCCTCTCTCTCAGGGAGTTATCTGTGCATTGACTGGTGTCTCTCAGTCCCCTCTCTCTCAGGGAGATATCTGTACACTGACTGGTGTCTCTCTGTCCTCTCTCTCAGGGAGATATCTGGACACTGACTGGTGTCTCTCAGTCCCCGCTCTCTCAGGGAGATATCAGTACACTGACTGGTGTCTCTTAGTCCCCTCTCTCTCAGGGAGATATCTGTACACTGACTGGTGTCTCTCTGTCCTATCTCTCAGGGAGATATCTGTACATTGACTGGTGTATCTCAGTCCTCTTTCTCAGGGAGATATCTGTGCATTGACCGGTGTCTCTCAGTCCCCTCTCTCTCAGGGAGATATCAGTGCACTGACTGGTGCCTCTCAGTCCCCTCTCTCTCAGGGAGATATCAGTGCACTGACTGGTGTATCTCAGTCCTCTCTCTCTCAGGGAGATATCTGTACATTGACTGGTGTCTCTCAGTCCTCTCTCAGGGAGATATCAGTACACTGACTGATATCTCTCAGTCCCCTCTCTCTCAGGGAGATATCAGTACACTGACTGGTGTCTCTCAGTCCCCTCTCTCTCAGGGAGATATCTGGTCACTGACTGGTGTCTCCCTGTTCCTCTCTCTCAGGGAGATATCTGCACACTGACTGGTGTCTCTCAGTTCCCCTCTCTCAAGGAGATATCTGTACACTGACTGGTGTCTCTCAGTCCCTCTCTCTCAGGGAGATATCTGTACACTGACTGGTGTCTCTCAGTCCCCTCTCTCTCAGGGAGATATCTGTACACTGACTGGTGTCTCTCATTACCCTCGCTCTCAGGGAGATATCAGTACACTGACTGGTGTCTCTCATTACCCTCTCTCTCAGGGAGATATCTGTACACTGACTGGTGGCTCTCAGTCCCCTCTCTCTCAGGGAGATATCTGTACACTGACTGGTGTCTCTCAGTCCCCTCTCTCTCAGGGAGATATCTGTACATTGACTGGTGTCTCTCAGTCCTCTCTCTCAGGGAGATATCTGTACACTGACTGGTGTCTCTCAGTCCCCTCTCTCTCAGGGAGATATCTGTACACTGACTGGTGTCTCTCTGTCCCCTCTCTCAGGGAGATATCAGTACATTGACTGGTGTCTCTCAGTCCTCTCTCTCAGGGAGATATCAGTGCACTGACTGGTGCCTCTCAGTCCCCTCTCTCTCAGGGAGATATCAGTGCACTGACTGGTGTCTCTCAGTCCCCTCTCTCTCAGGTAGATATCCGTACATTGACTGGTGTCTCTCAGTCCTCTCTCAGGGAGATATCAGCACACTGACTGGTGTCTCTCAGTCCCCTCTCTCTCAGGGAGATATCAGTGCACTGACTGGTGCCTCTCAGTCCCCTCTCTCTCAGGGAGATATCTGGTCACTGACTGGTGTCTCTCTGTTCCTCTCTCTCAGGGAGATTACTGCACACTGACTGCTGTCTCTCAGTCCCCTCTCTCTCAGGGAGATATCAGTACACTGACTGGTGTCTCTCAGTCCCCTCTCTCTCAGGGAGATATCTGCACACTGACTGGTGTCTCTCAGTCCCCTCTCTCTCATGGAGATATCTGTACATTTACTGGTGTCTCTCAGTCCTCTCTCTCAGGGAGATATCAGTACACTGACTGGTGTCTCTCAGTCCACTCTCTCTCAGGGAGATATCAGTACACTGACTGGTGTCTCTCAGTCCCCTCTCTCTCAGGGAGATAACTGTACACTGACTGGTGTCTCTCTGTCCTCTCACTCAGGGAGATATCTGTACATTGACTGGTGTATCTCAGTCCTCTCTCTCAGGGAGTTATCTGTGCATTGACTGGTGTCTCTCAGTCCCCTCTCTCTCAGGGAGATATCTGTACACTGACTGGTGTCTCTCTGTCCTCTCTCTCAGGGAGATATCTGGACACTGACTGGTGTCTCTCAGTCCCCGCTCTCTCAGGGAGATATCAGTACACTGACTGGTGTCTCTTAGTCCCCTCTCTCTCAGGGAGATATCTGTACACTGACTGGTGTCTCTCTGTCCTATCTCTCAGGGAGATATCTGTACATTGACTGGTGTATCTCAGTCCTCTTTCTCAGGGAGATATCTGTGCATTGACCGGTGTCTCTCAGTCCCCTCTCTCTCAGGGAGATATCAGTGCACTGACTGGTGCCTCTCAGTCCCCTCTCTCTCAGGGAGATATCAGTGCACTGACTGGTGTATCTCAGTCCTCTCTCTCTCAGGGAGATATCTGTACATTGACTGGTGTCTCTCAGTCCTCTCTCAGGGAGATATCAGTACACTGACTGATATCTCTCAGTCCCCTCTCTCTCAGGGAGATATCAGTACACTGACTGGTGTCTCTCAGTCCCCTCTCTCTCAGGGAGATATCTGGTCACTGACTGGTGTCTCCCTGTTCCTCTCTCTCAGGGAGATATCTGCACACTGACTGGTGTCTCTCAGTTCCCCTCTCTCAAGGAGATATCTGTACACTGACTGGTGTCTCTCAGTCCCTCTCTCTCAGGGAGATATCTGTACACTGACTGGTGTCTCTCAGTCCCCTCTCTCTCAGGGAGATATCTGTACACTGACTGGTGTCTCTCATTACCCTCGCTCTCAGGGAGATATCAGTACACTGACTGGTGTCTCTCATTACCCTCTCTCTCAGGGAGATATCTGTACACTGACTGGTGGCTCTCAGTCCCCTCTCTCTCAGGGAGATATCTGTACACTGACTGGTGTCTCTCAGTCCCCTCTCTCTCAGGGAGATATCTGTACATTGACTGGTGTCTCTCAGTCCTCTCTCTCAGGGAGATATCTGTACACTGACTGGTGTCTCTCAGTCCCCTCTCTCTCAGGGAGATATCTGTACACTGACTGGTGTCTCTCTGTCCCCTCTCTCAGGGAGATATCAGTACATTGACTGGTGTCTCTCAGTCCTCTCTCTCAGGGAGATATCAGTGCACTGACTGGTGCCTCTCAGTCCCCTCTCTCTCAGGGAGATATCAGTGCACTGACTGGTGTCTCTCAGTCCCCTCTCTCTCAGGTAGATATCCGTACATTGACTGGTGTCTCTCAGTCCTCTCTCAGGGAGATATCAGCACACTGACTGGTGTCTCTCAGTCCCCTCTCTCTCAGGGAGATATCTGGTCACTGACTGGTGTCTCTCTGTTCCTCTCTCTCAGGGAGATTACTGCACACTGACTGCTGTCTCTCAGTCCCCTCTCTCTCAGGGAGATATCAGTACACTGACTGGTGTCTCTCAGTCCCTCTCTCCCACGGAGATATCAGTTCACTGACTGGTGTCTCTCAGTCCCCTCTCTCTCAGGGAGATATCAGTACACTGACTGGTGTCTCTCAGTCCCCTCTCTCTCAGGGAGATATCAGTGCACTGACTGGTGTCTCTCATTACCCTCGCTCTCAGGGAGATAACTGTACACTGACTGGTGTCTCTCTGTCCTCTCTCTCAGGGAGATATCTTCACATTGACTGGTGTCTCTCAGTCCTCTCTCTCAGGGAGATATCTGTGCATTGACTGGTGTCTCTAAGTCCCCTCTCTTTCAGGGAGATATCTGCACACTGACTGGTGTCTCTCTGTCCTCTCTCTCAGGGAGATATCTGTACATTGACTGGTGTCTCTCAGTCCTCTCTCTCAGGGAGATATCAGTGCACTGACTGGTGCCTCTCAGTCCCCTCTCTCTCAGGGAGAAATCAGTGCACTGAATGGTGTCTCTCAGTCCTCTCTCAGGGAGATATCAGTACACTGACTGGTGTCTGTCAGTCCCCTCTCTCTCAGGGAGATATCTGGTCACTGACTGGTGTCTCTCTGTTCCTCTCTCTCAGGGAGATATCTGCACACTGACTGCTGTCTCTCAGTCCCCTCTCTCTCAGGGAGATATCTGTACACTGACTGGTGTCTCTCAGTCCACTCTCTCTCAGGGAGATATCAGTACACTGACTGGTGTCTCTCAGTCCCCTCTCTCTCAGGGAGATATCTGCACACTGACTGGTGTCTCTCAGTCCCCTCTCTCTCATGGAGATATCTGTACATTTACTGGTGTCTCTCAGTCCTCTCTCTCAGGGAGATATCAGTACACTGACTGGTGTCTCTCAGTCCACTCTCTCTCAGGGAGATATCAGTACACTGACTGGTGTCTCTCAGTCCTCTCTCTCAGGGAGATATCAGTACACTGACTGGTGTCTCTCAGTCCCTCTCTCTCAGGGAGATATCAGTACACTGACTGGTGTCTCTCAGTCCCCTCTCTCTCAGGGAGATATCAGTGCACTGACTGGTGTCTCTCAGTCCTCTCTCTCAGGGAGATATCAGTACACTGACTGGTGTCTCTCAGCCCCCTCTCTCTCAGGGAGATATCTGTACACTGACTGGTGTCTCTCAGTCCCGTCTCTCTCAGGGAGATATCTGTACATTGACTGGTGTCTCTCAGTCCTCTCTCAGGGAGATATCAGTACACTGACTGGTGTCTCTCAGTCCCCTCTCTCTCAGGGAGATATCTGTACACTGACTGGTGTCTCTCAGTCCCCTCTCTCTCAGGGAGATATCAGTACACTGACTGGTGTCTCTCAGTCCCCTCTCTCTCAGGGAGATAACTGTACACTGACTGGTGTCTCTCTGTCCTCTCTCTCAGGGAGATATCTGTACATTGACTGGTGTATCTCAGTCCTCTCTCTCAGGGAGATATCTGTGCATTGACTGGTGTCTCTCAGTCCCCTCTCTCTCAGGGAGATATCTGTACACTGACGGGTGTCTCTCTGTCCTCTCTCTCAGGGAGATATCTGTACACTGACTGGTGTCTCTCAGTCCCCGCTCTCTCAGAGAGATATCAGTACACTGACTGGTGTCTCTCAGTCCCCTCTCTCTCAGGGAGATATCAGTACACTGACTGGTGTCTCTCAGTCCTCTCTCTCAGGGAGATATCAGTACACTGACTGGTGTCTCTCAGTCCCTCTCTCTCACGGAGATATCAGTACACTGACTGGTGTCTCTCAGTCCCCTCTCTCTCAGGGAGATATCTGTACACTGACTGGTGTCTCTCTGTCCTCTCTCTCAGGGAGATGTCTGTACATTGACTGGTGTATCTCAGTCCTCTCTCACAGGGAGATATCTGTGCATTGACTGGTGTCTCTCAGTCCCCTCTCTCTCAGGGAGAAATCTGTACACTGACTGGTGTCTCTCTGTCCTCTCTCTCAGGGAGATATCTGTACATTGACTGGTGTCTCTCAGTCCTCTCTCTCAGGGAGATATCAGTGCACTGACTGGTGCCTCTCAGTCCCATCTCTCTCAGGGAGATATCAGTGCATTGACTGGTGTCTCTCAGTCCCCTCTCTCAGGGAGATATCTGTACATTGACTGGTGTCTCTCAGTCCTCTCTCAGGGAGATATCAGTACACTGACTGATGTCTCTCAGTCCCCTCTCTCTCAGGGAGATATCAGTACACTGACTGGTGTCTCTCAGTCCCCTCTCTCTCAGGGAGATATCTGGTCACTGACTGGTGTCTCTCTGTTCCTCTCTCTCAGGGAGATATCTGCACACTGACTGGTGTCTCACAGTTCCCCTCTCTCAAGGAGATATCTGTACACTGACTGGTGTCTCTCAGTCCACTCTCTCTCAGGGAGATATCAGTACACTGACTGGTGTCTCTCAGTCCCTCTCTCTCAGGGAGATATCTGTACACTTACTGGTGTCTCTCAGTCCACTCTCTCTCAGGGAGATATCTGTACACTGACTGGTGTCTCTCAGTCCCTCTCTCTCAGGGAGATATCTGTACACTGACTGGTGTCTCTCAGTCCCTCTCTCTCAGGGAGATAACTGTACACTGACTGGTGTCTCTCAGTCCACTCTCTCTCAGGGAGATATCAGTACACTGACTGTTGTCTCTCAGTCCCCTCTCTCTCAGGGAGATAACTGTACACTGACTGGTGTCTCTCTGTCCTCTCACTCAGGGAGATATCTGTACATTGACTGGTGTATCTCAGTCCTCTCTCTCAGGGAGATATCTGTGCATTGACTGGTGTCTCTCAGTCCCCTCTCTCTCAGGGAGATATCTGTACACTGACTGGTGTCTCTCTGTCCTCTCTCTCAGGGAGATATCTGGACATTGACTGGTGTCTCTCAGTCCCCGCTCTCTCAGGGAGATATCAGTACACTGACTGGTGTCTCTTAGTCCCCTCTCTCTCAGGGAGATATCTGTACACTGACTGGTGTCTCTCTGTCCTCTCACTCAGGGAGATATCTGTACATTGACTGGTGTATCTCAGTCCTCTCTCTCAGGGAGATATCTGTGCATTGACTGGTGTCTCTCTGTCCTCTCTCTCAGGGAGATATCTGTACATTGACTGGTGTCTCTCAGTCCTCTCTCTCAGGGAGATATCTGTACACTGACTGGTGTCTCTCAGTCCCCGCTCTCTCAGAGAGATATCAGTACACTGACTGGTGTCTCTCAGTCCCCTCTCTCTCAGGGAGATATCAGTACACTGACTGGTGTCTCTCAGTCCTCTCTCTCAGGGAGATATCAGTACACTGACTGGTGTCTCTCAGTCCCTCTCTCTCACGGAGATATCAGTACACTGACTGGTGTCTCTCAGTCCCCTGTCTCTCAGGGAGATATCTGTACACTGACTGGTGTCTCTCTGTCCTCTCTCTCAGGGAGAAATCTGTACATTGACTGGTGTATCTCAGTCCTCTCTCACAGGGAGATATCTGTGCATTGACTGGTGTCTCTCAGTCCCCTCTCTCTCAGGGAGAAATCTGTACACTGACTGGTGTCTCTCTGTCCTCTCTCTCAGGGAGATATCTGTACATTGACTGGTGTCTCTCAGTCCTCTCTCTCAGGGAGATATCAGTGCACTGACTGGTGCCTCTCAGTCCCATCTCTCTCAGGGAGATATCAGTGCATTGACTGGTGTCTCTCAGTCCCCTCTCTCAGGGAGATATCTGTACATTGACTGGTGTCTCTCAGTCCTCTCTCAGGGAGATATCAGTACACTGACTGATGTCTCTCAGTCCCCTCTCTCTCAGGGAGATATCAGTACACTGACTGGTGTCTCTCTGTTCCTCTCTCTCAGGGAGATATCTGCACACTGACTGGTGTCTCACAGTTCCCCTCTCTCAAGGAGATATCTGTACACTGACTGGTGTCTCTCAGTCCACTCTCTCTCAGGGAGATATCAGTACACTGACTGGTGTCTCTCAGTCCCTCTCTCTCAGGGAGATATCTGTGCACTTACTGGTGTCTCTCAGTCCACTCTCTCTCAGGGAGATATCTGTACACTGACTGGTGTCTCTCAGTCCCTCTCTCTCAGGGAGATATCTGTACACTGACTGGTGTCTCTCAGTCCCTCTCTCTCAGGGAGATAACTGTACACTGACTGGTGTCTCTCAGTCCACTCTTTCTCAGGGAGATATCAGTACACTGACTGTTGTCTCTCAGTCCCCTCTCTCTCAGGGAGATAACTGTACACTGACTGGTGTCTCTCTGTCCTCTCACTCAGGGAGATATCTGTACATTGACTGGTGTATCTCAGTCCTCTCTCTCAGGGAGATATCTGTGCATTGACTGGTGTCTCTCAGTCCCCTCTCTCTCAGGGAGATATCTGTACACTGACTGGTGTCTCTCTGTCCTCGCTCTCAGGGAGATATCTGGACACTGACTGGTGTCTCTCAGTCCCCGCTCTCTCAGGGAGATATCAGTACACTGACTGGTGTCTCTTAGTCCCCTCTCTCTCAGGGAGATATCTGTACACTGACTGGTGTCTCTCTGTCCTCTCACTCAGGGAGATATCTGTACATTGACTGGTGTATCTCAGTCCTCTCTCTCAGGGAGATATCTGTGCATTGACTGGTGTCTCTCTGTCCTCTCTCTCAGGGAGATATCTGTACATTGACTGGTGTCTCTCTGTCCTCTCTCTCAGGGAGATATCAGTGCACTGACTGGTGCCTCTCAGTCCCATCTCTCTCAGGGAGATATCAGTGCATTGACTGGTGTCTCTCAGTCCCCTCTCTCAGGGAGATATCTGTACATTGACTGGTGTCTCTCAGTCCTCTCTCAGGGAGATATCAGTACACTGACTGATGTCTCTCAGTCCCCTCTCTCTCAGGGAGATATCAGTACACTGACTGGTGTCTCTCAGTCCCCTCTCTCTCAGGGAGATATCTGGTCACTGACTGGTGTCTCTCTGTTCCTCTCTCTCAGGGAGATATCTGCACACTGACTGGTGTCTCACAGTTCCCCTCTCTCAAGGAGATATCTGTACACTGACTGGTGTCTCTCAGTCCCTCTCTCTCAGGGAGATATCTGTACACTGACTGGTGTCTCTCAGTCCACTCTCTCTCAGGGAGATATCAGTACACTGACTGGTGTCTCTCAGTCCCTCTCTCTCAGGGAGATATCTGTACACTTACTGGTGTCTCTCAGTCCACTCTCTCTCAGGGAGATATCTGTACACTGACTGGTGTCTCTCAGTCCCTCTCGCTCAGGGAGATATCTGTACACTGACTGGTGTCTCTCAGTCCCTCTCTCTCAGGGAGATAACTGTACACTGACTGGTGTCTCTCAGTCCACTCTCTCTCAGGGAGATATCAGTACACTGACTGTTGTCTCTCAGTCCCCTCTCTCTCAGGGAGATAACTGTACACTGACTGGTGTCTCTCTGTCCTCTCACTCAGGGAGATATCTGTACATTGACTGGTGTATCTCAGTCCTCTCTCTCAGGGAGATATCTGTGCATTGACTGGTGTCTCTCAGTCCCCTCTCTCTCAGGGAGATATCTGTACACTGACTGGTGTCTCTCTGTCCTCTCTCTCAGGGAGATATCTGGACACTGACTGGTGTCTCTCAGTCCCCGCTCTCTCAGGGAGATATCAGTACACTGACTGGTGTCTCTTCGTCCCCTCTCTCTCAGGGAGATATCTGTACACTGACTGGTGTCTCTCTGTCCTCTCTCTCAGGGAGATATCTGTACATTGACTGGTGTATCTCAGTCCTCTTTCTCAGGGAGATATCTGTGCATTGACCGGTGTCTCTCAGTCCCCTCTCTCTCAGGGAGATATCTGTACATTGACTGGTGTCTCTCAGTCCTCTCTCAGGGAGATATCAGTACACTGACTGATATCTCTCAGTCCCCTCTCTCTCAGGGAGATATCAGTGCACTGACTGGTGTCTCTCAGTCCCCTCTCTCTCAGGGAGATATCTGGTCACTGACTGGTGTCTCTCTGTTCCTCTCTCTCAAGGAGATATCTGTACACTGACTGGTGTCTCTCAGTCCCTCTCTCTCAGGGAGATATCTGTGCACTGACTGGTGTCTCTCAGTCCCCTCTCTCTCAGGGAGATATCTGTACACTGACTGGTGTCTCTCATTACCCTCGCTCTCAGGGAGATATCAGTACACTGACTGGTGTCTCTCATTACCCTCTCTCTCAGGGAGATATCTGTACACTGACTGGTGTCTCTCAGTCCCCTCTCTCTCAGGGAGATATCTGTACACTGACTGGTGTCTCTCAGTCCCCTCTCTCTCAGGGAGATATCTGTACACTGACTGGTGTCTCTCAGTCCCCTCTCTCTCAGGGAGATATCTGTACACTGACTGGTGTCTCTCTGTCCCCTCTCTCAGGGAGATATCTGTAAATTGACTGGTGTCTCTCAGTCCTCTCTCTCAGGGAGATATCAGTGCACTGACTGGTGCCTCTCAGTCCCCTCTCTCTCAGGGAGATATCAGTGCACTGACTGGTGTCTCTCAGTCCCCTCTCTCTCAGGTAGATATCTGTACATTGACTGGTGTCTCTCAGTCCTCTCTCAGGGAGATATCAGCACACTGACTGGTGTCTCTCAGTCCCCTCTCTCTCAGGGAGATATCAGTGCACTGACTGGTGCCTCTCAGTCCCCTCTCTCTCAGGGAGATATCTGGTCACTGACTGGTGTCTCTCTGTTCCTCTCTCTCAGGGAGATATCTGCACACTGACTGCTATCTCTCAGTCCCCTCTCTCTCAGGGAGATATCAGTACGCTGACTGGTGTCTCTCAGTCCCTCTCTCCCACGGAGATATCAGTACACTGACTGGTGTCTCTCAGTCCCCACTCTCTCAGGGAGATATCATTGCACTGACTGGTGCCTCTCAGTCCCCACTCTCTCAGGGAGATATCAGTGCACTGACTGGTGTCTCTCAGTCCCCTCTCAGGGAGATATCTGTACATTGACTGGTGTCTCTCAGTCCTCTCTCAGGGAGATATCAGTACACTGACTGATGTCTCTCAGTCCCCTCTCTCTCAGGGAGATATCAGTACACTGACTGGTGTCTCTCAGTCCCCTCTCTCTCAGGGAGATATCTGGTCACTGACTGGTATCTCTCTGTTCCTCTCTCTCAGGGAGATATCTGCACACTGACTGCTGTCTCTCAGTCCCCTCTCTCTCAGGGAGATATCTGTACACTGACTGGTGTCTCTCAGTCCACTCTCTCTCAGGGAGATATCAGTACACTGACTGGTGTCTCTCAGTCCCCTCTCTCTCAGGGAGATATCTGTACACTGACTGGTGTCTCTCAGTCCCCTCTCTCTCATGGAGATATCTGTACAATGACTGGTGTCTCTCAGTCCTCTCTCTCAGGGAGATATCAGTACACTGACTGGTGTCTCTCAGTCCCCTCTCTTTCAGGGAGATATCAGTACACTGACTGGTGTCTCTCAGTCCTCTCTCTCAGGGAGATATCAGTACACTGACTGGTGTCTCTCAGTCCCCTCTCTCTCAGGGAGATATCAGTGCACTGACTGGTGTCTCTCAGTCCTCTCTCTCAGGGAGATATCAGTACACTGACTGGTGTCTCTCAGTCCCCTCTCTCTCAGGGAGATATCTGTACATTGACTGGTGTCTCTCAGTCCCCTCTCTCTCAGGGAGATATCTGTACACTGACTGGTGTCTCTCAGTCCCCTCTCTCTCAGGGAGATATCTGTACATTGACTGGTGTCTCTCAGTCCTCTCTCAGGGAGATATCAGTACACTGACTGGTGTCTCTCAGTCCCCTCTCTCTCAGGGAGATATCTGTACACTGACTGGTGTCTCTCAGTCCCCTCTCTCTCAGGGAGATATCAGTACACTGACTGGTGTCTCTCAGTCCCCTCTCTCTCAGGGAGATAACTGTACACTGACTGGTGTCTCTCTGTCCTCTCACTCAGGGAGATATCTGTACATTGACTGGTGTATCTCAGTCCTCTCTCTCAGGGAGATATCTGTGCATTGACTGGTGTCTCTCAGTCCCCTCTCTCTCAGGGAGATATCTGTACACTGACTGGTGTCTCTCTGTCCTCTCTCTCAGGGAGATATCTGGACACTGACTGGTGTCTCTCAGTCCCCGCTCTCTCAGGGAGATATCATTACACTGACTGGTGTCTCTTAGTCCCCTCTCTCTCAGGGAGATATCTGTACACTGACTGGTGTCTCTCTGTCCTCTCTCTCAGGGAGATATCTGTACATTGACTGGTGCATCTCAGTCCTCTTTCTCAGGGAGATATCTGTGCATTGACCGGTGTCTCTCAGTCCCCTCTCTCTCAGGGAGATATCAGTACACTGACTGGTGTCTCTCAGTCCCCTCTCTCTCAGGGAGATATCTGGTCACTGACTGGT
Organism: Heptranchias perlo; assembly: GCF_035084215.1. Taxonomy (NCBI): domain Eukaryota; kingdom Metazoa; phylum Chordata; class Chondrichthyes; order Hexanchiformes; family Hexanchidae; genus Heptranchias; species Heptranchias perlo. The sequence continues at coordinate 480,428 of NW_027139142.1, forward strand.
GTCTCTCTGTTCCTCTCTCTCAGGGAGATATCTGCACACTGACTGGTGTCTCTCAGTTCCCCTCTCTCAAGGAGATATCTGTACACTGACTAGTGTCTCTCAGTCCCTCTCTCTCAGGGAGATATCTGTACACTGACTGGTGTCTCTCATTACCCTTGCTCTCAGGGAGATATCAGTACACTGACTGGTGTCTCTCATTACCCTCTCTCTCAGGGAGATATCTGTACACTGACTGGTGTCTCTCAGTCCCCGCTCTCTCAGGGAGATATCAGTACACTGACTGGTGTCTCTTAGTCCCCTCTCTCTCAGAGAGATATCAGTACACTGACTGGTGTCTCTCAGTCCCCTCTCTCTCAGGGAGATATCAGTACACTGACTGGTGTCTCTCAGTCCTCTCTCTCAGGGAGATATCAGTACACTGACTGGTGTCTCTCAGTCCCTCTCTCTCACGGAGATATCAGTACACTGACTGGTGTCTCTCAGTCCCCTCTCTCTCAGGGAGATATCTGTACACTGACTGGTGTCTCTCTGTCCTCTCTCTCAGGGAGATATCTGTACATTGACTGGTGTATCTCAGTCCTCTCTCACAGGGAGACATCTGTGCATTGACTGGTGTCTCTCAGTCCCCTCTCTCTCAGGGAGAAATCTGTACACTGACTGGTGTCTCTCTGTCCTCTCTCTCAGGGAGATATCTGTACATTGACTGGTGTCTCTCAGTCCTCTCTCTCAGGGAGATATCAGTGCACTGACTGGTGCCTCTCAGTCCCATCTCTCTCAGGGAGATATCAGTGCATTGACTGGTGTCTCTCAGTCCCCTCTCTCAGGGAGATATCAGCACACTGACTGGTGTCTCTCAGTCCCCTCTCTCTCAGGGAGATATCAGTGCACTGACTGATGTCTCTCAGTCCCCTCTCTCTCAGGGAGATATCAGTACACTGACTGGTGTCTCTCAGTCCCCTCTCTCTCAGGGAGATATCTGGTCACTGACTGGTGTCTCTCTGTTCCTCTCTCTCAGGGAGATATCTGCACACTGACTGGTGTCTCACAGTTCCCCTCTCTCAAGGAGATATCTGTACACTGACTGGTGTCTCTCAGTCCACTCTCTCTCAGGGAGATATCAGTACACTGACTGGTGTCTCTCAGTCCCTCTCTCTCAGGGAGATATCTGTACACTTACTGGTGTCTCTCAGTCCACTCTCTCTCAGGGAGATATCTGTACACTGACTGGTGTCTCTCAGTCCCTCTCTCTCAGGGAGATATCTGTACACTGACTGGTGTCTCTCAGTCCCTCTCTCTCAGGGAGATAACTGTACACTGACTGGTGTCTCTCAGTCCACTCTCTCTCAGGGAGATATCAGTACACTGACTGTTGTCTCTCAGTCCCCTCTCTCTCAGGGAGATAACTGTACACTGACTGGTGTCTCTCTGTCCTCTCACTCAGGGAGATATCTGTACATTGACTGGTGTATCTCAGTCCTCTCTCTCAGGGAGATATCAGTGCATTGACTGGTGTCTCTCAGTCCCCTCTCTCTCAGGGAGATATCTGTACACTGACTGGTGTCTCTCTGTCCTCTCTCTCAGGGAGATATCTGGACATTGACTGGTGTCTCTCAGTCCCCGCTCTCTCAGGGAGATATCAGTACACTGACTGGTGTCTCTTAGTCCCCTCTCTCTCAGGGAGATATCTGTACACTGACTGGTGTCTCTCTGTCCTCTCACTCAGGGAGATATCTGTACATTGACTGGTGTATCTCAGTCCTCTCTCTCAGGGAGATATCTGTGCATTGACTGGTGTCTCTCTGTCCTCTCTCTCAGGGAGATATCTGTACATTGACTGGTGTCTCTCAGTCCTCTCTCTCAGGGAGATATCTGTACACTGACTGGTGTCTCTCAGTTCCCGCTCTCTCAGAGAGATATCAGTGCACTGACTGGTGTCTCTCAGTCCCCTCTCTCTCAGGGAGATATCAGTACACTGACTGGTGTCTCTCAGTCCTCTCTCTCAGGGAGATATCAGTACACTGACTGGTGTCTCTCAGTCCCTCTCTCTCACGGAGATATCAGTACACTGACTGGTGTCTCTCAGTCCCCTCTCTCTCAGGGAGATATCTGTACACTGACTGGTGTCTCTCTGTCCTCTCTCTCAGGGAGAAATCTGTACATTGACTGGTGTATCTCAGTCCTCTCTCACAGGGAGATATCTGTGCATTGAATGGTGTCTCTCAGTCCCCTCTCTCTCAGGGAGAAATCTGTACACTGACTGGTGTCTCTCTGTCCTCTCTCTCAGGGAGATATCTGTACATTGACTGGTGTCTCTCAGTCCTCTCTCTCAGGGAGATATCAGTGCACTGACTGGTGCCTCTCAGTCCCATCTCTCTCAGGGAGATATCAGTGCATTGACTGGTGTCTCTCAGTCCCCTCTCTCAGGGAGATATCTGTCCATTGACTGGTGTCTCTCAGTCCTCTCTCAGGGAGATATCAGTACACTGACTGATGTCTCTCAGTCCCCTCTCTCTCAGGGAGATATCAGTACACTGACTGGTGTCTCTCAGTCCCCTCTCTCTCAGGGAGATATCTGGTCACTGACTGGTGTCTCTCTGTTCCTCTCTCTCAGGGAGATATCTGCACACTGACTGGTGTCTTACAGTTCCCCTCTCTCAAGGAGATATCTGTACACTGACTGGTGTCTCTCAGTCCACTCTCTCTCAGGGAGATATCAGTACACTGACTGGTGTCTCTCAGTCCCTCTCTCTCAGGGAGATATCTGTACACTTACTGGTGTCTCTCAGTCCACTCTCTCTCAGGGAGATATCTGTACACTGACTGGTGTCTCTCAGTCCCTCTCTCTCAGGGAGATATCTGTACACTGACTGGTGTCTCTCAGTCCCTCTCTCTCAGGGAGATAACTGTACACTGACTGGTGTCTCTCAGTCCACTCTCTCTCAGGGAGATATCAGTACACTGACTGTTGTCTCTCAGTCCCCTCTCTCTCAGGGAGATAACTGTACACTGACTGGTGTCTCTCTGTCCTCTCACTCAGGGAGATATCTGTACATTGACTGGTGTATCTCAGTCCTCTCTCTCAGGGAGATATCTGTGCATTGACTGGTGTCTCTCAGTCCCCTCTCTCTCAGGGAGATATCTGTACACTGACTGGTGTCTCTCTGTCCTCGCTCTCAGGGAGATATCTGGACACTGACTGGTGTCTCTCAGTCCCCGCTCTCTCAGGGAGATATCAGTACACTGACTGGTGTCTCTTAGTCCCCTCTCTCTCAGGGAGATATCTGTACACTGACTGGTGTCTCTCTGTCCTCTCTCTCAGGGAGATATCAGTGCACTGACTGGTGCCTCTCAGTCCCATCTCTCTCAGGGAGATATCAGTGCATTGACTGGTGTCTCTCAGACCCCTCTCTCAGGGAGATATCTGTACATTGACTGGTGTCTCTCAGTCCTCTCTCAGGGAGATATCAGTACACTGACTGATGTCTCTCAGTCCCCTCTCTCTCAGGGAGATATCAGTACACTGACTGGTGTCTCTCAGTCCCCTCTCTCTCAGGGAGATATCTGGTCACTGACTGGTGTCTCTCTGTTCCTCTCTCTCAGGGAGATATCTGCACACTGACTGGTGTCTCACAGTTCCCCTCTCTCAAGGAGATATCTGTACACTGACTGGTGTCTCTCAGTCCCTCTCTCTCAGGGAGATATCTGTACACTGACTGGTGTCTCTCAGTCCACTCTCTCTCAGGGAGATATCAGTACACTGACTGGTGTCTCTCAGTCCCTCTCTCTCAGGGAGATATCTGTACACTTACTGGTGTCTCTCAGTCCACTCTCTCTCAGGGAGATATCTGTACACTGACTGGTGTCTCTCAGTCCCTCTCGCTCAGGGAGATATCTGTACACTGACTGGTGTCTCTCAGTCCCTCTCTCTCAGGGAGATAACTGTACACTGACTGGTGTCTCTCAGTCCACTCTCTCTCAGGGAGATATCAGTACACTGACTGTTGTCTCTCAGTCCCCTCTCTCTCAGGGAGATAACTGTACACTGACTGGTGTCTCTCTGTCCTCTCACTCAGGGAGATATCTGTACATTGACTGGTGTATCTCAGTCCTCTCTCTCAGGGAGATATCTGTGCATTGACTGGTGTCTCTCAGTCCCCTCTCTCTCAGGGAGATATCTGTACACTGACTGGTGTCTCTCTGTCCTCTCTCTCAGGGAGATATCTGGACACTGACTGGTGTCTCTCAGTCCCCGCTCTCTCAGGGAGATATCAGTACACTGACTGGTGTCTCTTAGTCCCCTCTCTCTCAGGGAGATATCTGTACACTGACTGGTGTCTCTCTGTCCTCTCTCTCAGGGAGATATCTGTACATTGACTGGTGTATCTCAGTCCTCTTTCTCAGGGAGATATCTGTGCATTGACCGGTGTCTCTCAGTCCCCTCTCTCTCAGGGAGATATCTGTACATTGACTGGTGTCTCTCAGTCCTCTCTCAGGGAGATATCAGTACACTGACTGATATCTCTCAGTCCCCTCTCTCTCAGGGAGATATCAGTACACTGACTGGTGTCTCTCAGTCCCCTCTCTCTCAGGGAGATATCTGGTCACTGACTGGTGTCTCTCTGTTCCTCTCTCTCAAGGAGATATCTGTACACTGACTGGTGTCTCTCAGTCCCTCTCTCTCAGGGAGATATCTGTGCACTGACTGGTGTCTCTCAGTCCCCTCTCTCTCAGGGAGATATCTGTACACTGACTGGTGTCTCTCATTACCCTCGCTCTCAGGGAGATATCAGTACACTGACTGGTGTCTCTCATTACCCTCTCTCTCAGGGAGATATCTGTACACTGACTGGTGTCTCTCAGTCCCCTCTCTCTCAGGGAGATATCTGTACACTGACTGGTGTCTCTCAGTCCCCTCTCTCTCAGGGAGATATCTGTACATTGACTGGTGTCTCTCAGTCCTCTCTCTCAGGGAGATATCTGTACACTGACTGGTGTCTCTCAGTCCCCTCTCTCTCAGGGAGATATCTGTACACTGACTGGTGTCTCTCTGTCCCCTCTCTCAGGGAGATATCTGTACATTGACTGGTGTCTCTCAGTCCTCTCTCTCAGGGAGATATCAGTGCACTGACTGGTGCCTCTCAGTCCCCTCTCTCTCAGGGAGATATCAGTGCACTGACTGGTGTCTCTCAGTCCCCTCTCTCTCAGGTAGATATCTGTACATTGACTGGTGTCTCTCAGTCCTCTCTCAGGGAGATATCAGCACACTGACTGGTGTCTCTCAGTCCCCTCTCTCTCAGGGAGATATCAGTGCACTGACTGGTGCCTCTCAGTCCCCTCTCTCTCAGGGAGATATCTGGTCACTGACTGGTGTCTCTCTGTTCCTCTCTCTCAGGGAGATATCTGCACACTGACTGCTATCTCTCAGTCCCCTCTCTCTCAGGGAGATATCAGTACGCTGACTGGTGTCTCTCAGTCCCTCTCTCCCACGGAGATATCAGTACACTGACTGGTGTCTCTCAGTCCCCACTCTCTCAGGGAGATATCATTGCACTGACTGGTGCCGCTCAGTCCCCACTCTCTCAGGGAGATATCAGTGCACTGACTGGTGTCTCTCAGTCCCCTCTCAGGGAGATATCTGTACATTGACTGGTGTCTCTCAGTCCTCTCTCAGGGAGATATCAGTACACTGACTGATGTCTCTCAGTCCCCTCTCTCTCAGGGAGATATCAGTACACTGACTGGTGTCTCTCAGTCCCCTCTCTCTCAGGGAGATATCTGGTCACTGACTGGTATCTCTCTGTTCCTCTCTCTCAGGGAGATATCTGCACACTGACTGCTGTCTCTCAGTCCCCTCTCTCTCAGGGAGATATCTGTACACTGACTGGTGTCTCTCAGTCCACTCTCTCTCAGGGAGATATCAGTACACTGACTGGTGTCTCTCAGTCCCCTCTCTCTCAGGGAGATATCTGTACACTGACTGGTGTCTCTCAGTCCCCTCTCTCTCATGGAGATATCTGTACAATGACTGGTGTCTCTCAGTCCTCTCTCTCAGGGAGATATCAGTACACTGACTGGTGTCTCTCAGTCCCCTCTCTCTCAGGGAGATATCAGTACACTGACTGGTGTCTCTCAGTCCTCTCTCTCAGGGAGATATCAGTACACTGACTGGTGTCTCTCAGTCCCCTCTCTCTCAGGGAGATATCAGTGCACTGACTGGTGTCTCTCAGTCCTCTCTCTCAGGGAGATATCAGTACACTGACTGGTGTCTCTCAGTCCCCTCTCTCTCAGGGAGATATCTGTACATTGACTGGTGTCTCTCAGTCCCCTCTCTCTCAGGGAGATATCTGTACACTGACTGGTGTCACTCAGTCCCCTCTCTCTCAGGGAGATATCTGTACATTGACTGGTGTCTCTCAGTCCTCTCTCAGGGAGATATCAGTACACTGACTGGTGTCTCTCAGTCCCCTCTCTCTCAGGGAGATATCTGTACACTGACTGGTGTCTCTCAGTCCCCTCTCTCTCAGGGAGATATCAGTACACTGACTGGTGTCTCTCAGTCCCCTCTCTCTCAGGGAGATAACTGTACACTGACTGGTGTCTCTCTGTCCTCTCACTCAGGGAGATATCTGTACATTGACTGGTGTATCTCAGTCCTCTCTCTCAGGGAGATATCTGTGCATTGACTGGTGTCTCTCAGTCCCCTCTCTCTCAGGGAGATATCTGTACACTGACTGGTGTCTCTCTGTCCTCTCTCTCAGGGAGATATCTGGACACTGACTGGTGTCTCTCAGTCCCCGCTCTCTCAGGGAGATATCAGTACACTGACTGGTGTCTCTTAGTCCCCTCTCTCTCAGGGAGATATCTGTACACTGACTGGTGTCTCTCTGTCCTCTCTCTCAGGGAGATATCTGTACATTGACTGGTGTATCTCAGTCCTCTTTCTCAGGGAGATATCTGTGCATTGACCGGTGTCTCTCAGTCCCCTCTCTCTCAGGGAGATATCAGTACACTGACTGGTGTCTCTCAGTCCCCTCTCTCTCAGGGAGATATCTGGTCACTGACTGGTGTCTCTCTGTTCCTCTCTCTCAGGGAGATATCTGCACACTGACTGGTGTCTCTCAGTTCCCCTCTCTCAAGGAGATATCTGTACACTGACTAGTGTCTCTCAGTCCCTCTCTCTCAGGGAGATATCTGTACACTGACTGGTTTCTCTCATTACCCTTGCTCTCAGGGAGATATCAGTACACTGACTGGTGTCTCTCATTACCCTCTCTCTCAGGGAGATATCTGTACACTGACTGGTGTCTCTCAGTCCCCTCTCTCTCAGGGAGATATCTGTACACTGACTGGTGTCTCTCAGTCCCCTCTCTCTCAGGGAGATATCTGTACATTGACTGGTGTCTCTCAGTCCTCTCTCTCAGGGAGATATCTGTACACTGACTGGTGTCTCTCAGTCCCCTCTCTCTCAGGGAGATATCTGTACACTGACTGGTGTCTCTCTGTCCCCTCTCTCAGGGAGATATCTGTACATTGACTGGTGTCTCTCAGTCCTCTCTCTCAGGGAGATATCAGTGCACTGACTGGTGCCTCTCAGTCCCCTCTCTCTCAGGGAGATATCAGTGCACTGACTGGTGTCTCTCAGTCCCCTCTCTCTCAGGTAGATATCTGTACATTGACTGGTGTCTCTCAGTCCTCTCTCAGGGAGATATCAGCACACTGACTGGTGTCTCTCAGTCCCCTCTCTCTCAGGGAGATATCAGTGCACTGACTGGTGCCTCTCAGTCCCCTCTCTCTCAGGGAGATATCTGGTCACTGACTGGTGTCTCTCTGTTCCTCTCTCTCAGGGAGATATCTGCACACTGACTGCTGTCTCTCAGTCCCCTCTCTCTCAGGGAGATATCAGTACACTGACTGGTGTCTCTCAGTCCCTCTCTCCCACGGAGATATCAGTTCACTGACTGGTGTCTCTCAGTCCCCTCTCTCTCAGGGAGATATCAGTACACTGACTGGTGTCTCTCAGTCCCCTCTCTCTCAGGGAGATATCAGTGCACTGACTGGTGTCTCTCATTACCCTCGCTCTCAGGGAGATAACTGTACACTGACTGGTGTCTCTCTGTCCTCTCTCTCAGGGAGATATCTTCACATTGACTGGTGTCTCTCAGTCCTCTCTCTCAGGGAGATATCTGTGCATTGACTGGTGTCTCTCAGTCCCCTCTCTCTCAGGGAGAAATCAGTGCACTGAATGGTGTCTCTCAGTCCTCTCTCAGGGAGATATCAGTACACTGACTGGTGTCTGTCAGTCCCCTCTCTCTCAGGGAGATATCTGGTCACTGACTGGTGTCTCTCTGTTCCTCTCTCTCAGGGAGATATCTGCACACTGACTGCTGTCTCTCAGTCCCCTCTCTCTCAGGGAGATATCTGTACACTGACTGGTGTCTCTCAGTCCACTCTCTCTCAGGGAGATATCAGTACACTGACTGGTGTCTCTCAGTCCCCTCTCTCTCAGGGAGATATCTGCACACTGACTGGTGTCTCTCAGTCCCCTCTCTCTCATGGAGATATCTGTACATTTACTGGTGTCTCTCAGTCCTCTCTCTCAGGGAGATATCAGTACACTGACTGGTGTCTCTCAGTCCACTCTCTCTCAGGGAGATATCAGTACACTGACTGGTGTCTCTCAGTCCTCTCTCTCAGGGAGATATCAGTACACTGACTGGTGTCTCTCAGTCCCTCTCTCTCAGGGAGATATCAGTACACTGACTGGTGTCTCTCAGTCCCCTCTCTCTCAGGGAGATATCAGTGCACTGACTGGTGTCTCTCAGTCCTCTCTCTCAGGGAGATATCAGTACACTGACTGGTGTCTCTCAGTCCCCTCTCTCTCAGGGAGATATCTGTACACTGACTGGTGTCTCTCAGTCCCCTCTCTCTCAGGGAGATATCTGTACATTGACTGGTGTCTCTCAGTCCTCTCTCAGGGAGATAGCAGTACACTGACTGGTGTCTCTCAGTCCCCTCTCTCTCAGGGAGATATCTGTACACTGACTGGTGTCTCTCAGTCCCCTCTCTCTCAGGGAGATATCTGTACATTGACTGGTGTCTCTCAGTCCCCTCTCTCTCAGGGAGATATCTGTACACTGACTGGTGTCTCTCAGTCCCCTCTCTCTCAGGGAGATATCTGAACATTGACTGGTGTCTCTCAGTCCTCTCTCAGGGAGATATCAGTACACTGACTGGTGTCTCTCAGTCCTCTCTCTCAGGGAGATATCAGTACACTGACTGGTGTCTCTCAGTCCCCTCTCTCTCAGGGAGATATCAGTGCACTAACTGGTGTCTCTCAGTCCTCTCTCTCAGGGAGATATCAGTACACTGACTGGTGTCTCTCAGTCCCCTCTCTCTCAGGGAGATATCTGTACATTGACTGGTGTCTCTCAGTCCCCTCTCTCTCAGGGAGATATCTGTACACTGACTGGTGTCTCTCAGTCCCCTCTCTCTCAGGGAGATATCTGTACATTGACTGGTGTCTCTCAGTCCTCTCTCAGGGAGATATCAGTACACTGACTGGTGTCTCTCAGTCCCCTCTCTCTCAGGGAGATATCTGTACACTGACTGGTGTCTCTCAGTCCCCTCTCTCTCAGGGAGATATCAGTACACTGACTGGTGTCTCTCAGTCCCCTCTCTCTCAGGGAGATAACTGTACACTGACTGGTGTCTCTCTGTCCTCTCACTCAGGGAGATATCTGTACATTGACTGGTGTATCTCAGTCCTCTCTCTCAGGGAGATATCTGTGCATTGACTGGTGTCTCTCAGTCCCCTCTCTCTCAGGGAGATATCTGTACACTGACTGGTGTCTCTCTGTCCTCTCTCTCAGGGAGATATCTGGACACTGACTGGTGTCTCTCAGTCCCCGCTCTCTCAGGGAGATATCAGTACACTGACTGGTGTCTCTTAGTCCCCTCTCTCTCAGGGAGATATCTGTACACTGACTGGTGTCTCTCTGTCCTCTCTCTCAGGGAGATATCTGTACATTGACTGGTGTATCTCAGTCCTCTTTCTCAGGGAGATATCTGTGCATTGACCGGTGTCTCTCAGTCCCCTCTCTCTCAGGGAGATATCAGTACACTGACTGGTGTCTCTCAGTCCCCTCTCTCTCAGGGAGATATCTGGTCACTGACTGGTGTCTCTCTGTTCCTCTCTCTCAGGGAGATATCTGCACACTGACTGGTGTCTCTCAGTTCCCCTCTCTCAAGGAGATATCTGTACACTGACTAGTGTCTCTCAGTCCCTCTCTCTCAGGGAGATATCTGTACACTGACTGGTGTCTCTCATTACCCTTGCTCTCAGGGAGATATCAGTACACTGACTGGTGTCTCTCATTACCCTCTCTCTCAGGGAGATATCTGTACACTGACTGGTGTCTCTCAGTCCCCTCTCTCTCAGGGAGATATCTGTACACTGACTGGTGTCTCTCAGTCCCCTCTCTCTCAGGGTGATATCTGTACATTGACTGGTGTCTCTCAGTCCTCTCTCTCAGGGAGATATCTGTACACTGACTGGTGTCTCTCAGTCCCCTCTCTCTCAGGGAGATATCTGTACACTGACTGGTGTCTCTCAGTCCCCTCTCTCTCAGGTAGATATTTGTATATTGACTGGTGTCTCTCAGTCCTCTCTCAGGGAGATATCAGCACACTGACTGGTGTCTCTCAGTCCCCTCTCTCTCAGGGAGATATCAGTGCACTGACTGGTGCCTCTCAGTCCCCTCTCTCTCAGGGAGATATCTGGTCACTGACTGGTGTCTCTCTGTTCCTCTCTCTCAGGGAGATATCTGCACACTGACTGCTGTCTCTCAGTCCCCTCTCTCTCAGGGAGATATCAGTACACTGACTGGTGTCTCTCAGTCCCTCTCTCCCACGGAGATATCAGTTCACTGACTGGTGTCTCTCAGTCCCCTCTCTCTCAGGGAGATATCAGTACACTGACTGGTGTCTCTCAGTCCCCTCTCTCTCAGGGAGATATCAGTGCACTGACTGGTGTCTCTCATTACCCTCGCTCTCAGGGAGATAACTGTACACTGACTGGTGTCTCTCTGTCCTCTCTCTCAGGGAGATATCTTCACATTGACTGGTGTCTCTCAGTCCTCTCTCTCAGGGAGATATCTGTGCATTGACTGGTGTCTCTCAGTCCCCTCTCTTTCAGGGAGATATCTGCACACTGACTGGTGTCTCTCTGTCCTCTCTCTCAGGGAGATATCTGTACATTGACTGGTGTCTCTCAGTCCTCTCTCTCAGGGAGATATCAGTGCACTGACTGGTGCCTCTCAGTCCCCTCTCTCTCAGGGAGAAATCAGTGCACTGAATGGTGTCTCTCAGTCCTCTCTCAGGGAGATATCAGTACACTGACTGGTGTCTGTCAGTCCCCTCTCTCTCAGGGAGATATCTGGTCACTGACTGGTGTCTCTCTGTTCCTCTCTCTCAGGGAGATATCTGCACACTGACTGCTGTCTCTCAGTCCCCTCTCTCTCAGGGAGATATCTGTACACTGACTGGTGTCTCTCAGTCCACTCTCTCTCAGGGAGATATCAGTACACTGACTGGTGTCTCTCAGTCCCCTCTCTCTCAGGGAGATATCTGCACACTGACTGGTGTCTCTCAGTCCCCTCTCTCTCATGGAGATATCTGTACATTTACTGGTGTCTCTCAGTCCTCTCTCTCAGGGAGATATCAGTACACTGACTGGTGTCTCTCAGTCCACTCTCTCTCAGGGAGATATCAGTACACTGACTGGTGTCTCTCAGTCCTCTCTCTCAGGGAGATATCAGTACACTGACTGGTGTCTCTCAGTCCCTCTCTCTCAGGGAGATATCAGTACACTGACTGGTGTCTCTCAGTCCCCTCTCTCTCAGGGAGATATCAGTGCACTGACTGGTGTCTCTCAGTCCTCTCTCTCAGGGAGATATCAGTACACTGACTGGTGTCTCTCAGTCCCCTCTCTCTCAGGGAGATATCTGTACACTGACTGGTGTCTCTCAGTCCCCTCTCTCTCAGGGAGATATCTGTACATTGACTGGTGTCTCTCAGTCCTCTCTCAGGGAGATAGCAGTACACTGACTGGTGTCTCTCAGTCCCCTCTCTCTCAGGGAGATATCTGTACACTGACTGGTGTCTCTCAGTCCCCTCTCTCTCAGGGAGATATCAGTACACTGACTGGTGTCTCTCAGTCCCCTCTCTCTCAGGGAGATATCTGTACATTGACTGGTGTATCTCAGTCCCCTCTCTCTCAGGGAGATATCTGTACACTGACTGGTGTCTCTCAGTCCTCTCTCTCAGGGAGATATCTGTACACTGACTGGTGTCTCTCAGTCCCCTCTCTCTCAGGGAGATATCTGTACACTGACTGGTGTCTCTCAGTCCCCTCTCTCTCAGGTAGATATTTGTATATTGACTGGTGTCTCTCAGTCCTCTCTCAGGGAGATATCAGCACACTGACTGGTGTCTCTCAGTCCCCTCTCTCTCAGGGAGATATCAGTGCACTGACTGGTGCCTCTCAGTCCCCTCTCTCTCAGGGAGATATCTGGTCACTGACTGGTGTCTCTCTGTTCCTCTCTCTCAGGGAGATATCTGCACACTGACTGCTGTCTCTCAGTCCCCTCTCTCTCAGGGAGATATCAGTACACTGACTGGTGTCTCTCAGTCCCTCTCTCCCACGGAGATATCAGTTCACTGACTGGTGTCTCTCAGTCCCCTCTCTCTCAGGGAGATATCAGTACACTGACTGGTGTCTCTCAGTCCCCTCTCTCTCAGGGAGATATCAGTGCACTGACTGGTGTCTCTCATTACCCTCGCTCTCAGGGAGATAACTGTACACTGACTGGTGTCTCTCTGTCCTCTCTCTCAGGGAGATATCTTCACATTGACTGGTGTCTCTCAGTCCTCTCTCTCAGGGAGATATCTGTGCATTGACTGGTGTCTCTCAGTCCCCTCTCTTTCAGGGAGATATCTGCACACTGACTGGTGTCTCTCTGTCCTCTCTCTCAGGGAGATATCTGTACATTGACTGGTGTCTCTCAGTCCTCTCTCTCAGGGAGATATCAGTGCACTGACTGGTGCCTCTCAGTCCCCTCTCTCTCAGGGAGAAATCAGTGCACTGAATGGTGTCTCTCAGTCCTCTCTCAGGGAGATATCAGTACACTGACTGGTGTCTGTCAGTCCCCTCTCTCTCAGGGAGATATCTGGTCACTGACTGGTGTCTCTCTGTTCCTCTCTCTCAGGGAGATATCTGCACACTGACTGCTGTCTCTCAGTCCCCTCTCTCTCAGGGAGATATCTGTACACTGACTGGTGTCTCTCAGTCCACTCTCTCTCAGGGAGATATCAGTACACTGACTGGTGTCTCTCAGTCCCCTCTCTCTCAGGGAGATATCTGCACACTGACTGGTGTCTCTCAGTCCCCTCTCTCTCATGGAGATATCTGTACATTTACTGGTGTCTCTCAGTCCTCTCTCTCAGGGAGATATCAGTACACTGACTGGTGTCTCTCAGTCCACTCTCTCTCAGGGAGATATCAGTACACTGACTGGTGTCTCTCAGTCCTCTCTCTCAGGGAGATATCAGTACACTGACTGGTGTCTCTCAGTCCCTCTCTCTCAGGGAGATATCAGTACACTGACTGGTGTCTCTCAGTCCCCTCTCTCTCAGGGAGATATCAGTGCACTGACTGGTGTCTCTCAGTCCTCTCTCTCAGGGAGATATCAGTACACTGACTGGTGTCTCTCAGTCCCCTCTCTCTCAGGGAGATATCTGTACACTGACTGGTGTCTCTCAGTCCCCTCTCTCTCAGGGAGATATCTGTACATTGACTGGTGTCTCTCAGTCCTCTCTCAGGGAGATAGCAGTACACTGACTGGTGTCTCTCAGTCCCCTCTCTCTCAGGGAGATATCTGTACACTGACTGGTGTCTCTCAGTCCCCTCTCTCTCAGGGAGATATCAGTACACTGACTGGTGTCTCTCAGTCCCCTCTCTCTCAGGGAGATATCTGTACATTGACTGGTGTATCTCAGTCCCCTCTCTCTCAGGGAGATATCTGTACACTGACTGGTGTCTCTCTGTCCTCTCTCTCAGGGAGATATCTGTACACTGACTGGTGTCTCTCAGTCCCCTCTCTCTCAGGGAGATATCTGTACACTGACTGGTGTCTCTCTGTCCTCTCTCTCAGGGAGATATCTGTACACTGACTGGTGTCTCTCAGTCCACTCTCTCTCAGGGAGATATCAGTACACTGACTGGTGTCTCTCAGTCCCTCTCTCTCAGGGAGATATCTGTACACTTACTGGTGTCTCTCAGTCCACTCTCTCTCAGGGAGATATCTGTACACTGACTGGTGTCTCTCAGTCCCTCTCTCTCAGGGAGATATCTGTACACTGACTGGTGTCTCTCAGTCCCTCTCTCTCAGGGAGATAACTGTACACTGACTGGTGTCTCTCAGTCCACTCTCTCTCAGGGAGATATCAGTACACTGACTGTTGTCTCTCAGTCCCCTCTCTCTCAGGGAGATAACTGTACACTGACTGGTGTCTCTCTGTCCTCTCACTCAGGGAGATATCTGTACATTGACTGGTGTATCTCAGTCCTCTCTCTCAGGGAGATATCTGTGCATTGACTGGTGTCTCTCAGTCCCCTCTCTCTCAGGGAGATATCTGTACACTGACTGGTGTCTCTCTGTCCTCTCTCTCAGGGAGATATCTGGACACTGACTGGTGTCTCTCAGTCCCCGCTCTCTCAGAGAGATATCAGTACACTGACTGGTGTCTCTTAGTCCCCTCTCTCTCAGGGAGATATCTGTACACTGACTGGTGTCTCTCTGTCCTCTCTCTCAGGGAGATATCTGTACATTGACTGGTGTATCTCAGTCCTCTTTCTCAGGGAGATATCTGTGCATTGACCGGTGTCTCTCAGTCCCCTCTCTCTCAGGGAGATATCAGTGCACTGACTGGTGCCTCTCAGTCCCCTCTCTCTCAGGGAGATATCAGTGCACTGACTGGTGTATCTCAGTCCTCTCTCTCTCAGGGAGATATCTGTACATTGACTGGTGTCTCTCAGTCCTCTCTCAGGGAGATATCAGTACACTGACTGATATCTCTCAGTCCCCTCTCTCTCAGGGAGATATCAGTACACTGACTGGTGTCTCTCAGTCCCCTCTCTCTCAGGGAGATATCTGGTCACTGACTGGTGTCTCTCTGTTCCTCTCTCTCAGGTAGATATCTGTACATTGACTGGTGTCTATCAGTCCTCTCTCAGGGAGATATCAGCACACTGACTGGTGTCTCTCAGTCCCCTCTCTCTCAGGGAGATATCAGTGCACTGACTGGTGCCTCTCAGTCCCCTCTCTCTCAGGGAGATATCTGGTCACTGACTGGTGTCTCTCTGTTCCTCTCTCTCAGGGAGATATCTGCACACTGACTGCTGTCTCTCAGTCCCCTCTCTCTCAGGGAGATATCAGTGCACTGACTGGTGCCTCTCAGTCCCCTCTCTCTCAGGGAGATATCTGGTCACTGACTGGTGTCTCTCTGTTCCTCTCTCTCAGGGAGATATCTGCACACTGACTGCTGTCTCTCAGTCCCCTCTCTCTCAGGGAGATATCAGTACACTGACTGGTGTCTCTCAGTCCCTCTCTCCCACGGAGATATCAGTTCACTGACTGGTGTCTCTCAGTCCCCTCTCTCTCAGGGAGATATCAGTACACTGACTGGTGTCTCTCAGTCCCCTCTCTCTCAGGGAGATATCAGTGCACTGACTGGTGTCTCTCATTACCCTCGCTCTCAGGGAGATAACTGTACACTGACTGGTGTCTCTCTGTCCTCTCTCTCAGGGAGATATCTTCACATTGACTGGTGTCTCTCAGTCCTCTCTCTCAGGGAGATATCTGTGCATTGACTGGTGTCTCTCAGTCCCCTCTCTTTCAGGGAGATATCTGCACACTGACTGGTGTCTCTCTGTCCTCTCTCTCAGGGAGATATCTGTACATTGACTGGTGTCTCTCAGTCCTCTCTCTCAGGGAGATATCAGTGCACTGACTGGTGCCTCTCAGTCCCCTCTCTCTCAGGGAGAAATCAGTGCACTGAATGGTGTCTCTCAGTCCTCTCTCAGGGAGATATCAGTACACTGACTGGTGTCTGTCAGTCCCCTCTCTCTCAGGGAGATATCTGGTCACTGACTGGTGTCTCTCTGTTCCTCTCTCTCAGGGAGATATCTGCACACTGACTGCTGTCTCTCAGTCCCCTCTCTCTCAGGGAGATATCTGTACACTGATTGGTGTCTCTCAGTCCACTCTCTCTCAGGGAGATATCAGTACACTGACTGGTGTCTCTCAGTCCCCTCTCTCTCAGGGAGATATCTGCACACTGACTGGTGTCTCTCAGTCCCCTCTCTCTCATGGAGATATCTGTACATTTACTGGTGTCTCTCAGTCCTCTCTCTCAGGGAGATATCAGTACACTGACTGGTGTCTCTCAGTCCACTCTCTCTCAGGGAGATATCAGTACACTGACTGGTGTCTCTCAGTCCTCTCTCTCAGGGAGATATCAGTACACTGACTGGTGTCTCTCAGTCCCTCTCTCTCAGGGAGATATCAGTACACTGACTGGTGTCTCTCAGTCCCCTCTCTCTCAGGGAGATATCAGTGCACTGACTGGTGTCTCTC
Source organism: Heptranchias perlo (assembly GCF_035084215.1). Lineage (NCBI taxonomy): Eukaryota > Metazoa > Chordata > Chondrichthyes > Hexanchiformes > Hexanchidae > Heptranchias > Heptranchias perlo. Next base: position 497,122 of record NW_027139142.1, read on the forward strand.
AGTCCACTCTCTCTCAGGGAGATATCAGTACACTGACTGGTGTCTCTCAGTCCCCTCTCTCTCAGGGAGATATCTGCACACTGACTGGTGTCTCTCAGTCCCCTCTCTCTCATGGAGATATCTGTACATTTACTGGTGTCTCTCAGTCCTCTCTCTCAGGGAGATATCAGTACACTGACTGGTGTCTCTCAGTCCACTCTCTCTCAGGGAGATATCTGTACATTGACTGGTGTCTCTCAGTCCCCTCTCTCTCATGGAGATATCTGTGCATTGACTGGTGTCTCTCAGTCCTCTCTCTCAGGGAGATATCTGTGCATTGACTGGTGTCTCTCAGTCCCCTCTCTCTCAGGGAGATATCTGTACACTGACTGGTGTCTCTCTGTCCTCTCTCTCAGGGAGATATCTGTACACTGACTGGTGTCTCTCAGTCCCCGCTCTCTCAGAGAGATATCAGTACACTGACTGGTGTCTCTCAGTCCCCTCTCTCTCAGGGAGATATCAGTACACTGACTGGTGTCTCTCAGTCCTCTCTCTCAGGGAGATATCAGTACACTGACTGGTGTCTCTCAGTCCCTCTCTCTCACGGAGATATCAGTACACTGACTGGTGTCTCTCAGTCCCCTCTCTCTCAGGGAGATATCTGTACACTGACTGGTGTCTCTCTGTCCTCTCTCTCAGGGAGATATCTGTACATTGACTGGTGTATCTCAGTCCTCTCTCTCAGGGAGATATCTGTGCATTGACTGGTGTCTCTCAGTCCCCTCTCTCTCAGGGAGAAATCTGTACACTGACTGGTGTCTCTCTGTCCTCTCTCTCAGGGAGATATCTGGACATTGACTGGTGTCTCTCAGTCCTCTCTCTCAGGGAGATATCAGTGCACTGACTGGTGCCTCTCAGTCCCATCTCTCTCAGGGAGATATCAGTGCATTGACTGGTGTCTCTCAGTCCCCTCTCTCAGGGAGATATCTGTACATTGACTGGTGTCTCTCAGTCCTCTCTCAGGGAGATATCAGTACACTGACTGATGTCTCTCAGTCCCCTCTCTCTCAGGGAGATATCAGTACACTGACTGGTGTCTCTCAGTCCCCTCTCTCTCAGGGAGATATCTGGTCACTGACTGGTGTCTCTCTGTTCCTCTCTCTCAGGGAGATATCTGCACACTGACTGGTGTCTCACAGTTCCCCTCTCTCAAGGAGATATCTGCACACTGACTGGTGTCTCTCAGTCCCTCTCTCTCAGGGAGATATCTGTACACTGACTGGTGTCTCTCAGTCCACTCTCTCTCAGGGAGATATCAGTACACTGACTGGTGTCTCTCAGTCCCTCTCTCTCAGGGAGATATCTGTACACTTACTGGTGTCTCTCAGTCCACTCTCTCTCAGGGAGATATCTGTACACTGACTGGTGTCTCTCAGTCCCTCTCTCTCAGGGAGATATCTGTACACTGACTGGTGTCTCTCAGTCCCTCTCTCTCAGGGAGATAACTGTACACTGACTGGTGTCTCTCAGTCCACTCTCTCTCAGGGAGATATCAGTACACTGACTGTTGTCTCTCAGTCCCCTCTCTCTCAGGGAGATAACTGTACACTGACTGGTGTCTCTCTGTCCTCTCACTCAGGGAGACATCTGTACATTGACTGGTGTATCTCAGTCCTCTCTCTCAGGGAGATATCTGTGCATTGACTGGTGTCTCTCAGTCCCCTCTCTCTCAGGGAGATATCTGTACACTGACTGGTGTCTCTCTGTCCTCTCTCTCAGGGAGATATCTGGACACTGACTGGTGTCTCTCAGTCCCCGCTCTCTCAGAGAGATATCAGTACACTGACTGGTGTCTCTTAGTCCCCTCTCTCTCAGGGAGATATCTGTACACTGACTGGTGTCTCTCTGTCCTCTCTCTCAGGGAGATATCTGTACATTGACTGGTGTATCTCAGTCCTCTTTCTCAGGGAGATATCTGTGCATTGACCGGTGTCTCTCAGTCCCCTCTCTCTCAGGGAGATATCAGTGCACTGACTGGTGCCTCTCAGTCCCCTCTCTCTCAGGGAGATATCAGTGCACTGACTGATGTATCTCAGTCCTCTCTCTCTCAGGGAGATATCTGTACATTGACTGGTGTCTCTCAGTCCTCTCTCAGGGAGATATCAGTACACTGACTGATATCTCTCAGTCCCCTCTCTCTCAGGGAGATATCTGGTCACTGACTGGTGTCTCTCTGTTCCTCTCTCTCAAGGAGATATCTGTACACTGACTGGTGTCTCTCAGTCCCTCTCTCTCAGGGAGATATCTGTACACTGACTGGTGTCTCTCAGTCCCCTCTCTCTCAGGGAGATATCTGTACACTGACTGGTGTCTCTCATTACCCTCGCTCTCAGGGAGATATCAGTACACTGACTGGTGTCTCTCATTACCCTCTCTCTCAGGGAGATATCTGTACACTGACTGGTGTCTCTCAGTCCCCTCTCTCTCAGGGAGATATCTGTACACTGACTGGTGTCTCTCAGTCCCCTCTCTCTCAGGGAGATATCTGTACATTGACTGGTGTCTCTCAGTCCTCTCTCTCAGGGAGATATCTGTACACTGACTGGTGTCTCTCAGTCCCCTCTCTCTCAGGGAGATATCTGTACACTGACTGGTGTCTCTCTGTCCCCTCTCTCAGGGAGATATCTGTACATTGACTGGTGTCTCTCAGTCCTCTCTCTCAGGGAGATATCAGTGCACTGACTGGTGCCTCTAAGTCCCCTCTCTCTCAGGGAGATATCAGTGCACTGACTGGTGTCTCTCAGTCCACTCTCTCTCAGGTAGATATCTGTACATTGACTGGTGTCTATCAGTCCTCTCTCAGGGAGATATCAGCACACTGACTGGTGTCTCTCAGTCCCCTCTCTCTCAGGGAGATATCAGTGCACTGACTGGTGCCTCTCAGTCCCCTCTCTCTCAGGGAGATATCTGGTCACTGACTGGTGTCTCTCTGTTCCTCTCTCTCAGGGAGATATCTGCACACTGACTGCTGTCTCTCAGTCCCCTCTCTCTCAGGGAGATATCAGTACACTGACTGGTGTCTCTCAGTCCCTCTCTCCCACGGAGATATCAGTACACTGACTGGTGTCTCTCAGTCCCCTCTCTCTCAGGGAGATATCAGTACACTGACTGGTGTCTCTCAGTCCCCTCTCTCTCAGGGAGATATCAGTGCACTGACTGGTGTCTCTCATTACCCTCGCTCTCAGGGACATAACTGTACACTGACTGGTGTCTCTCTGTCCTCTCTCTCAGGGAGATATCTGTACATTGACTGGTGTCTCTCAGTCCTCTCTCTCAGGGAGATATCTGTGCATTGACTGGTGTCTCTCAGTCCCCTCTCTTTCAGGGAGATATCTGCACACTGACTGGTGTCTCTCTGTCCTCTCTCTCAGGGAGATATCTGTACATTGACTGGTGTCTCTCAGTCCTCTCTCTCAGGGAGATATCAGTGCACTGACTGGTGCCTCTCAGTCCCCTCTCTCTCAGGGAGAAATCAGTGCACTGAATGGTGTCTCTTTGTCCTCTCTCAGGGAGATATCAGTACACTGACTGGTGTCTGTCAGTCCCCTCTCTCTCAGGGAGATATCTGGTCACTGACTGGTGTCTCTCTGTTCCTCTCTCTCAGGGAGATATCTGCACACTGACTGCTGTCTCTCAGTCCCCTCTCTCTCAGGGAGATATCTGTACACTGACTGGTGTCTCTCAGTCCACTCTCTCTCAGGGAGATATCAGTACACTGACTGGTGTCTCTCAGTCCCCTCTCTCTCAGGGAGATATCTGTACACTGACTGGTGTCTCTCAGTCCCCTCTCTCTCATGGAGATATCTGTACATTTACTGGTGTCTCTCAGTCCTCTCTCTCAGGGAGATATCAGTACACTGACTGGTGTCTCTCAGTCCACTCTCTCTCAGGGAGATATCAGTACACTGACTGGTGTCTCTCAGTCCTCTCTCTCAGGGAGATATCAGTGCACTGACTGGTGTCTCTCAGTCCCTCTCTCTCAGGGAGATATCAGTACACTGACTGGTGTCTCTCAGTCCCCTCTCTCTCAGGGAGATATCAGTGCACTGACTGGTGTCTCTCAGTCCTCTCTCTCAGGGAGATATCTGTACACTGACTGGTGTCTCTCAGTCCCCTCTCTCTCAGGGAGATATCTGTACACTGACTGGTGTCTCTCAGTCCTCTCTCAGGGAGATATCAGTACACTGACTGGTGTCTCTCAGTCCCCTCTCTCTCAGGGAGATATCTGTACACTGACTGGTGTCTCTCAGTCCCCTCTCTCTCAGGGAGATATCAGGACACTGACTGGTGTCTCTCAGTCCCCTCTCTCTCAGGGAGATAACTGTACGCTGACTGGTGTCTCTCTGTCCTCTCTCTCAGGGAGATATCTGTACATTGACTGGTGTATCTCAGTCCTCTCTCTCAGGGAGATATCTGTGCATTGACTGGTGTCTCTCAGTCCCCTCTCTCTCAGGGAGATATCTGTGCACTGACTGGTGTCTCTCTGTCCTCTCTCTCAGGGAGATATCTGTACACTGACTGGTGTCTCTCAGTCCCCGCTCTCTCAGAGAGATATCAGTACACTGACTGGTGTCTCTCAGTCCCCTCTCTCTCAGGGAGATATCAGTACACTGACTGGTGTCTCTCAGTCCTCTCTCTCAGGGAGATATCAGTACACTGACTGGTGTCTCTCAGTCCCTCTCTCTCACGGAGATATCAGTACACTGACTGGTGTCTCTCAGTCCCCTCTCTCTCAGGGAGAAATCTGTACACTGACTGGTGTCTCTCTGTCCTCTCTCTCAGGGAGATATCTGTACATTGACTGGTGTCTCTCAGTCCTCTCTCTCAGGGAGATATCAGTGCACTGACTGGTGCCTCTCAGTCCCATCTCTCTCAGGGAGATATCAGTGCATTGACTGGTGTCTCTCAGTCCCCTCTCTCAGGGAGATATCAGTACACTGACTGGTGTCTCTCAGTCCCCTCTCTCTCAGGGAGATATCTGGTCACTGACTGGTGTCTCTCTGTTCCTCTCTCAGGGAGATATCTGCACACTGACTGGTGTCTCACAGTTCCCCTCTCTCAAGGAGATATCTGTACACTGACTGGTGTCTCTCAGTCCCTCTCTCTCAGGGAGATATCTGTACACTGACTGGTGTCTCTCAGTCCACTCTCTCTCAGTGAGATATCAGTACACTGACTGGTGTCTCTCAGTCCCTCTCTCTCAGGGAGATATCTGTACACTTACTGGTGTCTCTCAGTCCACTCTCTCTCAGGGAGATATCTGTACACTGACTGGTGTCTCTCAGTCCCTCTCTCTCAGGGAGATATCTGTACACTGACTGGTGTCTCTCAGTCCCTCTCTCTCAGGGAGATAACTGTACACTGACTGGTGTCTCTCAGTCCACTCTCTCTCAGGGAGATATCAGTGCACTGACTGGTGTCTCTCAGTCCCCTCTCTCTCAGGGAGATATCTGTACACTGACTGGTGTCTCTCAGTCCTCTCTCTCAGGGAGATATCAGTACACTGACTGGTGTCTCTCAGTCCCCTCTCTCTCAGGGAGATATCATTGCACTGACTGGTGTCTCTCAGTCCTCTCTCTCAGGGAGATATCAGTACACTGACTGGTGTCTCTCAGTCCCCTCTCTCTCAGGGAGATATCTGTACATTGACTGGTGTCTCTCAGTCCCCTCTCTCTCAGGGAGATATCTGTACACTGACTGGTGTCTCTCAGTCCACTCTCTCTCAGGGAGATATCTGTACACTGACTGGTGTCTCTCAGTCCCCTCTCTCTCAGGGAGATATCTGTACACTGACTGGTGTCTCTCAGTCCCCTCTCTCTCAGGGAGATATCAGTGCACTGACTGGTGTCTCTCAGTCCCTTCTCTCTCAGGGAGATATCTGTACACTGACTGGTGTCTCTCAGTCCCTCTCTCTCAGGGAGATATCTGTACACTGACTGGTGTCTCTCACTCCTCTCTCTCAGGGAGATATCAGTACACTGACTGGTGTCTCTCAGTCCCCTCTCTCTCAGGGAGATATCAGTACACTGACTGGTGTCTCTCAGTCCCCTCTCTCTCAGGGAGATATCTGGTCACTGACTGGTGTCTCTCTGTTCCTCTCTCTCAGGGAGATATCTGCACACTGACTGCTGTCTCTCTGTCCTCTCTCTCAGGGAGATATCTGTACATTGACTCGTTAATCTCAGTCCCCTGTCTCTCAGGGAGATATCTGCGCACTGACTGGTGTCTCTCAGTCCCCTCTCTCTCAGCGAGATATCTGCGCACTGACTGGTGTCTCTCAGTCCCTCTCTCTCAGGGAGTTATCTGTACACTGACTGGTGTATCTCATTACCCTCGCTCTCAGGGAGATATCTGTACACTGACTGGTGTCTCTCATTACCCTCACTCTCAGGGAGATATCTGTACACTGACTGGTGTCTCTCAGTCCCCTCTCTCAGGGAGATATCTGTACATTGACTGGTGTCTCTCAGTCCTCTCTCTCAGGGAGATATCAGTGCACTGACTGGTGCCTCTCAGTCCCCTCTCTCTCAGGGAGATATCAGTGCACTGACTGGTGTCTCTCAGTCCCCTCTCTCTCAGGGAGATATCTGTACATTGATTGGTGTCTCTCAGTCCTCTCTCAGGGACATATCAGCACACTGACTGGTGTCTCTCAGTCCCCTCTCTCTCAGGGAGATATCAGTGCACTGACTGCTGCCTCTCAGTCCCCTCTCTCTCAGGGAGATATCTGGTCACTGACTGGTGTCTCTCTGTTCCTCTCTCTCAGGGAGATATCTGCACACTGACTGCTGTCTCTCAGTCCCCTCTCTCTCAGGGAGATATCTGTACACTGACTGGTGTCTCTCAGTCCACTCTCTCTCAGGGAGATATCAGTACACTGACTGGTGTCTCTCAGTCCCCTCTCTCTCAGGGAGATATCTGTACACTGACTGGTGTCTCTCAGTCCCCTCTCTCTCAGGGAGATATCTGTACATTGACTGGTGTCTCTCAGTCCTCTCTCTCAGGGAGATATCAGTACACTGACTGGTGTCTCTCAGTCCCCTCTCTCTCAGGGAGATATCAGTGCACTGACTGGTGTCTCTCAGTCCTCTGTCTCAGGGAGATATCAGTACACTGACTGGTGTCTCTCAGTCCCTCTCTCCCACGGAGATATCAGTACACTGACTGGTGCCTCTCAGTCCCCTCTCTCTCAGGGAGATATCAGTGCACTGACTGGTGTCTCTCTGTCCTCTCTCTCAGGGAGATATCTGTACATTGACTGGTGTCTCTCAGTCCCCTCTCTCTCAGGGAGATATCAGTGCACTGACTGGTGTCTCTCAGTCCCCTCTCTCTCAGGTAGATATCTGTACATTGACTGGTGTCTATCAGTCCTCTCTCAGGGAGATATCAGCACACTGACTGGTGTCTCTCAGTCCCCTCTCTCTCAGGGAGATATCAGTGCACTGACTGGTGCCTCTCATCCCCTCTCTCTCAGGGAGATATCTGGTCACTGACTGGTGTCTCTCTGTTCCTCTCTCTCAGGGAGATATCTGCACACTGACTGCTGTCTCTCAGTCCCCTCTCTCTCAGGGAGATATCAGTACACTGACTGGTGTCTCTCAGTCCCTCTCTCCCACGGAGATATCAGTACACTGACTGGTGTCTCTCAGTCCCCTCTCTCTCAGGGAGATATCAGTACACTGACTGGTGTCTCTCAGTCCCCTCTCTCTCAGGGAGATATCAGTGCACTGACTGGTGTCTCTCATTACCCTCGCTCTCAGGGACATAACTGTACACTGACTGGTGTCTCTCTGTCCTCTCTCTCAGGGAGATATCTGTACATTGACTGGTGTCTCTCAGTCCTCTCTCTCAGGGAGATATCTGTGCATTGACTGATGTCTCTCAGTCCCCTCTCTTTCAGGGAGATATCTGCACACTGACTGGTGTCTCTCTGTCCTCTCTCTCAGGGAGATATCTGTACATTGACTGGTGTCTCTCAGTCCTCTCTCTCAGGGAGATCTCAGTGCACTGACTGGTGCCTCTCAGTCCCCTCTCTCTCAGGGAGAAATCAGTGCACTGAATGGTGTCTCTTTGTCCTCTCTCAGGGAGATATCAGTACACTGACTGGTGTCTGTCAGTCCCCTCTCTCTCAGGGAGATATCTGGTGACTGACTGGTGTCTCTCTGTTCCTCTCTCTCAGGGAGATATCTGCACACTGACTGCTGTCTCTCAGTCCCCTCTCTCTCAGGGAGATATCTGTGCACTGACTGGTGTCTCTCAGTCCACTCTCTCTCAGGGAGATATCAGTACACTGACTGGTGTCTCTCAGTCCCCTCTCTCTCAGGGAGATATCTGTACACTGACTGGTGTCTCTCAGTCCCCTCTCTCTCATGGAGATATCTGTACATTTACTGGTGTCTCTCAGTCCTCTCTCTCAGGGAGATATCAGTACACTGACTGGTGTCTCTCAGTTCACTCTCTCTCAGGGAGATATCAGTACACTGACTGGTGTCTCTCAGTCCTCTCTCTCAGGGAGATATCAGTGCACTGACTGGTGTCTCTCAGTCCCTCTCTCTCAGGGAGATATCAGTACACTGACTGGTGTCTCTCAGTCCCCTCTCTCTCAGGGAGATATCAGTGCACTGACTGGTGTCTCTCAGTCCTCTCTCTCAGGGAGATATCAGTACACTGACTGGTGTCTCTCAGTCCCCTCTCTCTCAGGGAGATATCTGTACACTGACTGGTGTCTCTCAGTCCCCTCTCTCTCAGGGAGATATCTGTACATTGACTGGTGTCTCTCAGTCCTCTCTCAGGGAGATATCAGTACACTGACTGGTGTCTCTCAGTCCCCTCTCTCTCAGGGAGATATCTGTACACTGACTGGTGTCTCTCAGTCCCCTCTCTCTCAGGGAGATATCAGTACACTGACTGGTGTCTCTCAGTCCCCTCTCTCTCAGGGAGATAACTGTACACTGACTGGTGTCTCTCTGTCCTCTCTTTCAGGGAGATATCTGTACATTGACTGGTGTATCTCAGTCCTCTCTCTCAGGGAGATATCTGTGCATTGACTGGTGTCTCTCAGTCCCCTCTCTCTCAGGGAGATATCTGTGCACTGACTGGTGTCTCTCTGTCCTCTCTCTCAGGGAGATATCTGTACACTGACTGGTGTCTCTCAGTCCCCGCTCTCTCAGAGAGATATCAGTACACTGACTGGTGTCTCTCAGTCCCCTCTCTCTCAGGGAGATATCAGTACACTGACTGGTGTCTCTCAGTCCTCTCTCTCAGGGAGATATCAGTACACTGACTGGTGTCTCTCAGTCCCTCTCTCTCACGGAGATATCAGTACACTGACTGGTGTCTCTCAGTCCCCTCTCTCTCAGGGAGATATCTGTACACTGACTGGTGTCTCTCTGTCCTCTCTCTCAGGGAGATATCTGTACATTGACTGGTGTATCTCAGTCCTCTCTCTCAGGGAGATATCTGTGCATTGACTGGTGTCTCTCAGTCCCCTCTCTCTCAGGGAGAAATCTGTACACTGACTGGTGTCTCTCAGTCCACTCTCTCTCAGGGAGATATCAGTGCACTGACTGGTGTCTCTCAGTCCCCTCTCTCTCAGGGAGATATCTGTACACTGACTGGTGTCTCTCAGTCCTCTCTCTCAGGGAGTTATCTGTACACTGACTGGTGTCTCTCATTACCCTCGCTCTCAGGGAGATATCTGTACACTGACTGGTGTCTCACATTACCCTCACTCTCAGGGAGATATCTGTACACTGACTGGTGTCTCTCAGTCCCCTCTCTCAGGGAGATATCTGTACATTGACTGGTGTCTCTCAGTCCTCTCTCTCAGGGAGATATCAGTGCACTGACTGGTGCCTCTCAGTCCCCTCTCTCTCAGGGAGATATCAGTGCACTGACTGGTGTCTCTCAGTCCCCTCTCTCTCAGGGAGATATCTGTACATTGATTGGTGTCTCTCAGTCCTCTCTCAGGGACATATCAGCACACTGACTGGTGTCTCTCAGTCCCCTCTCTCTCAGGGAGATATCAGTGCACTGACTGCTGCCTCTCAGTCCCCTCTCTCTCAGGGAGATATCTGGTCACTGACTGGTGTCTCTCTGTTCCTCTCTCTCAGGGAGATATCTGTACATTGACTGGTGTCTCTCAGTCCCCTCTCTCAGGGAGATATCTGTACATTGACTGGTGTCTCTCAGTCCTCTCTCTCAGGGAGATATCAGTGCACTGACTGGTGCCTCTCAGTCCCCTCTCTCTCAGGGAGATATCAGTGCACTGACTGGTGTCTCTCAGTCCCCTCTCTCTCAGGGAGATATCTGTACATTGATTGGTGTCTCTCAGTCCTCTCTCAGGGACATATCAGCACACTGACTGGTGTCTCTCAGTCCCCTCTCTCTCAGGGAGATATCAGTGCACTGACTGCTGCCTCTCAGTCCCCTCTCTCTCAGGGAGATATCTGGTCACTGACTGGTGTCTCTCTGTTCCTCTCTCTCAGGGAGATATCTGCACACTGACTGCTGTCTCTCAGTCCCCTCTCTCTCAGGGAGATATCTGTACACTGACTGGTGTCTCTCAGTCCACTCTCTCTCAGGGAGATATCAGTACACTGACTGGTGTCTCTCAGTCCCCTCTCTCTCAGGGAGATATCTGTACACTGACTGGTGTCTCTCAGTCCCCTCTCTCTCAGGGAGATATCTGTACATTGACTGGTGTCTCTCAGTCCTCTCTCTCAGGGAGATATCAGTACACTGACTGGTGTCTCTCAGTCCCCTCTCTCTCAGGGAGATATCAGTGCACTGACTGGTGTCTCTCAGTCCTCTGTCTCAGGGAGATATCAGTACACTGATTGGTGTCTCTCAGTCCCTCTCTCCCACGGAGATATCAGTACACTGACTGGTGCCTCTCAGTCCCCTCTCTCTCAGGGAGATATCAGTGCACTGACTGGTGTCTCTCTGTCCTCTCTCTCAGGGAGATATCTGTACATTGACTGGTGTCTCTCAGTCCCCTCTCTCTCAGGGAGATATCAGTGCACTGACTGGTGTCTCTCAGTCCCCTCTCTCTCAGGTAGATATCTGTACATTGACTGGTGTCTATCAGTCCTCTCTCAGGGAGATATCAGCACACTGACTGGTGTCTCTCAGTCCCCTCTCTCTCAGGGAGATATCAGTGCACTGACTGGTGCCTCTCATCCCCTCTCTCTCAGGGAGATATCTGGTCACTGACTGGTGTCTCTCTGTTCCTCTCTCTCAGGGAGATATCTGCACACTGACTGCTGTCTCTCAGTCCCCTCTCTCTCAGGGAGATATCAGTACACTGAGTGGTGTCTCTCAGTCCCTCTCTCCCACGGAGATATCAGTACACTGACTGGTGTCTCTCAGTCCCCTCTCTCTCAGGGAGATATCAGTACACTGACTGGTGTCTCTCAGTCCCCTCTCTCTCAGGGAGATATCAGTGCACTGACTGGTGTCTCTCATTACCCTCGCTCTCAGGGACATAACTGTACACTGACTGGTGTCTCTCTGTCCTCTCTCTCAGGGAGATATCTGTACATTGACTGGTGTCTCTCAGTCCTCTCTCTCAGGGAGATATCTGTGCATTGACTGATGTCTCTCAGTCCCCTCTCTTTCAGGGAGATATCTGCACACTGACTGGTGTCTCTCTGTCCTCTCTCTCAGGGAGATATCTGTACATTGACTGGTGTCTCTCAGTCCTCTCTCTCAGGGAGATCTCAGTGCACTGACTGGTGCCTCTCAGTCCCCTCTCTCTCAGGGAGAAATCAGTGCACTGAATGGTGTCTCTTTGTCCTCTCTCAGGGAGATATCAGTACACTGACTGGTGTCTGTCAGTCCCCTCTCTCTCAGGGAGATATCTGGTGACTGACTGGTGTCTCTCTGTTCCTCTCTCTCAGGGAGATATCTGCACACTGACTGCTGTCTCTCAGTCCCCTCTCTCTCAGGGAGATATCTGTGCACTGACTGGTGTCTCTCAGTCCACTCTCTCTCAGGGAGATATCAGTACACTGACTGGTGTCTCTCAGTCCCCTCTCTCTCAGGGAGATATCTGTACACTGACTGGTGTCTCTCAGTCCCCTCTCTCTCATGGAGATATCTGTACATTTACTGGTGTCTCTCAGTCCTCTCTCTCAGGGAGATATCAGTACACTGACTGGTGTCTCTCAGTTCACTCTCTCTCAGGGAGATATCAGTACACTGACTGGTGTCTCTCAGTCCTCTCTCTCAGGGAGATATCAGTGCACTGACTGGTGTCTCTCAGTCCCTCTCTCTCAGGGAGATATCAGTACACTGACTGGTGTCTCTCAGTCCCCTCTCTCTCAGGGAGATATCAGTGCACTGACTGGTGTCTCTCAGTCCTCTCTCTCAGGGAGATATCAGTACACTGACTGGTGTCTCTCAGTCCCCTCTCTCTCAGGGAGATATCTGTACACTGACTGGTGTCTCTCAGTCCCCTCTCTCTCAGGGAGATATCTGTACATTGACTGGTGTCTCTCAGTCCTCTCTCAGGGAGATATCAGTACACTGACTGGTGTCTCTCAGTCCCCTCTCTCTCAGGGAGATATCTGTACACTGACTGGTGTCTCTCAGTCCCCTCTCTCTCAGGGAGATATCAGTACACTGACTGGTGTCTCTCAGTCCCCTCTCTCTCAGGGAGATAACTGTACACTGACTGGTGTCTCTCTGTCCTCTCTTTCAGGGAGATATCTGTACATTGACTGGTGTATCTCAGTCCTCTCTCTCAGGGAGATATCTGTGCATTGACTGGTGTCTCTCAGTCCCCTCTCTCTCAGGGAGATATCTGTGCACTGACTGGTGTCTCTCTGTCCTCTCTCTCAGGGAGATATCTGTACACTGACTGGTGTCTCTCAGTCCCCGCTCTCTCAGAGAGATATCAGTACACTGACTGGTGTCTCTCAGTCCCCTCTCTCTCAGGGAGATATCAGTACACTGAGTGGTGTCTCTCAGTCCCTCTCTCCCACGGAGATATCAGTACACTGACTGGTGTCTCTCAGTCCCCTCTCTCTCAGGGAGATATCAGTACACTGACTGGTGTCTCTCAGTCCCCTCTCTCTCAGGGAGATATCAGCGCACTGACTGGTGTCTCTCATTACCCTCGCTCTCAGGGACATAACTGTACACTGACTGGTGTCTCTCTGTCCTCTCTCTCAGGGAGATATCTGTACATTGACTGGTGTCTCTCAGTCCTCTCTCTCAGGGAGATATCTGTGCATTGACTGATGTCTCTCAGTCCCCTCTCTTTCAGGGAGATATCTGCACACTGACTGGTGTCTCTCTGTCCTCTCTCTCAGGGAGATATCTGTACATTGACTGGTGTCTCTCAGTCCTCTCTCTCAGGGAGATCTCAGTGCACTGACTGGTGCCTCTCAGTCCCCTCTCTCTCAGGGAGAAATCAGTGCACTGAATGGTGTCTCTTTGTCCTCTCTCAGGGAGATATCAGTACACTGACTGGTGTCTGTCAGTCCCCTCTCTCTCAGGGAGATATCTGGTGACTGACTGGTGTCTCTCTGTTCCTCTCTCTCAGGGAGATATCTGCACACTGACTGCTGTCTCTCAGTCCCCTCTCTCTCAGGGAGATATCTGTGCACTGACTGGTGTCTCTCAGTCCACTCTCTCTCAGGGAGATATCAGTACACTGACTGGTGTCTCTCAGTCCCCTCTCTCTCAGGGAGATATCTGTACACTGACTGGTGTCTCTCAGTCCCCTCTCTCTCATGGAGATATCTGTACATTTACTGGTGTCTCTCAGTCCTCTCTCTCAGGGAGATATCAGTACACTGACTGGTGTCTCTCAGTTCACTCTCTCTCAGGGAGATATCAGTACACTGACTGGTGTCTCTCAGTCCTCTCTCTCAGGGAGATATCAGTGCACTGACTGGTGTCTCTCAGTCCCTCTCTCTCAGGGAGATATCAGTACACTGACTGGTGTCTCTCAGTCCCCTCTCTCTCAGGGAGATATCAGTGCACTGACTGGTGTCTCTCAGTCCTCTCTCTCAGGGAGATATCAGTACACTGACTGGTGTCTCTCAGTCCCCTCTCTCTCAGGGAGATATCTGTACACTGACTGGTGTCTCTCAGTCCCCTCTCTCTCAGGGAGATATCTGTACATTGACTGGTGTCTCTCAGTCCTCTCTCAGGGAGATATCAGTACACTGACTGGTGTCTCTCAGTCCCCTCTCTCTCAGGGAGATATCTGTACACTGACTGGTGTCTCTCAGTCCCCTCTCTCTCAGGGAGATATCAGTACACTGACTGGTGTCTCTCAGTCCCCTCTCTCTCAGGGAGATAACTGTACACTGACTGGTGTCTCTCTGTCCTCTCTTTCAGGGAGATATCTGTACATTGACTGGTGTATCTCAGTCCTCTCTCTCAGGGAGATATCTGTGCATTGACTGGTGTCTCTCAGTCCCCTCTCTCTCAGGGAGATATCTGTGCACTGACTGGTGTCTCTCTGTCCTCTCTCTCAGGGAGATATCTGTACACTGACTGGTGTCTCTCAGTCCCCGCTCTCTCAGAGAGATATCAGTACACTGACTGGTGTCTCTCAGTCCCCTCTCTCTCAGGGAGATATCAGTACACTGACTGGTGTCTCTCAGTCCTCTCTCTCAGGGAGATATCAGTACACTGACTGGTGTCTCTCAGTCCCTCTCTCTCACGGAGATATCAGTACACTGACTGGTGTCTCTCAGTCCCCTCTCTCTCAGGGAGATATCTGTACACTGACTGGTGTCTCTCTGTCCTCTCTCTCAGGGAGATATCTGTACATTGACTGGTGTATCTCAGTCCTCTCTCTCAGGGAGATATCTGTGCATTGACTGGTGTCTCTCAGTCCCCTCTCTCTCAGGGAGAAATCTGTACACTGACTGGTGTCTCTCAGTCCACTCTCTCTCAGGGAGATATCAGTGCACTGACTGGTGTCTCTCAGTCCCCTCTCTCTCAGGGAGATATCTGTACACTGACTGGTGTCTCTCAGTCCTCTCTCTCAGGGAGTTATCTGTACACTGACTGGTGTCTCTCATTACCCTCGCTCTCAGGGAGATATCTGTACACTGACTGGTGTCTCTCATTACCCTCACTCTCAGGGAGATATCTGTACATTGACTGGTGTCTCTCAGTCCTCTCTCTCAGGGAGATATCAGTGCACTGACTGGTGCCTCTCAGTCCCCTCTCTCTCAGGGAGATATCAGTGCACTGACTGGTGTCTCTCAGTCCCCTCTCTCTCAGGGAGATATCTGTACATTGATTGGTGTCTCTCAGTCCTCTCTCAGGGACATATCAGCACACTGACTGGTGTCTCTCAGTCCCCTCTCTCTCAGGGAGATATCAGTGCACTGACTGCTGCCTCTCAGTCCCCTCTCTCTCAGGGAGATATCTGGTCACTGACTGGTGTCTCTCTGTTCCTCTCTCTCAGGGAGATATCTGCACACTGACTGCTGTCTCTCAGTCCCCTCTCTCTCAGGGAGATATCTGTACACTGACTGGTGTCTCTCAGTCCACTCTCTCTCAGGGAGATATCAGTACACTGACTGGTGTCTCTCAGTCCCCTCTCTCTCAGGGAGATATCTGTACACTGACTGGTGTCTCTCAGTCCCCTCTCTCTCAGGGAGATATCTGTACATTGACTGGTGTCTCTCAGTCCTCTCTCTCAGGGAGATATCAGTACACTGACTGGTGTCTCTCAGTCCCCTCTCTCTCAGGGAGATATCAGTGCACTGACTGGTGTCTCTCAGTCCTCTGTCTCAGGGAGATATCAGTACACTGACTGGTGTCTCTCAGTCCCTCTCTCCCACGGAGATATCAGTACACTGACTGGTGCCTCTCAGTCCCCTCTCTCTCAGGGAGATATCAGTGCACTGACTGGTGTCTCTCTGTCCTCTCTCTCAGGGAGATATCTGTACATTGACTGGTGTCTCTCAGTCCTCTCTCTCAGGGAGATATCAGTGCACTGACTGGTGCCTCTCAGTCCCCTCTCTCTCAGGGAGATATCAGTGCACTGACTGGTGTCTCTCAGTCCCCTCTCTCTCAGGTAGATATCTGTACATTGACTGGTGTCTATCAGTCCTCTCTCAGGGAGATATCAGCACACTGACTGGTGTCTCTCAGTCCCCTCTCTCTCAGGGAGATATCAGTGCACTGACTGGTGCCTCTCAGTCCCCTCTCTCTCAGGGAGATATCTGGTCACTGACTGGTGTCTCTCTGTTCCTCTCTCTCAGGGAGATATCTGCACACTGACTGCTGTCTCTCAGTCCCCTCTCTCTCAGGGAGATATCAGTACACTGACTGGTGTCTCTCAGTCCCTCTCTCCCACGGAGATATCAGTACACTGACTGGTGTCTCTCAGTCCCCTCTCTCTCAGGGAGATATCAGTACACTGACTGGTGTCTCTCAGTCCCCTCTCTCTCAGGGAGATATCAGTGCACTGACTGGTGTCTCTCATTACCCTCGCTCTCAGGGACATAACTGTACACTGACTGGTGTCTCTCTGTTCCTCTCTCTCAGGGAGATATCTGTACATTGACTGGTGTCTCTCAGTCCTCTCTCTCAGGGAGATATCTGTGCATTGACTGGTGTCTCTCAGTCCCCTCTCTTTCAGGGAGATATCTGCACACTGACTGGTGTCTCTCTGTCCTCTCTCTCAGGGAGATATCTGTACATTGACTGGTGTCTCTCAGTCCTCTCTCTCAGGGAGATATCAGTGCACTGACTGGTGCCTCTCAGTCCCCTCTCTCTCAGGGAGAAATCAGTGCACTGAATGGTGTCTCTTTGTCCTGTCTCAGGGAGATATCAGTACACTGACTGGTGTCTGTCAATCCCCTCTCTCTCAGGGAGATATCTGGTCACTGACTGGTGTCTCTCTGTTCCTCTCTCTCAGGGAGATATCTGCACACTGACTGCTGTCTCTCAGTCCCCTCTCTCTCAGGGAGATATCTGTACACTGACTGGTGTCTCTCACTCCACTCTCTCTCAGGGAGATATCAGTACACTGACTGGTGTCTCTCAGTCCCCTCTCTCTCAGGGAGATATCTGTACACTGACTGGTGTCTCTCAGTCCCCTCTCTCTCATGGAGATATCTGTACATTTACTGGTGTCTCTCAGTCCTCTCTCTCAGGGAGATATCAGTACACTGACTGGTGTCTCTCAGTTCACTCTCTCTCAGGGAGATATCAGTACACTGACTGGTGTCTCTCAGTCCTCTCTCTCAGGGAGATATCTGTACATTTACTGGTGTCTCTCAGTCCTCTCTCTCAGGGAGATATCAGTACACTGACTGATGTCTCTCAGTCCCCTCTCTTTCAGGGAGATATCTGCACACTGACTGGTGTCTCTCTGTCCTCTCTCTCAGGGAGATATCTGTACATTGACTGGTGTCTCTCAGTCCTCTCTCTCAGGGAGATCTCAGTGCACTGACTGGTGCCTCTCAGTCCCCTCTCTCTCAGGGAGAAATCAGTGCACTGAATGGTGTCTCTTTGTCCTCTCTCAGGGAGATATCAGTACACTGACTGGTGTCTGTCAGTCCCCTCTCTCTCAGGGAGATATCTGGTGACTGACTGGTGTCTCTCTGTTCCTCTCTCTCAGGGAGATATCTGCACACTGACTGCTGTCTCTCAGTCCCCTCTCTCTCAGGGAGATATCTGTGCACTGACTGGTGTCTCTCAGTCCACTCTCTCTCAGGGAGATATCAGTACACTGACTGGTGTCTCTCAGTCCCCTCTCTCTCAGGGAGATATCTGTACACTGACTGGTGTCTCTCAGTCCCCTCTCTCTCATGGAGATATCTGTACATTTACTGGTGTCTCTCAGTCCTCTCTCTCAGGGAGATATCAGTACACTGACTGGTGTCTCTCAGTTCACTCTCTCTCAGGGAGATATCAGTACACTGACTGGTGTCTCTCAGTCCTCTCTCTCAGGGAGATATCAGTGCACTGACTGGTGTCTCTCAGTCCCTCTCTCTCAGGGAGATATCAGTACACTGACTGGTGTCTCTCAGTCCCCTCTCTCTCAGGGAGATATCAGTGCACTGACTGGTGTCTCTCAGTCCTCTCTCTCAGGGAGATATCAGTACACTGACTGGTGTCTCTCAGTCCCCTCTCTCTCAGGGAGATATCTGTACACTGACTGGTGTCTCTCAGTCCCCTCTCTCTCAGGGAGATATCTGTACATTGACTGGTGTCTCTCAGTCCTCTCTCAGGGAGATATCAGTACACTGACTGGTGTCTCTCAGTCCCCTCTCTCTCAGGGAGATATCTGTACACTGACTGGTGTCTCTCAGTCCCCTCTCTCTCAGGGAGATATCAGTACACTGACTGGTGTCTCTCAGTCCCCTCTCTCTCAGGGAGATAACTGTACACTGACTGGTGTCTCTCTGTCCTCTCTTTCAGGGAGATATCTGTACATTGACTGGTGTATCTCAGTCCTCTCTCTCAGGGAGATATCTGTGCATTGACTGGTGTCTCTCAGTCCCCTCTCTCTCAGGGAGATATCTGTGCACTGACTGGTGTCTCTCTGTCCTCTCTCTCAGGGAGATATCTGTACACTGACTGGTGTCTCTCAGTCCCCGCTCTCTCAGAGAGATATCAGTACACTGACTGGTGTCTCTCAGTCCCCTCTCTCTCAGGGAGATATCAGTACACTGACTGGTGTCTCTCAGTCCTCTCTCTCAGGGAGATATCAGTACACTGACTGGTGTCTCTCAGTCCCTCTCTCTCACGGAGATATCAGTACACTGACTGGTGTCTCTCAGTCCCCTCTCTCTCAGGGAGATATCTGTACACTGACTGGTGTCTCTCTGTCCTCTCTCTCAGGGAGATATCTGTACATTGACTGGTGTATCTCAGTCCTCTCTCTCAGGGAGATATCTGTGCATTGACTGGTGTCTCTCAGTCCCCTCTCTCTCAGGGAGAAATCTGTACACTGACTGGTGTCTCTCAGTCCACTCTCTCTCAGGGAGATATCAGTGCACTGACTGGTGTCTCTCAGTCCCCTCTCTCTCAGGGAGATATCTGTACACTGACTGGTGTCTCTCAGTCCTCTCTCTCAGGGAGTTATCTGTACACTGACTGGTGTCTCTCATTACCCTCGCTCTCAGGGAGATATCTGTACACTGACTGGTGTCTCTCATTACCCTCACTCTCAGGGAGATATCTGTACATTGACTGGTGTCTCTCAGTCCTCTCTCTCAGGGAGATATCAGTGCACTGACTGGTGCCTCTCAGTCCCCTCTCTCTCAGGGAGATATCAGTGCACTGACTGGTGTCTCTCAGTCCCCTCTCTCTCAGGGAGATATCTGTACATTGATTGGTGTCTCTCAGTCCTCTCTCAGGGACATATCAGCACACTGACTGGTGTCTCTCAGTCCCCTCTCTCTCAGGGAGATATCAGTGCACTGACTGCTGCCTCTCAGTCCCCTCTCTCTCAGGGAGATATCTGGTCACTGACTGGTGTCTCTCTGTTCCTCTCTCTCAGGGAGATATCTGCACACTGACTGCTGTCTCTCAGTCCCCTCTCTCTCAGGGAGATATCTGTACACTGACTGGTGTCTCTCAGTCCACTCTCTCTCAGGGAGATATCAGTACACTGACTGGTGTCTCTCAGTCCCCTCTCTCTCAGGGAGATATCTGTACACTGACTGGTGTCTCTCAGTCCCCTCTCTCTCAGGGAGATATCTGTACATTGACTGGTGTCTCTCAGTCCTCTCTCTCAGGGAGATATCAGTACACTGACTGGTGTCTCTCAGTCCCCTCTCTCTCAGGGAGATATCAGTGCACTGACTGGTGTCTCTCAGTCCTCTGTCTCAGGGAGATATCAGTACACTGACTGGTGTCTCTCAGTCCCTCTCTCCCACGGAGATATCAGTACACTGACTGGTGCCTCTCAGTCCCCTCTCTCTCAGGGAGATATCAGTGCACTGACTGGTGTCTCTCTGTCCTCTCTCTCAGGGAGATATCTGTACATTGACTGGTGTCTCTCAGTCCTCTCTCTCAGGGAGATATCAGTGCACTGACTGGTGCCTCTCAGTCCCCTCTCTCTCAGGGAGATATCAGTGCACTGACTGGTGTCTCTCAGTCCCCTCTCTCTCAGGTAGATATCTGTACATTGACTGGTGTCTATCAGTCCTCTCTCAGGGAGATATCAGCACACTGACTGGTGTCTCTCAGTCCCCTCTCTCTCAGGGAGATATCAGTGCACTGACTGGTGCCTCTCAGTCCCCTCTCTCTCAGGGAGATATCTGGTCACTGACTGGTGTCTCTCTGTTCCTCTCTCTCAGGGAGATATCTGCACACTGACTGCTGTCTCTCAGTCCCCTCTCTCTCAGGGAGATATCAGTACACTGACTGGTGTCTCTCAGTCCCTCTCTCCCACGGAGATATCAGTACACTGACTGGTGTCTCTCAGTCCCCTCTCTCTCAGGGAGATATCAGTACACTGACTGGTGTCTCTCAGTCCCCTCTCTCTCAGGGAGATATCAGTGCACTGACTGGTGTCTCTCATTACCCTCGCTCTCAGGGACATAACTGTACACTGACTGGTGTCTCTCTGTTCCTCTCTCTCAGGGAGATATCTGTACATTGACTGGTGTCTCTCAGTCCTCTCTCTCAGGGAGATATCTGTGCATTGACTGGTGTCTCTCAGTCCCCTCTCTTTCAGGGAGATATCTGCACACTGACTGGTGTCTCTCTGTCCTCTCTCTCAGGGAGATATCTGTACATTGACTGGTGTCTCTCAGTCCTCTCTCTCAGGGAGATATCAGTGCACTGACTGGTGCCTCTCAGTCCCCTCTCTCTCAGGGAGAAATCAGTGCACTGAATGGTGTCTCTTTGTCCTGTCTCAGGGAGATATCAGTACACTGACTGGTGTCTGTCAATCCCCTCTCTCTCAGGGAGATATCTGGTCACTGACTGGTGTCTCTCTGTTCCTCTCTCTCAGGGAGATATCTGCACACTGACTGCTGTCTCTCAGTCCCCTCTCTCTCAGGGAGATATCTGTACACTGACTGGTGTCTCTCACTCCACTCTCTCTCAGGGAGATATCAGTACACTGACTGGTGTCTCTCAGTCCCCTCTCTCTCAGGGAGATATCTGTACACTGACTGGTGTCTCTCAGTCCCCTCTCTCTCATGGAGATATCTGTACATTTACTGGTGTCTCTCAGTCCTCTCTCTCAGGGAGATATCAGTACACTGACTGGTGTCTCTCAGTTCACTCTCTCTCAGGGAGATATCAGTACACTGACTGGTGTCTCTCAGTCCTCTCTCTCAGGGAGATATCAGTGCACTGACTGGTGTCTCTCAGTCCCTCTCTCTCAGGGAGATATCAGTACACTGACTGGTGTCTCTCAGTCCCCTCTCTCTCAGGGAGATATCAGTGCACTGACTGGTGTCTCTCAGTCCTCTCTCTCAGGGAGATATCAGTACACTGACTGGTGTCTCTCAGTCCCCTCTCTCTCAGGGAGATATCTGTACACTGACTGGTGTCTCTCAGTCCCCTCTCTCTCAGGGAGATATCTGTACATTGACTGGTGTCTCTCAGTCCTCTCTCAGGGAGATATCAGTACACTGACTGGTGTCTCTCAGTCCCCTCTCTCTCAGGGAGATATCTGTACACTGACTGGTGTCTCTCAGTCCCCTCTCTCTCAGGGAGATATCAGTACACTGACTGGTGTCTCTCAGTCCCCTCTCTCTCAGGGAGATCACTGTACACTGACTGGTGTCTCTCTGTCCTCTCTTTCAGGGAGATATCTGGACATTGACTGGTGTATCTCAGTCCTCTCTCTCAGGGAGATATCTGTGCATTGACTGGTGTCTCTCAGTCCCCGCTCTCTCAGAGAGATATCAGTACACTGACTGGTGTCTCTCAGTCCCCTCTCTCTCAGGGAGATATCAGTACACTGACTGGTGTCTCTCAGTCCCCTCTCTCTCAGGGAGATATCATTGCACTGACTGGTGTCTCTCAGTCCTCTCTCTCAGGGAGATATCTGTACACTGACTGGTGTCTCTCTGTCCTCTCTCTCAGGGAGATATCTGTACATTGACTGGTGTATCTCAGTCCTCTCTCTCAGGGAGATATCTGTGCATTGACTGGTGTCTCTCAGTCCCCTCTCTCTCAGGGAGAAATCTGTACACTGACTGGTGTCTCTCAGTCCACTCTCTCTCAGGGAGATTTCAGTGCACTGACTGGTGTCTCTCAGTCCCCTCTCTCTCAGGGAGATATCTGTACACTGACTGGTGTCTCTCAGTCCTCTCTCTCAGGGAGATATCAGTACACTGACTGGTGTCTCTCAGTCCCCTCTCTCTCAGGGAGAGATCATTGCACTGACTGGTGTCTCTCAGTCCTCTCTCTCAGGGAGATATCAGTACACTGACTGGTGTCTCTCAGTCCCCTCTCTCTCAGGGAGATATCATTGCACTGACTGGTGTCTCTCAGTCCTCTCTCTCAGGGAGATATCAGTACACTGACTGGTGTCTCTCAGTCCCCTCTCTCTCAGGGAGATATCTGTACATTGACTGGTGTCTCTCAGTCCCCTCTCTCTCAGGGAGATATCTGTACACTGACTGGTGTCTCTCAGTCCACTCTCTCTCAGGGAGATATCTGTACACTGACTGGTGTCTCTCAGTCCCCTCTCTCTCAGGGAGATATCTGTACACTGACTGGTGTCTCTCAGTCCCCTCTCTCTCAGGGAGATATCAGTGCACTGACTGGTGTCTCTCAGTCCCCTCTCTCTCAGGGAGATATCTGTACACTGACTGGTGTCTCTCAGTCCCTCTCTCTCAGGGAGATATCTGTACACTGACTGGTGTCTCTCACTCCTCTCTCTCAGGGAGATATCAGTACACTGACTGGTGTCTCTCAGTCCCCTCTCTCTCAGGGAGATATCAGTACACTGACTGGTGTCTCTCAGTCCCCTCTCTCTCAGGGAGATATCTGGTCACTGACTGGTGTCTCTCTGTTCCTCTCTCTCAGGGAGATATCTGCACACTGACTGCTGTCTCTCTGTCCTCTCTCTCAGGGAGATATCTGTACATTGACTCGTTAATCTCAGTCCCCTGTCTCTCAGGGAGATATCTGCGCACTGACTGGTGTCTCTCAGTCCCCTCTCTCTCAGCGAGATATCTGCGCACTGACTGGTGTCTCTCAGTCCCTCTCTCTCAGGGAGTTATCTGTACACTGACTGGTGTCTCTCATTACCCTCGCTCTCAGGGAGATATCTGTACACTGACTGGTGTCTCTCATTACCCTCACTCTCAGGGAGATATCTGTACACTGACTGGTGTCTCTCAGTCCCCTCTCTCAGGGAGATATCTGTACATTGACTGGTGTCTCTCAGTCCTCTCTCTCAGGGAGATATCAGTGCACTGACTGGTGCCTCTCAGTCCCCTCTCTCTCAGGGAGATATCAGTGCACTGACTGGTGTCTCTCAGTCCCCTCTCTCTCAGGGAGATATCTGTACATTGATTGGTGTCTCTCAGTCCTCTCTCAGGGACATATCAGCACACTGACTGGTGTCTCTCAGTCCCCTCTCTCTCAGGGAGATATCAGTGCACTGACTGCTGCCTCTCAGTCCCCTCTCTCTCAGGGAGATATCTGGTCACTGACTGGTGTCTCTCTGTTCCTCTCTCTCAGGGAGATATCTGCACACTGACTGCTGTCTCTCAGTCCCCTCTCTCTCAGGGAGATATCTGTACACTGACTGGTGTCTCTCAGTCCACTCTCTCTCAGGGAGATATCAGTACACTGACTGGTGTCTCTCAGTCCCCTCTCTCTCAGGGAGATATCTGTACACTGACTGGTGTCTCTCAGTCCCCTCTCTCTCAGGGAGATATCTGTACATTGACTGGTGTCTCTCAGTCCTCTCTCTCAGGGAGATATCAGTACACTGACTGGTGTCTCTCAGTCCCCTCTCTCTCAGGGAGATATCAGTGCACTGACTGGTGTCTCTCAGTCCTCTGTCTCAGGGAGATATCAGTACACTGACTGGTGTCTCTCAGTCCCTCTCTCCCACGGAGATATCAGTACACTGACTGGTGCCTCTCAGTCCCCTCTCTCTCAGGGAGATATCAGTGCACTGACTGGTGTCTCTCTGTCCTCTCTCTCAGGGAGATATCTGTACATTGACTGGTGTCTCTCAGTCCTCTCTCTCAGGGAGATATCAGTGCACTGACTGGTGCCTCTCAGTCCCCTCTCTCTCAGGGAGATATCAGTGCACTGACTGGTGTCTCTCAGTCCCCTCTCTCTCAGGTAGATATCTGTACATTGACTGGTGTCTATCAGTCCTCTCTCAGGGAGATATCAGCACACTGACTGGTGTCTCTCAGTCCCCTCTCTCTCAGGGAGATATCAGTGCACTGACTGGTGCCTCTCAGTCCCCTCTCTCTCAGGGAGATATCTGGTCACTGACTGGTGTCTCTCTGTTCCTCTCTCTCAGGGAGATATCTGCACACTGACTGCTGTCTCTCAGTCCCCTCTCTCTCAGGGAGATATCAGTACACTGACTGGTGTCTCTCAGTCCCTCTCTCCCACGGAGATATCAGTACACTGACTGGTGTCTCTCAGTCCCCTCTCTCTCAGGGAGATATCAGTACACTGACTGGTGTCTCTCAGTCCCCTCTCTCTCAGGGAGATATCAGTGCACTGACTGGTGTCTCTCATTACCCTCGCTCTCAGGGACATAACTGTACACTGACTGGTGTCTCTCTGTTCCTCTCTCTCAGGGAGATATCTGTACATTGACTGGTGTCTCTCAGTCCTCTCTCTCAGGGAGATATCAGTGCACTGACTGGTGCCTCTCAGTCCCCTCTCTCTCAGGGAGAAATCAGTGCACTGAATGGTGTCTCTTTGTCCTGTCTCAGGGAGATATCAGTACACTGACTGGTGTCTGTCAATCCCCTCTCTCTCAGGGAGATATCTGGTCACTGACTGGTGTCTCTCTGTTCCTCTCTCTCAGGGAGATATCTGCACACTGACTGCTGTCTCTCAGTCCCCTCTCTCTCAGGGAGATATCTGTACACTGACTGGTGTCTCTCACTCCACTCTCTCTCAGGGAGATATCAGTACACTGACTGGTGTCTCTCAGTCCCCTCTCTCTCAGGGAGATATCTGTACACTGACTGGTGTCTCTCAGACCCCTCTCTCTCATGGAGATATCTGTACATTTACTGGTGTCTCTCAGTCCTCTCTCTCAGGGAGATATCAGTACACTGACTGGTGTCTCTCAGTTCACTCTCTCTCAGGGAGATATCAGTACACTGACTGGTGTCTCTCAGTCCTCTCTCTCAGGGAGATATCAGTGCACTGACTGGTGTCTCTCAGTCCCTCTCTCTCAGGGAGATATCAGTACACTGACTGGTGTCTCTCAGTCCCCTCTCTCTCAGGGAGATATCAGTGCACTGACTGGTGTCTCTCAGTCCTCTCTCTCAGGGAGATATCAGTACACTGACTGGTGTCTCTCAGTCCCCTCTCTCTCAGGGAGATATCTGTACACTGACTGGTGTCTCTCAGTCCCCTCTCTCTCAGGGAGATATCTGTACATTGACTGGTGTCTCTCAGTCCTCTCTCAGGGAGATATCAGTACACTGACTGGTGTCTCTCAGTCCCCTCTCTCTCAGGGAGATATCTGTACACTGACTGGTGTCTCTCAGTCCCCTCTCTCTCAGGGAGATATCAGTACACTGACTGGTGTCTCTCAGTCCCCTCTCTCTCAGGGAGATCACTGTACACTGACTGGTGTCTCTCTGTCCTCTCTTTCAGGGAGATATCTGGACATTGACTGGTGTATCTCAGTCCTCTCT
The DNA here is from genome assembly GCF_035084215.1 of Heptranchias perlo. NCBI lineage: Eukaryota > Metazoa > Chordata > Chondrichthyes > Hexanchiformes > Hexanchidae > Heptranchias > Heptranchias perlo. The sequence continues at coordinate 522,969 of NW_027139142.1, forward strand.
CTCAGGGAGATATCTGTGCATTGACTGGTGTCTCTCAGTCCCCGCTCTCTCAGAGAGATATCAGTACACTGACTGGTGTCTCTCAGTCCCCTCTCTCTCAGGGAGATATCAGTACACTGACTGGTGTCTCTCAGTCCTCTCTCTCAGGGAGATATCAGTACACTGACTGGTGTCTCTCAGTCCCTCTCTCTCACGGAGATATCAGTACACTGACTGGTGTCTCTCAGTCCCCTCTCTCTCAGGGAGATATCTGTACACTGACTGGTGTCTCTCTGTCCTCTCTCTCAGGGAGATATCTGTACATTGACTGGTGTATCTCAGTCCTCTCTCTCAGGGAGATATCTGTGCATTGACTGGTGTCTCTCAGTCCCCTCTCTCTCAGGGAGAAATCTGTACACTGACTGGTGTCTCTCAGTCCACTCTCTCTCAGGGAGATTTCAGTGCACTGACTGGTGTCTCTCAGTCCCCTCTCTCTCAGGGAGATATCTGTACACTGACTGGTGTCTCTCAGTCCTCTCTCTCAGGGAGATATCAGTACACTGACTGGTGTCTCTCAGTCCCCTCTCTCTCAGGGAGAGATCATTGCACTGACTGGTGTCTCTCAGTCCTCTCTCTCAGGGAGATATCAGTACACTGACTGGTGTCTCTCAGTCCCCTCTCTCTCAGGGAGATATCATTGCACTGACTGGTGTCTCTCAGTCCTCTCTCTCAGGGAGATATCAGTACACTGACTGGTGTCTCTCAGTCCCCTCTCTCTCAGGGAGATATCTGTACATTGACTGGTGTCTCTCAGTCCCCTCTCTCTCAGGGAGATATCTGTACACTGACTGGTGTCTCTCAGTCCACTCTCTCTCAGGGAGATATCTGTACACTGACTGGTGTCTCTCAGTCCCCTCTCTCTCAGGGAGATATCTGTACACTGACTGGTGTCTCTCAGTCCCCTCTCTCTCAGGGAGATATCAGTGCACTGACTGGTGTCTCTCAGTCCCCTCTCTCTCAGGGAGATATCTGTACACTGACTGGTGTCTCTCAGTCCCTCTCTCTCAGGGAGATATCTGTACACTGACTGGTGTCTCTCACTCCTCTCTCTCAGGGAGATATCAGTACACTGACTGGTGTCTCTCAGTCCCCTCTCTCTCAGGGAGATATCAGTACACTGACTGGTGTCTCTCAGTCCCCTCTCTCTCAGGGAGATATCTGCACACTGACTGCTGTCTCTCTGTCCTCTCTCTCAGGGAGATATCTGTACATTGACTCGTTAATCTCAGTCCCCTGTCTCTCAGGGAGATATCTGCGCACTGACTGGTGTCTCTCAGTCCCCTCTCTCTCAGCGAGATATCTGCGCACTGACTGGTGTCTCTCAGTCCCTCTCTCTCAGGGAGTTATCTGTACACTGACTGGTGTCTCTCATTACCCTCGCTCTCAGGGAGATATCTGTACACTGACTGGTGTCTCTCATTACCCTCACTCTCAGGGAGATATCTGTACACTGACTGGTGTCTCTCAGTCCCCTCTCTCAGGGAGATATCTGTACATTGACTGGTGTCTCTCAGTCCTCTCTCTCAGGGAGATATCAGTGCACTGACTGGTGCCTCTCAGTCCCCTCTCTCTCAGGGAGATATCAGTGCACTGACTGGTGTCTCTCAGTCCCCTCTCTCTCAGGGAGATATCTGTACATTGATTGGTGTCTCTCAGTCCTCTCTCAGGGACATATCAGCACACTGACTGGTGTCTCTCAGTCCCCTCTCTCTCAGGGAGATATCAGTGCACTGACTGCTGCCTCTCAGTCCCCTCTCTCTCAGGGAGATATCTGGTCACTGACTGGTGTCTCTCTGTTCCTCTCTCTCAGGGAGATATCTGCACACTGACTGCTGTCTCTCAGTCCCCTCTCTCTCAGGGAGATATCTGTACACTGACTGGTGTCTCTCAGTCCACTCTCTCTCAGGGAGATATCAGTACACTGACTGGTGTCTCTCAGTCCCCTCTCTCTCAGGGAGATATCTGTACACTGACTGGTGTCTCTCAGTCCCCTCTCTCTCAGGGAGATATCTGTACATTGACTGGTGTCTCTCAGTCCTCTCTCTCAGGGAGATATCAGTACACTGACTGGTGTCTCTCAGTCCCCTCTCTCTCAGGGAGATATCAGTGCACTGACTGGTGTCTCTCAGTCCTCTGTCTCAGGGAGATATCAGTACACTGACTGGTGTCTCTCAGTCCCTCTCTCCCACGGAGATATCAGTACACTGACTGGTGCCTCTCAGTCCCCTCTCTCTCAGGGAGATATCAGTGCACTGACTGGTGTCTCTCTGTCCTCTCTCTCAGGGAGATATCTGTACATTGACTGGTGTCTCTCAGTCCTCTCTCTCAGGGAGATATCAGTGCACTGACTGGTGCCTCTCAGTCCCCTCTCTCTCAGGGAGATATCAGTGCACTGACTGGTGTCTCTCAGTCCCCTCTCTCTCAGGTAGATATCTGTACATTGACTGGTGTCTATCAGTCCTCTCTCAGGGAGATATCAGCACACTGACTGGTGTCTCTCAGTCCCCTCTCTCTCAGGGAGATATCAGTGCACTGACTGGTGCCTCTCAGTCCCCTCTCTCTCAGGGAGATATCTGGTCACTGACTGGTGTCTCTCTGTTCCTCTCTCTCAGGGAGATATCTGCACACTGACTGCTGTCTCTCAGTCCCCTCTCTCTCAGGGAGATATCAGTACACTGACTGGTGTCTCTCAGTCCCTCTCTCCCACGGAGATATCAGTACACTGACTGGTGTCTCTCAGTCCCCTCTCTCTCAGGGAGATATCAGTACACTGACTGGTGTCTCTCAGTCCCCTCTCTCTCAGGGAGATATCAGTGCACTGACTGGTGTCTCTCATTACCCTCGCTCTCAGGGACATAACTGTACACTGACTGGTGTCTCTCTGTCCTCTCTCTCAGGGAGATATCTGTACATTGACTGGTGTCTCTCAGTCCTCTCTCTCAGGGAGATATCTGTGCATTGACTGGTGTCTCTCAGTCCCCTCTCTTTCAGGGAGATATCTGCACACTGACTGGTGTCTCTCTGTCCTCTCTCTCAGGGAGATATCTGTACATTGACTGGTGTCTCTCAGTCCTCTCTCTCAGGGAGATATCAGTGCACTGACTGGTGCCTCTCAGTCCCCTCTCTCTCAGGGAGAAATCAGTGCACTGAATGGTGTCTCTTTGTCCTCTCTCAGGGAGATATCAGTACACTGACTGGTGTCTGTCAGTCCCCTCTCTCTCAGGGAGATATCTGGTCACTGACTGGTGTCTCTCTGTTCCTCTCTCTCAGGGAGATATCTGCACACTGACTGCTGTCTCTCAGTCCCCTCTCTCTCAGGGAGATATCTGTACACTGACTGGTGTCTCTCAGTCCACTCTCTCTCAGGGAGATATCAGTACACTGACTGGTGTCTCTCAGTCCCCTCTCTCTCAGGGAGATATCTGTACACTGACTGGTGTCTCTCAGTCCCCTCTCTCTCATGGAGATATCTGTACATTTACTGGTGTCTCTCAGTCCTCTCTCTCAGGGAGATATCAGTACACTGACTGGTGTCTCTCAGTCCACTCTCTCTCAGGGAGATATCAGTACACTGACTGGTGTCTCTCAGTCCTCTCTCTCAGGGAGATATCAGTGCACTGACTGGTGTCTCTCAGTCCCTCTCTCTCAGGGAGATATCAGTACACTGACTGGTGTCTCTCAGTCCCCTCTCTCTCAGGGAGATATCAGTGCACTGACTGGTGTCTCTCAGTCCTCTCTCAGGGAGATATCAGTACACTGACTGGTGTCTCTCAGTCCCCTCTCTCTCAGGGAGATATCTGTACACTGACTGGTGTCTCTCAGTCCCCTCTCTCTCAGGGAGATATCAGTACACTGACTGGTGTCTCTCAGTCCCCTCTCTCTCAGGGAGATAACTGTACACTGACTGGTGTCTCTCTGTCCTCTCTCTCAGGGAGATATCTGTACATTGACTGGTGTATCTCAGTCCTCTCTCTCAGGGAGATATCTGTGCATTGACTGGTGTCTCTCAGTCCCCTCTCTCTCAGGGAGATATCTGTGCACTGACTGGTGTCTCTCTGTCCTCTCTCTCAGGGAGATATCTGTACACTGACTGGTGTCTCTCAGTCCCCGCTCTCTCAGAGAGATATCAGTACACTGACTGGTGTCTCTCAGTCCCCTCTCTCTCAGGGAGATATCAGTACACTGACTGGTGTCTCTCAGTCCTCTCTCTCAGGGAGATATCAGTACACTGACTGGTGTCTCTCAGTCCCTCTCTCTCACGGAGATATCAGTACACTGACTGGTGTCTCTCAGTCCCCTCTCTCTCAGGGAGATATCTGTACACTGACTGGTGTCTCTCTGTCCTCTCTCTCAGGGAGATATCTGTACATTGACTGGTGTATCTCAGTCCTCTCTCTCAGGGAGATATCTGTGCATTGACTGGTGTCTCTCAGTCCCCTCTCTCTCAGGGAGAAATCTGTACACTGACTGGTGTCTCTCTGTCCTCTCTCTCAGGGAGATATCTGTACATTGACTGGTGTCTCTCAGTCCTCTCTCTCAGGGAGATATCAGTGCACTGACTGGTGCCTCTCAGTCCCATCTCTCTCAGGGAGATATCAGTGCATTGACTGGTGTCTCTCAGTCCCCTCTCTCAGGGAGATATCTGTACATTGACTGGTGTCTCTCAGTCCTCTCTCAGGGAGATATCAGTACACTGACTGATGTCTCTCAGTCCCCTCTCTCTCAGGGAGATATCAGTGCACTGACTGGTGTCTCTCAGTCCCCTCTCTCTCAGGGAGATATCTGGTCACTGACTGGTGTCTCTCTGTTCCTCTCTCAGGGAGATATCTGCACACTGACTGGTGTCTCACAGTTCCCCTCTCTCAAGGAGATATCTGTACACTGACTGGTGTCTCTCAGTCCCTCTCTCTCAGGGAGATATCTGTACACTGACTGGTGTCTCTCAGTCCACTCTCTCTCAGGGAGATATCAGTACACTGACTGGTGTCTCTCAGTCCCTCTCTCTCAGGGAGATATCTGTGCACTTGCTGGTGTCTCTCAGTCCACTCTCTCTCAGGGAGATATCTGTACACTGACTGGTGTCTCTCAGTCCCTCTCTCTCAGGGAGATATCTGTACACTGACTGGTGTCTCTCAGTCCCTCTCTCTCAGGGAGATAACTGTACACTGACTGGTGTCTCTCAGTCCACTCTCTCTCAGGGAGATATCAGTGCACTGACTGGCGTCTCTCAGTCCCCTCTCTCTCAGGGAGATATCTGTACACTGACTGGTGTCTCTCATTCCTCTCTCTCAGGGAGATATCAGTACACTGACTGGTGTCTCTCAGTCCCCTCTCTCTCAGGGAGATATCATTGCACTGACTGGTGTCTCTCAGTCCTCTCTCTCAGGGAGATATCAGTACACTGACTGGTGTCTCTCAGTCCCCTCTCTCTCAGGGAGATATCTGTACATTGACTGGTGTCTCTCAGTCCCCTCTCTCTCAGGGAGATATCTGTACACTGACTGGTGTCTCTCAGTCCACTCTCTCTCAGGGAGATATCTGTACACTGACTGGTGTCTCTCAGTCCCCTCTCTCTCAGGGAGATATCTGTACACTGACTGGTGTCTCTCAGTCCCCTCTCTCTCAGGGAGATATCAGTGCACTGACTGGTGTCTCTCAGTCCCCTCTCTCTCAGGGAGATATCTGTACACTGACTGGTGTCTCTCAGTCCCTCTCTCTCAGGGAGATATCTGTACACTGACTGGTGTCTCTCACTCCTCTCTCTCAGGGAGATATCAGTACACTGACTGGTGTCTCTCAGTCCCCTCTCTCTCAGGGAGATATCAGTACACTGACTGGTGTCTCTCAGTCCCCTCTCTCTCAGGGAGATATCTGGTCACTGACTGGTGTCTCTCTGTTCCTCTCTCTCAGGGAGATATCTGCACACTGACTGCTGTCTCTCTGTCCTCTCTCTCAGGGAGATATCTGTACATTGACTCGTTAATCTCAGTCCCCTGTCTCTCAGGGAGATATCTGCGCACTGACTGGTGTCTCTCAGTCCCCTCTCTCTCAGCGAGATATCTGCGCACTGACTGGTGTCTCTCAGTCCCTCTCTCTCAGGGAGTTATCTGTACACTGACTGGTGTCTCTCATTACCCTCGCTCTCAGGGAGATATCTGTACACTGACTGGTGTCTCTCATTACCCTCACTCTCAGGGAGATATCTGTACACTGACTGGTGTCTCTCAGTCCCCTCTCTCAGGGAGATATCTGTACATTGACTGGTGTCTCTCAGTCCTCTATCTCAGGGAGATATCAGTGCACTGACTGGTGCCTCTCAGTCCCCTCTCTCTCAGGGAGATATCAGTGCACTGACTGGTGTCTCTCAGTCCCCTCTCTCTCAGGGAGATATCTGTACATTGATTGGTGTCTCTCAGTCCTCTCTCAGGGACATATCAGCACACTGACTGGTGTCTCTCAGTCCCCTCTCTCTCAGGGAGATATCAGTGCACTGACTGCTGCCTCTCAGTCCCCTCTCTCTCAGGGAGATATCTGGTCACTGACTGGTGTCTCTCTGTTCCTCTCTCTCAGGGAGATATCTGCACACTGACTGCTGTCTCTCAGTCCCCTCTCTCTCAGGGAGATATCTGTACACTGACTGGTGTCTCTCAGTCCACTCTCTCTCAGGGAGATATCAGTACACTGACTGGTGTCTCTCAGTCCCCTCTCTCTCAGGGAGATATCTGTACACTGACTGGTGTCTCTCAGTCCCCTCTCTCTCAGGGAGATATCTGTACATTGACTGGTGTCTCTCAGTCCTCTCTCTCAGGGAGATATCAGTACACTGACTGGTGTCTCTCAGTCCCCTCTCTCTCAGGGAGATATCAGTGCACTGACTGGTGTCTCTCAGTCCTCTGTCTCAGGGAGATATCAGTACACTGACTGGTGTCTCTCAGTCCCTCTCTCCCACGGAGATATCAGTACACTGACTGGTGCCTCTCAGTCCCCTCTCTCTCAGGGAGATATCAGTGCACTGACTGGTGTCTCTCTGTCCTCTCTCTCAGGGAGATATCTGTACATTGACTGGTGTCTCTCAGTCCTCTCTCTAAGGGAGATATCTGTGCATTGACTGGTGTCTCTCAGTCCCCTCTCTCTCAGGGAGATATCTGCACACTGGCTGGTGTCTCTCTGTCCTCTCTCTCAGGGAGATATCTGTGCATTGACTGGTGTCTCTCAGTCCCCACTCTCTCAGGGAGATATCTGCACACTGTCTGGTGTCTGTCTGTCCTCTCTCTCAGGGAGATATCAGTACACTGACTGGTGCCTCTCAGTCCCCTCGCTCTCAGGGAGATAACTGTACACTGACTGGTGTCTCTCTGTCCTCTCTCTCAGGGAGATATCTGTACATTGACTGGTGTCTCTCAGTCCTCTCTCTCAGGGAGATATCTGTGCATTGACTGGTGTCTCTCAGTCCCCTCTCTCTCAGGGAGATATCTGCACACTGACTGGTGTCTCTCTGTCCTCTCTCTCAGGGAGATATCTGTACATTGACTGGTGTCTCTCAGTCCTCTCTCTCAGGGAGATATCATTGCACTGACTGGTGCCTCTCAGTCCCCACTCTCTCATGGAGATATCAGTGCACTGACTGGTGTCTCTCAGTCCCCTCTCAGGGAGATATCTGTACATTGACTGGTGTCTCTCAGTCCTCTCTCAGGGAGATATCAGTACACTGACTGATGTCTCTCAGTCCCCTCTCTCTCTGGGAGATATCAGTACACTGACTGGTGTCTGTCAGTCCCCTCTCTCTCAGGGAGATATCTGGTCACTGACTGGTATCTCTCTGTTCATCTCTCTCAGGGAGATATCTGCACACTGACTGCTTACTCTCAGTCCCCTCTCTCTCAGGGAGATATCTGTACACTGACTGGTGTCTCTCAGTCCACTCTCTCTCAGGGAGATATCAGTACACTGACTGGTGTCTCTCAGTCCCCTCTCTCTCAGGGAGATATCTGTACACTGACTGGTGTCTCTCAGTCCCTCTCTCTCAGGGAGATATCTGTACACTGACTGGTGTCTCTCACTCCTCTCTCTCAGGGAGATATCAGTACACTGACTGGTGTCTCTCAGTCCCCTCTCTCTCAGGGAGATATCAGTGCACTGACTGGTGTCTCTCAGTCCCCTCTCTCTCAGGGAGATATCTGGTCACTGAATGGTGTCTCTCTGTTCCTCTCTCTCAGGGAGATATCTGCACACTGACTGCTGTCTCTCTGTCCTCTCTCTCAGGGAGATATCTGTACATTGACTCGTTAATCTCAGTCCCCTCTCTCTCAGAGAGATATCTGCGCACTGACTGGTGTCTCTCAGTCCCCTCTCTCTCAGCGAGATATCTGCGCACTGACTGGTGTCTCTCAGTCCCTCTCTCTCAGGGAGATATCTGTACACTGACTGGTGTCTCTCATTACCCTCGCTCTCAGGGAGATATCTGTACACTGACTGGTGTCTCTCATTACCCTCGCTCTCAGGGAGATATCTGTACACTGACTGGTGTCTCTCAGTCCCCTCTCTCAGGGAGATATCTGTACATTGACTGGTGTCTCTCAATCCTCTCTCTCAGGGAGATATCAGTGCACTGACTGGTGCCTCTCAGTCCCCTCTCTCTCAGGGAGATATCAGTGCACTGACTGGTGTCTCTCAGTCCCCTCTCTCTCAGGGAGATATCTGTACATTGACTGGTGTCTCTCAGTCCTCTCTCAGGGACATATCAGCACACTGACTGGTGTCTCTCAGTCCCCTCTCTCTCAGGGAGATATCAGTGCACTGACTGGTGCCTCTCAGTCCCCTCTCTCTCAGGGAGATATCTGGTCACTGACTGGTGTCTCTCTGTTCCTCTCTCTCAGGGAGATATCTGCACACTGACTGCTGTCTCTCAGTCCCCTCTCTCTCAGGGAGATATCTGTACACTGACTGGTGTCTCTCAGTCCACTCTCTCTCAGGGAGATATCAGTACACTGACTGGTGTCTCTCAGTCCCCTCTCTCTCAGGGAGATATCTGTACACTGACTGGTGTCTCTCAGTCCCCTCTCTCTCAGGGAGATATCTGTACATTGACTGGTGTCTCTCAGTCCTCTCTCTCAGGGAGATATCAGTACACTGACTGGTGTCTCTCAGTCCCCTCTCTCTCAGGGAGATATCAGTGCACTGACTGGTGTCTCTCAGTCCTCTGTCTCAGGGAGATATCAGTACACTGACTGGTGTCTCTCAGTCCCTCTCTCCCACGGAGATATCAGTACACTGACTGGTGCCTCTCAGTCCCCTCTCTCTCAGGGAGATATCAGTGCACTGACTGGTGTCTCTCTGTCCTCTCTCTCAGGGAGATATCTGTACATTGACTGGTGTCTCTCAGTCCTCTCTCTCAGGGAGATATCTGCACACTGACTGGTGTCTCTCTGTCCTCTCTCTCAGGGAGATATCTGTGCATTGACTGGTGTCTCTCAGTCCCCTCTCTCTCAGGGAGATATCTGCACACTGTCTGGTGTCTGTCTGTCCTCTCTCTCAGGGAGATATCAGTACACTGACTAGTGCCTCTCAGTCCCCTCGCTCTCAGGGAGATAACTGTACACTGACTTGTGTCTCTCTGTCCTCTCTCTCAGGGAGATATCTGTACATTGACTGGTGTCTCTCAGTCCTCTCTCTCAGGGAGATATCTGTGCATTGACTGGTGTCTCTCAGTCCCCTCTCTCTCAGGGAGATATCTGCACACTGACTGGTGTCACTCTGTCCTCTCTCTCAGGGAGATATCTGTACATTGACTGGTGTCTCTCAGTCCTCTCTCTCAGGGAGATATCATTGCACTGACTGGTGCCTCTCAGTCCCCACTCTCTCAGGGAGATATCAGTGCACTGACTGGTGTCTCTCAGTCCCCTCTCAGGGAGATATCTGTACATTGACTGGTGTCTCTCAGTCCTCTCTCAGGGAGATATCAGTACACTGACTGATGTCTCTCAGTCCCCTCTCTCTCAGGGAGATATCAGTACACTGACTGGTGTCTGTCAGTCCCCTCTCTCTCAGGGAGATATCTGGTCACTGACTGGTATCTCTCTGTTCCTCTCTCTCAGGGAGATATCTGCACACTGACTGCTGTCTCTCAGTCCCCTCTCTCTCAGGGAGATATCTGTACACTGACTGGTGTCTCTCAGTCCACTCTCTCTCAGGGAGATATCAGTACACTGACTGGTGTCTCTCAGTCCCCTCTCTCTCAGGGAGATATCTGTACACTGACTGGTGTCTCTCAGTCCCCTCTCTCTCATGGAGATATCTGTACATTGACTGGTGTCTCTCAGTCCTCTCTCTCAGGGAGATATCAGCACACTGACTGGTGTCTCTCAGTCCCCTCTCTCTCAGGGAGATATCAGTACACTGACTGGTGTCTCTCAGTCCTCTCTCTCAGGGAGATATCAGTACACTGACTGGTGTCTCTCAGTCCCCTCTCTCTCAGGGAGATATCAGTGCACTGACTGGTGTCTCTCAGTCCTCTCTCTCAGGGAGATATCAGTACACTGACTGGTGTCTCTCAGTCCCCTCTCTCTCAGGGAGATATCTGTACATTGACTGGTGTCTCTCAGTCCCCTCTCTCTCAGGGAGATATCTGTACACTGACTGGTGTCTCTCAGTCCCCTCTCTCTCAGTGAGATATCTGTACATTGACTGGTGTCTCTCAGTCCTCTCTCAGGGAGATATCAGTACACTGACTGGTGTCTCTCAGTCCCCTCTCTCTCAGGGAGATATCTGTACACTGACTGGTGTCTATCAGTCCCCTCTCTCTCAGGGAGATATCAGTACACTGACTGGTGTCTCTCAGTCCCCTCTCTCTCAGGGAGATAACTGTACACTGACTGGTGTCTCTCTGTCCTCTCACTCAGGGAGATATCTGTACATTGACTGGTGTATCTCAGTCCTCTCTCTCAGGGAGATATCTGTGCATTGACTGGTGTCTCTCAGTCCCCTCTCTCTCAGGGAGATATCTGTACACTGACTGGTGTCTCTCTGTCCTCTCTCTCAGGGAGATATCTGGACACTGACTGGTGTCTCTCAGTCCCCGCTCTCTCAGGGAGATATCAGTACACTGACTGGTGTCTCTTAGTCCCCTCTCTCTCAGGGAGATATCTGTACACTGACTGGTGTCTCTCTGTCCTCTCTCTCAGGGAGATATCTGTGCATTGACCGGTGTCTCTCAGTCCCCTCTCTCTCAGGGAGATATCAGTGCACTGACTGGTGCCTCTCAGTCCCCTCTCTCTCAGGGAGATATCAGTGCACTGACTGGTGTATCTCAGTCCTCTCTCTCTCAGGGAGATATCTGTACATTGACTGGTGTCTCTCAGTCCTCTCTCAGGGAGATATCAGTACACTGACTGATATCTCTCAGTCCCCTCTCTCTCAGGGAGATATCAGTACACTGACTGGTGTCTCTCAGTCCCCTCTATCTCAGGGAGATATCTGGTCACTGACTGGTGTCTCTCTGTTCCTCTCTCTCAGGGAGATATCTGCACACTGACTGGTGTCTCTCAGTTCCCCTCTCTCAAGGAGATATCTGTACACTGACTGGTGTCTCTCAGTCCCTCTCTCTCAGGGAGATATCTGTACAGTGACTGGTGTCTCTCAGTCCCCTCTCTCTCAGGGAGATATCTGTACACTGACTGGTGTCTCTCAGTCCCCGCTCTCTCAGGGAGATATCAGTACACTGACTGGTGTCTCTTAGTCCCCTCCCTCTCAGGGAGATATCTGTACACTGACTGGTGTCTCTCTGTCCTCTCTCTCAGGGAGATATCTGTGCATTGACCGGTGTCTCTCAGTCCCCTCTCTCTCAGGGAGATATCAGTGCACTGACTGGTGCCTCTCAGTCCCCTCTCTCTCAGGGAGATATCAGTGCACTGACTGGTGTATCTCAGTCCTCTCTCTCTCAGGGAGATATCTGTACATTGACTGGTGTCTCTCAGTCCTCTCTCAGGGAGATATCAGTACACTGACTGATATCTCTCAGTCCCCTCTCTCTCAGGGAGATATCAGTACACTGACTGGTGTCTCTCAGTCCCCTCTATCTCAGGGAGATATCTGGTCACTGACTGGTGTCTCTCTGTTCCTCTCTCTCAGGGAGATATCTGCACACTGACTGGTGTCTCTCAGTTCCCCTCTCTCAAGGAGATATCTGTACACTGACTGGTGTCTCTCAGTCCCTCTCTCTCAGGGAGATATCTGTACAGTGACTGGTGTCTCTCAGTCCCCTCTCTCTCAGGGAGATATCTGTACACTGACTGGTGTCTCTCATTACCCTCGCTCTCAGGGAGATATCTGTACATTGACTGGTGTCTCTCAGTCCTCTCTCAGGGAGATATCTGTACACTGACTGGTGTCTCTCAGTCCCCTCTCTCTCAGGGAGATATCTGTACAATGACTGGTGTCTCTCAGTCCCCTCTCTCTCAGGGAGAAATCTGTACATTGACTGGTGTCACTCAGTCCTCTCTCTCAGGGAGATATCTGTACACTGACTGGTGTCTCTCAGTCCCCTCTCTCTCAGGGAGATATCTGTACACTGACTGGTGTCTCTCTGTCCCCTCTCTCAGGGAGATATCTGTACATTGACTGGTGTCTCTCAGTCCTCTCTCTCAGGGAGATATCTGTGCATTGACTGGTGTCTCTCAGTCCCCTCTCTCTCAGGGAGATATCTGCACACTGACTGGTGTCTCTCTGTCCTCTCTCTCAGGGAGATATCTGTGCATTGACTGGTGTCTCTCAGTCCCCTCTCTCTCAGGGAGATATCTGCACACTGTCTGGTGTCTGTCTGTCCTCTCTCTCAGGGAGATATCAGTACACTGACTAGTGCCTCTCAGTCCCCTCGCTCTCAAGGAGATAAATGTACACTGACTTGTGTCTCTCTGTCCTCTCTCTCAGGGAGATATCTGTACATTGACTGGTGTCTCTCAGTCCTCTCTCTCAGGGAGATATCTGTGCATTGACTGGTGTCTCTCAGTCCCCTCTCTCTCAGGGAGATATCTGCACACTGACTGGTGTCACTCTGTCCTCTCTCTCAGGGAGATATCTGTACATTGACTGGTGTCTCTCAGTCCTCTCTCTCAGGGAGATATCATTGCACTGACTGGTGCCTCTCAGTCCCCACTCTCTCAGGGAGATATCAGTGCACTGACTGGTGTCTCTCAGTCCCCTCTCAGGGAGATATCTGTACATTGACTGGTGTCTCTCAGTCCTCTCTCAGGGAGATATCAGTACACTGACTGATGTCTCTCAGTCCCCTCTCTCTCAGGGAGATATCAGTACACTGACTGGTGTCTGTCAGTCCCCTCTCTCTCAGGGAGATATCTGGTCACTGACTGGTATCTCTCTGTTCCTCTCTCTCAGGGAGATATCTGCACACTGACTGCTGTCTCTCAGTCCCCTCTCTCTCAGGGAGATATCTGTACACTGACTGGTGTCTCTCAGTCCACTCTCTCTCAGGGAGATATCAGTACACTGACTGGTGTCTCTCAGTCCCCTCTCTCTCAGGGAGATATCTGTACACTGACTGGTGTCTCTCTGTCCTCTCTCTCAGGGAGATATCTGTACATTGACTGGTGTCTCTCAGTCCTCTCTCAGGGAGATATCAGTACACTGACTGGTGTCTCTCAGTCTCCTCTCTCTCAGGGAGATATCTGTACACTGACTGGTGTCTCTCAGTCCCCTCTCTCTCAGGGAGATATCAGTACACTGACTGGTGTCTCTCAGTCCCCTCTCTCTCAGGGAGATAACTGTACACTGACTGGTGTCTCTCTGTCCTCTCACTCAGGGAGATATCTGTACATTGACTGGTGTATCTCAGTCCTCTCTCTCAGGGAGATATCTGTGCATTGACTGGTGTCTCTCAGTCCCCTCTCTCTCAGGGAGATATCTGTACACTGACTGGTGTCTCTCTGTCCTCTCTCTCAAGGAGATATCTGGACACTGACTGGTGTCTCTCAGTCCCCGCTCTCTCAGGGAGATATCAGTACACTGACTGGTGTCTCTTAGTCCCCTCTCTCTCAGGGAGATATCTGTACACTGACTGGTGTCTCTCTGTCCTCTCTCTCAGGGAGATATCTGTCCATCGACTGGTGTATCTCAGTCCTCTTTCTCAGGGAGATATCTGTGCATTGACCGGTGTCTCTCAGTCCCCTCTCTCTCAGGGAGATATCAGTGCACTGACTGGTGCCTCTCAGTCCCCTCTCTCTCAGGGAGATATCAGTGCACTGACTGGTGTATCTCAGTCCTCTCTCTCTCAGGGAGATATCTGTACATTGACTGGTGTCTCTCAGTCCTCTCTCAGGGAGATATCAGTACACTGACTGATATCTCTCAGTCCCCTCTCTCTCAGGGAGATATCAGTACACTGACTGGTGTCTCTCAGTCCCCTCTCTCTCAGGGAGATATCTGGTCACTGACTGGTGTCTCTCTGTTCCTCTCTCTCAGGGAGATATCTGCACACTGACTGGTGTCTCTCAGTTCCCCTCTCTCAAGGAGATATCTGTACACTGACTGGTGTCTCTCAGTCCCTCTCTCTCAGGGAGATATCTGTACACTGACTGGTGTCTCTCAGTCCCCTCTCTCTCAGGGAGATATCTGTACACTGACTGGTGTCTCTCATTACCCTCGCTCTCAGGGAGATATCTGTACATTGACTGGTGTCTCTCAGTCCTCACTCAGGGAGATATCTGTACACTGACTGGTGTCTCTCAGTCCCCTCTCTCTCAGGGAGATATCTGTACACTGACTGGTGTCTCTCAGTCCCCTCTCTCTCAGGGAGAAATCTGTACATTGACTGGTGTCACTCAGTCCTCTCTCTCAGGGAGATATCTGTACACTGACTGGTGTCTCTCAGTCCCCTCTCTCTCTGGGAGATATCTGTACACTGACTGGTGTCTCTCTGTCCCCTCTCTCAGGGAGATATCTGTACATTGACTGGTGTCTCTCAGTCCTCTCTCTCAGGGAGATATCTGTGCATTGACTGGTGTCTCTCAGTCCCCTCTCTCTCAGGGAGATATCTGCACACTGACTGGTGTCTCTCTGTCCTCTCTCTCAGGGAGATATCTGTGCATTGACTGGTGTCTCTCAGTCCCCTCTCTCTCAGGGAGATATCTGCACACTGTCTGGTGTCTGTCTGTCCTCTCTCTCAGGGAGATATCAGTACACTGACTAGTGCCTCTCAGTCCCCTCGCTCTCAGGGAGATAACTGTACACTGACTTGTGTCTCTCTGTCCTCTCTCTCAGGGAGATATCTGTACATTGACTGGTGTCTCTCAGTCCTCTCTCTCAGGGAGATATCTGTGCATTGACTGGTGTCTCTCAGTCCCCTCTCTCTCAGGGAGATATCTGCACACTGACTGGTGTCACTCTGTCCTCTCTCTCAGGGAGATATCTGTACATTGACTGGTGTCTCTCAGTCCTCTCTCTCAGGGAGATATCATTGCACTGACTGGTGCCTCTCAGTCCCCACTCTCTCAGGGAGATATCAGTGCACTGACTGGTGTCTCTCAGTCCCCTCTCAGGGAGATATCTGTACATTGACTGGTGTCTCTCAGTCCTCTCTCAGGGAGATATCAGTACACTGACTGATGTCTCTCAGTCCCCTCTCTCTCAGGGAGATATCAGTACACTGACTGGTGTCTGTCAGTCCCCTCTCTCTCAGGGAGATATCTGGTCACTGACTGGTATCTCTCTGTTCCTCTCTCTCAGGGAGATATCTGCACACTGACTGCTGTCTCTCAGTCCCCTCTCTCTCAGGGAGATATCTGTACACTGACTGGTGTCTCTCAGTCCACTCTCTCTCAGGGAGATATCAGTACACTGACTGGTGTCTCTCAGTCCCCTCTCTCTCAGGGAGATATCTGTACACTGACTGGTGTCTCTCAGTCCCCTCTCTCTCATGGAGATATCTGTACATTGACTGGTGTCTCTCAGTCCTCTCTCTCAGGGAGATATCAGCACACTGACTGGTGTCTCTCAGTCCCCTCTCTCTCAGGGAGATATCAGTACACTGACTGGTGTCTCTCAGTCCTCTCTCTCAGGGAGATATCAGTACACTGACAGGTGTCTCTCAGTCCCCTCTCTCTCAGGGAGATATCAGTGCACTGACTGGTGTCTCTCAGTCCTCTCTCTCAGGGAGATATCAGTACACTGACTGGTGTCTCTCAGTCCCCTCTCTCTCAGGGAGATATCTGTACATTGACTGGTGTCTCTCAGTCCCCTCTCTCTCAGGGAGATATCTGTACATTGACTGGTGTCTCTCAGTCCTCTCTCAGGGAGATATCAGTACACTGACTGGTGTCTCTCAGTCCCCTCTCTCTCAGGGAGATATCTGTACACTGACTGGTGTCTCTCAGTCCCCTCTCTCTCAGGGAGATAACTGTACACTGACTGGTGTCTCTCTGTCCTCTCACTCAGGGGGATATCTGTGCATTGACTGGTGTATCTCAGTCCTCTCTCTCAGGGAGATATCTGTGCATTGACTGGTGTCTCTCAGTCCCCTCTCTCTCAGGGAGATATCTGTACACTGACTGGTGTCTCTCTGTCCTCTCTCTCAGGGAGATATCTGGACACTGACTGGTGTCTCTCAGTCCCCGCTCTCTCAGGGAGATATCAGTACACTGACTGGTGTCTCTTAGTCCCCTCTCTCTCAGGGAGATATCTGTACACTGACTGGTGTCTCTCTGTCCTCTCTCTCAGGGAGATATCTGTACATTGACTGGTGTATCTCAGTCCTCTTTCTCAGGGACATATCTGTGCATTGACTGGTGTCTCTCAGTCCCCTCTCTCTCAGGGAGATATCAGTGCACTGACTGGTGCCTCTCAGTCCCCTCTCTCTCAAGGAGATATCAGTGCACTGACTGGTGTATCTCAGTCCTCTCTCTCTCAGGGAGATATCTGTACATTGACTGGTGTCTCTCAGTCCTCTCTCAGGGAGATATCAGTACACTGACTGATATCTCTCAGTCCCCTCTCTCTCAGGGAGATATCAGTACACTGACTGGTGTCTCTCAGTCCCCTCTCTCTCAGGGAGATATCTGGTCACTGACTGGTGTCTCTCTGTTCCTCTCTCTCAGGGAGATATCTGCACACTGACTGGTGTCTCTCAGTTCCCCTCTCTCAAGGAGATATCTGTACACTGACTGGTGTCTCTCAGTCCCTCTCTCTCAGGGAGATATCTGGACACTGACTGGTGTCTCTCAGTCCCCTCTCTCTCAGGGAGATATCTGCGCACTGACTGGTGTCTCTCAGTTCCCCTCTCTCAAGGAGATATCTGTACACTGACTGGTGTCTCTCAGTCCCTCTCTCTCAGGGAGATATCTGTACACTGACTGGTGTCTCTCAGTCCCCTCTCTCTCAGGGAGATATCTGTACACTGACTGGTGTCTCTCATTACCCTCGCTCTCAGGGAGATATCAGTACACTGACTGGTGTCTCTCATTACCCTCTCTCTCAGGGAGATATCTGTACACTGACTGGTGTCTCTCAGTCCCCTCTCTCTCAGGGAGATATCTGTACATTGACTGGTGTCACTCAGTCCTCTCTCTCAGGGAGATATCTGTACATTGACTGGTGTCTCTCAGTCCTCTCTCTCAGGGAGATATCAGTGCACTGACTGGTGCCTCTCAGTCCCCTCTCTCTCAGCGAGATATCAGTGCACTGACTGGTGTCTCTCAGTCCCCTCTCTCTCAGGTAGATATCTGTACATTGACTGGTGTCTCTCAGTCCTCTCTCAGGGAGATATCAGCACACTGACTGGTGTCTCTCAGTCCCCTCTCTCTCAGGGAGATATCAGTGCACTGACTGGTGCCTCTCAGTCCCCTCTCTCTCAGGGGGATATCTGGTCACTGACTGGTGTCTCTCTGTTCCTCTCTCTCAGGGAGATATCTGCACACTGACTGCTGTCTCTCAGTCCCCTCTCTCTCAGGGAGATATCAGTACACTGACTGGTGTCTCTCAGTCCCTCTCTCTCACGGAGATATCAGTACACTGACTGGTGTCTCTCAGTCCCCTCTCTCTCAGGGAGATATCAGTACACTGACTGGTGTCTCTCAGTCCCCTCTCTCTCAGGGAGATAACTGTACACTGACTGGTGTCTCTCTGTCCTCTCTCTCAGGGAGATATCTGTACATTGACTGGTGTATCTCAGTCCTCTCTCTCAGGGAGATATCTGTGCATTGACTGGTGTCTCTCAGTCCCCTCTCTCTCAGGGAGATATCTGCACACTGACTGGTGTCTCTCTGTCCTCTCTCTCAGGGAGATATCTGTACACTGACTGGTGTCTCTCAGTCCCCGCTCTCTCAGAGAGATATCAGTGCACTGACTGGTGTCTCTCAGTCCCCTCTCTCTCAGGGAGATATCAGTACACTGACTGGTGTCTCTCAGTCCTCTCTCTCAGGGAGATTTCAGTACACTGACTGGTGTCTCTCAGTCCCTCTCTCTCACGGAGATATCAGCACACTGACTGGTGTCTCTCAGTCCCCTCTCTCTCAGGGAGATATCAGCGCACTGACTGGTGTCTCTCATTACCCTCGCTCTCAGGGAGATAACTGTACACTGACTGGTGTCTCTCTGTCCTCTCTCTCAGGGAGATATCTGTACATTGACTGGTGTCTCTCAGTCCCCTCTCTCTCAGGGAGAAATCAGTGCACTGAATGGTGTCTCTCAGTCCTCTCTCAGGGAGATATCAGTACACTGACTGGTGTCTGTCAGTCCCCTCTCTCTCAGGGAGATATCTGGTCACTGACTGGTGTCTCTCTGTTCCTCTCTCTCAGGGAGATATCTGCACACTGACTGCTGTCTCTCAGTCCTCTCTCTCTCAGGGAGATATCTGTACACTGACTGGTGTATCTCAGTCCTCTTTCTCAGGGAGATATCTGTGCATTGACTGGTGTATCTCAGTCCTCTCTCTCTCAGGGAGATATCAGTACACTGACTGGTGTCTCTCAGTCCCCTCTCTCTCAGGGAGATATCTGGTCACTGACTGGTGTCTCTCTGTTCCTCTCTCTCAGGGAGATATCTGCACACTGACTGGTGTCTCTCAGTTCCCCTCTCTCAAGGAGATATCTGTACACTGACTGGTGTCTCTCAGTCCCTCTCTCTCAGGGAGATATCTGTACACTGACTGGTGTCTCTCAGTCCCCTCTCTCTCAGGGAGATATCTGCACACTGACTGGTGTCTCTCAGTTCCCCTCTCTCAAGGAGATATCTGTACACTGACTGGTGTCTCTCAGTCCCTCTCTCTCAGGGAGATATCTGTACACTGACTGGTGTCTCTCAGTCCCCTCTCTCTCAGGGAGATATCTGTACACTGACTGGTGTCTCTCATTAACCTCGCTCTCAGGGAGATATCAGTACACTGACTGGTGTCTCTCATTACCCTCTCTCTCAGGGAGATATCTGTACACTGACTGGTGTCTCTCAGTCCCCTCTCTCTCAGGGAGATATCTGTACATTGACTGGTGTCACTCAGTCCTCTCTCTCAGGGAGATATCTGTACATTGACTGGTGTCTCTCAGTCCTCTCTCTCAGGGAGATATCAGTGCACTGACTGGTGTCTCTCAGTCCCCTCTCTCTCAGGTAGATATCTGTACATTGACTGGTGTCTCTCAGTCCTCTCTCAGGGAGATATCAGCACACTGACTGGTGTCTCTCAGTCCCCTCTCTCTCAGGGAGATATCAGTGCACTGACTGGTGCCTCTCAGTCCCCTCTCTCTCAGGGGGATATCTGGTCACTGACTGGTGTCTCTCTGTCCTCTCTCTCAGGGAGATATCTGTACATTGACTGGTGTATCTCAGTCCTCTCTCTCAGGGAGATATCTGTGCATTGACTGGTGTCTCTCAGTCCCCTCTCTCTCAGGGAGATATCTGCACACTGACTGGTGTCTCTCTGTCCTCTCTCTCAGGGAGATATCTGCACACTGACTGGTGTCTCTCAGTCCCCGCTCTCTCAGAGAGATATCAGTGCACTGACTGGTGTCTCTCAGTCCCCTCTCTCTCAGGGAGATATCAGTACACTGACTGGTGTCTCTCAGTCCTCTCTCTCAGGGAGATTTCAGTACACTGACTGGTGTCTCTCAGTCCCTCTCTCTCACGGAGATATCAGCACACTGACTGGTGTCTCTCAGTCCCCTCTCTCTCAGGGAGATATCAGTGCACTGACTGGTGTCTCTCATTACCCTCGCTCTCAGGGAGATAACTGTACACTGACTGGTGTCTCTCTGTCCTCTCTCTCAGGGAGATATCTGTACATTGACTGGTGTCTCTCAGTCCCCTCTCTCTCAGGGAGAAATCAGTGCACTGAATGGTGTCTCTCAGTCCTCTCTCAGGGAGATATCAGTACACTGACTGGTGTCTGTCAGTCCCCTCTCTCTCAGGGAGATATCTGGTCACTGACTGGTGTCTCTCTGTTCCTCTCTCTCAGGGAGATATCTGCACACTGACTGCTGTCTCTCAGTCCCCTCTCTCTCAGGGAGATATCTGTACACTGACTGGTGTATCTCAGTCCTCTTTCTCAGGGAGATATCTGTGCATTGACTGGTGTCTCTCAGTCCCCTCTCTCTCAGGGAGATATCAGTGCACTGACTGGTGCCTCTCAGTCCCCTCTCTCTCAGGGAGATATCAGTGCACTGACTGGTGTATCTCAGTCCTCTCTCTCTCAGGGAGATATCTGTACATTGACTGGTGTCTCTCAGTCCTCTCTCAGGGAGATATCAGTACACTGACTGATATCTCTCAGTCCCCTCTCTCTCAGGGAGATATCTGCACACTGCCTGGTGTCTCTCAGTTCCCCTCTCTCAAGGAGATATCTGTACACTGACTGGTGTCTCTCAGTCCCTCTCTCTCAGGGAGATATCTGTACACTGACTGGTGTCTCTCAGTCCCCTCTCTCTCAGGGAGATATCTGTACACTGACTGGTGTCTCTCATTACCCTCGCTCTCAGGGAGATATCAGTACACTGACTGGTGTCTCTCATTACCCTCTCTCTCAGGGAGATATCTGTACACTGACTGGTGTCTCTCAGTCCCCTCTCTCTCAGGGAGATATCTGTACATTGACTGGTGTCACTCAGTCCTCTCTCTCAGGGAGATATCTGTACATTGACTGGTGTCTCTCAGTCCTCTCTCTCAGGGAGATATCAGTGCACTGACTGGTGCCTCTCAGTCCCCTCTCTCTCAGGGAGATATCAGTGCACTGACTGGTGTCTCTCAGTCCCCTCTCTCTCAGGTAGATATCTGTACATTGACTGGTGTCTCTCAGTCCTCTCTCAGGGAGATATCAGCACACTGACTGGTGTCTCTCAGTCCCCTCTCTCTCAGGGAGATATCAGTGCACTGACTGGTGCCTCTCAGTCCCCTCTCTCTCAGGGGGATATCTGGTCACTGACTGGTGTCTCTCTGTTCCTCTCTCTCAGGGAGATATCTGTACATTGACTGGTGTCTCTCAGTCCTCTCTCAGGGAGATATCAGTACACTGACTGGTGTCTCTCAGTCCCCTCTCTCTCAGGGAGATATCTGTACACTGACTGGTGTCTCTCAGTCCCCTCTCTCTCAGGGAGATAACTGTACACTGACTGGTGTCTCTCTGTCCTCTCACTCAGGGGGATATCTGTGCATTGACTGGTGTATCTCAGTCCTCTCTCTCAGGGAGATATCTGTGCATTGACTGGTGTCTCTCAGTCCCCTCTCTCTCAGGGAGATATCTGTACACTGACTGGTGTCTCTCTGTCCTCTCTCTCAGGGAGATATCTGGACACTGACTGGTGTCTCTCAGTCCCCGCTCTCTCAGGGAGATATCAGTACACTGACTGGTGTCTCTTAGTCCCCTCTCTCTCAGGGAGATATCTGCACACTGACTGGTGTCTCTCTGTCCTCTCTCTCAGGGAGATATCTGTACATTGACTGGTGTATCTCAGTCCTCTTTCTCAGGGAGATATCTGTGCATTGACTGGTGTCTCTCAGTCCCCTCTCTCTCAGGGAGATATCAGTGCACTGACTGGTGCCTCTCAGTCCCCTCTCTCTCAGGGAGATATCAGTGCACTGACTGGTGTATCTCAGTCCTCTCTCTCTCAGGGAGATATCTGTACATTGACTGGTGTCTCTCAGTCCTCTCTCAGGGAGATATCAGTACACTGACTGATATCTCTCAGTCCCCTCTCTCTCAGGGAGATATCAGTACACTGACTGGTGTCTCTCAGTCCCCTCTCTCTCAGGGAGATATCTGGTCACTGACTGGTGTCTCTCTGTTCCTCTCTCTCAGGGAGATATCTGCACACTGACTGGTGTCTCTCAGTTCCCCTCTCTCAAGGAGATATCTGTACACTGACTGGTGTCTCTCAGTCCCTCTCTCTCAGGGAGATATCTGTACACTGACTGGTGTCTCTCAGTCCCCTCTCTCTCAGGGAGATATCTGCGCACTGACTGGTGTCTCTCAGTTCCCCTCTCTCAAGGAGATATCTGTACACTGACTGGTGTCTCTCAGTCCCTCTCTCTCAGGGAGATATCTGTACACTGACTGGTGTCTCTCAGTCCCCTCTCTCTCAGGGAGATATCTGTACACTGACTGGTGTCTCTCATTACCCTCGCTCTCAGGGAGATATCAGTACACTGACTGGTGTCTCTCATTACCCTCTCTCTCAGGGAGATATCTGTACACTGACTGGTGTCTCTCAGTCCCCTCTCTCTCAGGGAGATATCTGTACATTGACTGGTGTCACTCAGTCCTCTCTCTCAGGGAGATATCTGTACATTGACTGGTGTCTCTCAGTCCTCTCTCTCAGGGAGATATCAGTGCACTGACTGGTGCCTCTCAGTCCCCTCTCTCTCAGCGAGATATCAGTGCACTGACTGGTGTCTCTCAGTCCCCTCTCTCTCAGGTAGATATCTGTACATTGACTGGTGTCTCTCAGTCCTCTCTCAGGGAGATATCAGCACACTGACTGGTGTCTCTCAGTCCCCTCTCTCTCAGGGAGATATCAGTGCACTGACTGGTGCCTCTCAGTCCCCTCTCTCTCAGGGGGATATCTGGTCACTGACTGGTGTCTCTCTGTTCCTCTCTCTCAGGGAGATATCTGCACACTGACTGCTGTCTCTCAGTCCCCTCTCTCTCAGGGAGATATCAGTACACTGACTGGTGTCTCTCAGTCCCTCTCTCTCACGGAGATATCAGTACACTGACTGGTGTCTCTCAGTCCCCTCTCTCTCAGGGAGATATCAGTACACTGACTGGTGTCTCTCAGTCCCCTCTCTCTCAGGGAGATAACTGTACACTGACTGGTGTCTCTCTGTCCTCTCTCTCAGGGAGATATCTGTACATTGACTGGTGTATCTCAGTCCTCTCTCTCAGGGAGATATCTGTGCATTGACTGGTGTCTCTCAGTCCCCTCTCTCTCAGGGAGATATCTGCACACTGACTGGTGTCTCTCTGTCCTCTCTCTCAGGGAGATATCTGTACACTGACTGGTGTCTCTCAGTCCCCGCTCTCTCAGAGAGATATCAGTGCACTGACTGGTGTCTCTCAGTCCCCTCTCTCTCAGGGAGATATCAGTACACTGACTGGTGTCTCTCAGTCCTCTCTCTCAGGGAGATTTCAGTACACTGACTGGTGTCTCTCAGTCCCTCTCTCTCACGGAGATATCAGCACACTGACTGGTGTCTCTCAGTCCCCTCTCTCTCAGGGAGATATCAGTGCACTGACTGGTGTCTCTCATTACCCTCGCTCTCAGGGAGATAACTGTACACTGACTGGTGTCTCTCTGTCCTCTCTCTCAGGGAGATATCTGTACATTGACTGGTGTCTCTCAGTCCCCTCTCTCTCAGGGAGAAATCAGTGCACTGAATGGTGTCTCTCAGTCCTCTCTCAGGGAGATATCAGTACACTGACTGGTGTCTGTCAGTCCCCTCTCTCTCAGGGAGATATCTGGTCACTGACTGGTGTCTCTCTGTTCCTCTCTCTCAGGGAGATATCTGCACACTGACTGCTGTCTCTCAGTCCTCTCTCTCTCAGGGAGATATCTGTACACTGACTGGTGTATCTCAGTCCTCTTTCTCAGGGAGATATCTGTGCATTGACTGGTGTATCTCAGTCCTCTCTCTCTCAGGGAGATATCAGTACACTGACTGGTGTCTCTCAGTCCCCTCTCTCTCAGGGAGATATCTGGTCACTGACTGGTGTCTCTCTGTTCCTCTCTCTCAGGGAGATATCTGCACACTGACTGGTGTCTCTCAGTTCCCCTCTCTCAAGGAGATATCTGTACACTGACTGGTGTCTCTCAGTCCCTCTCTCTCAGGGAGATATCTGTACACTGACTGGTGTCTCTCAGTCCCCTCTCTCTCAGGGAGATATCTGCACACTGACTGGTGTCTCTCAGTTCCCCTCTCTCAAGGAGATATCTGTACACTGACTGGTGTCTCTCAGTCCCTCTCTCTCAGGGAGATATCTGTACACTGACTGGTGTCTCTCAGTCCCCTCTCTCTCAGGGAGATATCTGTACACTGACTGGTGTCTCTCATTAACCTCGCTCTCAGGGAGATATCAGTACACTGACTGGTGTCTCTCATTACCCTCTCTCTCAGGGAGATATCTGTACACTGACTGGTGTCTCTCAGTCCCCTCTCTCTCAGGGAGATATCTGTACATTGACTGGTGTCACTCAGTCCTCTCTCTCAGGGAGATATCTGTACATTGACTGGTGTCTCTCAGTCCTCTCTCTCAGGGAGATATCAGTGCACTGACTGGTGTCTCTCAGTCCCCTCTCTCTCAGGTAGATATCTGTACATTGACTGGTGTCTCTCAGTCCTCTCTCAGGGAGATATCAGCACACTGACTGGTGTCTCTCAGTCCCCTCTCTCTCAGGGAGATATCAGTGCACTGACTGGTGCCTCTCAGTCCCCTCTCTCTCAGGGGGATATCTGGTCACTGACTGGTGTCTCTCTGTCCTCTCTCTCAGGGAGATATCTGTACATTGACTGGTGTATCTCAGTCCTCTCTCTCAGGGAGATATCTGTGCATTGACTGGTGTCTCTCAGTCCCCTCTCTCTCAGGGAGATATCTGCACACTGACTGGTGTCTCTCTGTCCTCTCTCTCAGGGAGATATCTGTACACTGACTGGTGTCTCTCAGTCCCCGCTCTCTCAGAGAGATATCAGTGCACTGACTGGTGTCTCTCAGTCCCCTCTCTCTCAGGGAGATATCAGTACACTGACTGGTGTCTCTCAGTCCTCTCTCTCAGGGAGATTTCAGTACACTGACTGGTGTCTCTCAGTCCCTCTCTCTCACGGAGATATCAGCACACTGACTGGTGTCTCTCAGTCCCCTCTCTCTCAGGGAGATATCAGTGCACTGACTGGTGTCTCTCATTACCCTCGCTCTCAGGGAGATAACTGTACACTGACTGGTGTCTCTCTGTCCTCTCTCTCAGGGAGATATCTGTACATTGACTGGTGTCTCTCAGTCCCCTCTCTCTCAGGGAGAAATCAGTGCACTGAATGGTGTCTCTCAGTCCTCTCTCAGGGAGATATCAGTACACTGACTGGTGTCTGTCAGTCCCCTCTCTCTCAGGGAGATATCTGGTCACTGACTGGTGTCTCTCTGTTCCTCTCTCTCAGGGAGATATCTGCACACTGACTGCTGTCTCTCAGTCCCCACTCTCTCAGGGAGATATCTGTACACTGACTGGTGTATCTCAGTCCTCTTTCTCAGGGAGATATCTGTGCATTGACTGGTGTCTCTCAGTCCCCTCTCTCTCAGGGAGATATCAGTGCACTGACTGGTGCCTCTCAGTCCCCTCTCTCTCAGGGAGATATCAGTGCACTGACTGGTGTATCTCAGTCCTCTCTCTCTCAGGGAGATATCTGTACATTGACTGGTGTCTCTCAGTCCTCTCTCAGGGAGATATCAGTACACTGACTGATATCTCTCAGTCCCCTCTCTCTCAGGGAGATATCTGCACACTGCCTGGTGTCTCTCAGTTCCCCTCTCTCAAGGAGATATCTGTACACTGACTGGTGTCTCTCAGTCCCTCTCTCTCAGGGAGATATCTGTACACTGACTGGTGTCTCTCAGTCCCCTCTCTCTCAGGGAGATATCTGTACACTGACTGGTGTCTCTCATTACCCTCGCTCTCAGGGAGATATCAGTACACTGACTGGTGTCTCTCATTACCCTCTCTCTCAGGGAGATATCTGTACACTGACTGGTGTCTCTCAGTCCCCTCTCTCTCAGGGAGATATCTGTACATTGACTGGTGTCACTCAGTCCTCTCTCTCAGGGAGATATCTGTACATTGACTGGTGTCTCTCAGTCCTCTCTCTCAGGGAGATATCAGTGCACTGACTGGTGCCTCTCAGTCCCCTCTCTCTCAGGGAGATATCAGTGCACTGACTGGTGTCTCTCAGTCCCCTCTCTCTCAGGTAGATATCTGTACATTGACTGGTGTCTCTCAGTCCTCTCTCAGGGAGATATCAGCACACTGACTGGTGTCTCTCAGTCCCCTCTCTCTCAGGGAGATATCAGTGCACTGACTGGTGCCTCTCAGTCCCCTCTCTCTCAGGGGGATATCTGGTCACTGACTGGTGTCTCTCTGTTCCTCTCTCTCAGGGAGATATCTGCACACTGACTGCTGTCTCTCAGTCCCCTCTCTCTCAGGGAGATATCAGTACACTGACTGGTGTCTCTCAGTCCCTCTCTCTCACGGAGATATCAGTACACTGACTGGTGTCTCTCAGTCCCCTCTCTCTCAGGGAGATATCAGTACACTGACTGGTGTCTCTCAGTCCCCTCTCTCTCAGGGAGATAACTGTACACTGACTGGTGTCTCTCTGTCCTCTCTCTCAGGGAGATATCTGTACATTGACTGGTGTATCTCAGTCCTCTCTCTCAGGGAGATATCTGTGCATTGACTGGTGTCTCTCAGTCCCCTCTCTCTCAGGGAGATATCTGCACACTGACTGGTGTCTCTCTGTCCTCTCTCTCAGGGAGATATCTGTACACTGACTGGTGTCTCTCAGTCCCCGCTCTCTCAGAGAGATATCAGTGCACTGACTGGTGTCTCTCAGTCCCCTCTCTCTCAGGGAGATATCAGTACACTGACTGGTGTCTGTCAGTCCCCTCTCTCTCAGGGAGATATCTGGTCACTGACTGGTGTCTCTCTGTTCCTCTCTCTCAGGGAGATATCTGCACACTGACTGCTGTCTCTCAGTCCCCTCTCTCTCAGGGAGATATCTGTACACTGACTGGTGTCTCTCAGTCCACTCTCTCTCAGGGAGATATCAGTACACTGACTGGTGTCTCTCAGTCCCCTCTCTCTCAGGGAGATATCTGTACACTGACTGGTGTCTCTCAGTCCCCTCTCTCTCATGGAGATATCTGTACATTTACTGGTGTCTCTCAGTCCTCTCTCTCAGGGAGATATCAGTACACTGACTGGTGTCTCTCAGTCCCCTCTCTCTCAGGGAGATATCAGTACACTGACTGGTGTCTCTCAGTACTCTCTCTCAGGGAGATATCAGTACACTGACTGGTGTCTCTCAGTCCCTCTCTCTCAGGGAGATATCAGTACACTGACTGGTGTCTCTCAGTCCCCTCTCTCTCAGGGAGATATCAGTGCACTGACTGGTGTCTCGCAGTCCTCTCTCTCAGGGAGATATCAGTACACTGACTGGTGTCTCTCAGTCCCCTCTCTCTCAGGGAGATATCTGTACATTGACTGGTGTCTCTCAGTCCCCTCTCTCTCAGGGAGATATCTGTACACTGACTGGTGTCTCTCAGTCCCCTCTCTCTCAGGGAGATATCTGTACATTGACTGGTGTCTCTCAGTCCTCTCTCAGGGAGATATCAGTACACTGACTGGTGTCTCTCAGTCCCCTCTCTCTCAGGGAGATATCTGTACACTGACTGGTGTCTCTCAGTCCCCTCTCTCTCCGGGAGATATCAGTACACTGACTGGTGTCTCTCAGTCCCCTCTCTCTCAGGGAGATAACTGTACACTGACTGGTGTCTCTCTGTCCTCTCTCTCAGGGAGATATCTGTACATTGACTGGTGTATCTCAGTCCTCTCTCTCAGGGAGATATCTGTGCATTGACTGGTGTCTCTCAGTCCCCTCTCTCTCAGGGAGATATCTGTACACTGACTGGTGTCTCTCTGTCCTCTCTCTCAGGGAGATATCTGTACACTGACTGGTGTCTCTCAGTCCCCGCTCTCTCAGAGAGATATCAGTGCACTGACTGGTGTCTCTCAGTCCCCTCTCTCTCAGGGAGATATCAGTACACTGACTGGTGTCTCTCAGTCCTCTCTCTCAGGGAGATATCACTACACTGACTGGTGTCTCTCAGTCCCTCTCTCTCACGGAGATATCAGCACACTGACTGGTGTCTCTCAGTCCCCTCTCTCTCAGGGAGATATCTGTACACTGACTGGTGTCTCTCTCTCCTCTCTCTCAGGGAGATGTCTGTACATTGACTGGTGTATCTCAGTCCTCTCTCTCAGGGAGATATCTGTGCATTGACTGGTGTCTCTCAGTCCCCTCTCTCTCAGGGAGAAATCTGTACACTGACTGGTGTCTCTCTGTCCTCTCTCTCAGGGAGATATCTGTACATTGACTGGTGTCTCTCAGTCCTCTCTCTCAGGGAGATATCAGTGCACTGACTGGTGCCTCTCAGTCCCATCTCTCTCAGGGAGATATCAGTGCATTGACTGGTGTCTCTCAGTCCCCTCTCTCAGGGAGATATCTGTACATTGACTGGTGTCTCTCAGTCCTCTCTCAGGGAGATATCAGTACACTGACTGACGTCTCTCAGTCCCCTCTCTCTCAGGGAGATATCTGGTCACTGACTGGTGTCTCTCTGTTCCTCTCTCTCAGGGAGATATCTGCACACTGACTGGTCTCTCACAGTTCCCCTCTCTCAAGGAGATATCTGTACACTGACTGGTGTCTCTCAGTCCCTCTCTCTGAGGGAGATATCTGTACACTGACTGGTGTCTCTCAGTCCACTCTCTCTCAGGGAGATATCAGTACACTGACTGGTGTCTCTCAGTCCCTCTCTCTCAGGGAGATATCTGTACACTTACTGGTGTCTCTCAGTCCACTCTCTCTCAGGGAGATATCTGTACACTGACTGGTGTCTCTCAGTCCCTCTCTCTCAGGGAGATATCTGTACACTGACTGGTGTCTCTCAGTCCCTCTCTCTCAGGGAGATATCTGTACACTGACTGGTGTCTCTCAGTCCACTCTCTCTCAGGGAGATATCAGTACACTGACTGGTGTCTCTCAGTCCCCTCTCTCTCAGGGAGATATCTGTACACTGACTGGTGTCTCTCAGTCCTCTCTCTCAGGGAGATATCAGTACACTGACTGGTGTCTCTCAGTCCCCTCTCTCTCAGGGAGATATCATTGCACTGACTGGTGTCTCTCAGTCCTCTCTCTCAGGGAGATATCAGTACACTGACTGGTGTCTCTCAGTCCCCTCTCTCTCAGGGAGATATCTGGACATTGACTGGTGTCTCTCAGTCCCCTCTCTCTCAGGGAGATATCTGCACACTGACTGGTGTCTCTCAGTCCCCTCTCTCTCAGGGAGATATCAGTACACTGACTGGTGTCTCTCAGTCCCCTCTCTCTCAGGGAGATATCTGTACACTGACTGGTGTCTCTCAGTCCCCTCTCTCTCAGGGAGATATCAGTGCACTGACTGGTGTCTCTCAGTCCCCTCTCTCTCAGGGAGATATCTGTACACTGACTGGTGTCTCTCAGTCCCTCTCTCTCAGGGAGATATCTGTACACTGACTGGTGTCTCTCACTCCTCTCTCTCAGGGAGATATCAGTACACTGACTGGTGTCTGTCAGTCCCCTCTCTCTCAGGGAGATATCAGTACACTGACTGGTGTCTCTCAGTCCCCTCTCTCTCAGGGAGATATCTGGTCACTGACTGGTGTCTCTCTGTTCCTCTCTCTCAGGGAGATATCTGCACACTGACTGCTGTCTCTCTGTCCTCTCTCTCAGGGAGATGTCTGTACATTGACTGGTGTCTCTCAGTCCTCTCTCTCAGGGAGATATCAGTACACTGACTGGTGTCTCTCAGTCCCCTCTCTCTCAGGGAGATATCAGGACACTGACTGGTGTCTCTCAGTCCCCTCTCTCTCAGGGAGATAACTGGTCACTGACTGGTGTCTCTCTGTTCCTCTCTCTCAGGGAGATATCTGCACACTGACTGCTGTCTCTCAGTCCCCTCTCTCTCAGGGAGATATCTGTACACTGACTGGTGTCTCGCAGTCCACTCTCTCTCAGGGAGATATCTTTACACTGACTGGTGTCTCTCAGTCCCCTCTCCCTCAGGGAGATATCAGTACACTGACTGGTGTCTCTCAGTCCCTCTCTCTCAGGGAGATATCTGTACACTTACTGGTGTCTCTCAGTCCACTCTCTCTCAGGGAGATATCTGTACACTGACTGGTGTCTCTAAGTCCCTCTCTCTCAGGGAGATATCTGCACACTGACTGGTGTCTCTCAGTCCCTCTCTCTCAGGGAGATATCTGTACACTGACTGGTGTCTCTCAGTCCACTCTCTCTCAGGGAGATATCAGTACACTGACTGGTGTCTCTCAGTCCCCTCTCTCTCAGGGAGATATCTGTACACTGACTGGTGTCTCTCAGTCCTCTCTCTCAGCGAGATATCAATACACTGACTGGTGTCTCTCAGTCACCTCTCTCTCAGGGAGATATCAGTACACTGACTGGTGTCTCACAGTCCCCTCTCTCTCAGGGAGATATCAGAGCACTGACTGGTGTCTCTCAGTCCTCTCTCTCAGGGAGATATCAGTACACTGACTGGTGTCTCTCAGTCCCCTCTCTCTCAGGGAGATATCTGTACATTGACTGGTGTCTCTCAGTCCCCTCTCTCTCAGGGAGATATCTGTACACTGACTGGTGTCTCTCAGTCCCCTCTCTCTCAGGGAGATATCTGTACACTGACTGGTGTCTCTCAGTCACCTCTCTCTCATGGAGATATCTGTACACTGACTGGTGTCTCTCAGTCCCCTCTCTCTCAGGGAGATATCAGTGCACTGACTGGTGTCTCTCAGTCCCCTCTCTCTCAGGGAGATATCTGTACACTGACTGGTGTCTCTCAGTCCCTCTCTCTCAGGGAGATATCTGTACACTGACTGGTGTCTCTCAGTCCTCTCGCTCAGGGAGATATCAGTACACTGACTGGTGTCACTCAGTCCCCTCTCTCTCAGGGAGATATCAGTACACTGACTGGTGTCTCGCAGTCCCCTCTAACTCAGGGAGATATCTGGTCACTGACTGGTGTCTCTCTGTTCCTCTCTCTCAGGGAGATATCTGCACACTGACTGCTGTCTCTCTGTCCTCTCTCTCAGGGAGATATCTGTACATTGACTGGTGTCTCTCAGTCCTCTCTCTCAGGGAGATATCAGTATAATGACTGGTGTCTCTCAGTCCCCTCTCTCTCAGGGAGATATCAGTACACTGACTGGTGTCTCTCAGTCCCCTCTCTCTCAGGGAGATATCTGGTCACTGACTGGGGTCTCTCTGTTCCTCTCTCTCAGGGAGATATCTGCACACTGACTGCTGTCTCTCAGTCCCCTCTCTCTCAGGGAGATATCTGTACACTGACTGGTGTCTCTCAGTCCCCTCTCTCTCAGGGAGATATCTTTACACTGACTGGTGTCTCTCAGTCCCCTCTCTCTCAGGGAGATATCTGGTCACTGACTGGTGTCTCTCTGTTCCTCTCTCTCAGGGAGATATCAGTACACTGACTGGTGTCTCTCAGTCCCCTCTCTCTCAGGGAGATATCAGTACATTGACTGGTGCCTCTCAGACCCCTCTCTCTCAGGGAGATATCTGTACACTGACTTGTCTCTCAGTCCCCTCTCTCTCATGGAGATATCTGTACACTGACTGGTGTCTCTCAGTCCCCTCTCTCTCAGGGAGATATCTGTACACTGACTGGTGTCTCTCAGTCCCCTCTCTCTCAGGGAGATATCAGTACACTGACTGGTGTCTCTCAGTCCCCTCTCTCTCAGGGAGATATCTGGTCACTGACTGGTGTCTCTCTGTTCCTCTCTCTCAGGGAGATATCAGTACACTGACTGGTGTCTCTCAGTCCCCTCTCTCTCAGGGAGATATCAGTACATTGACTGGTGCCTCTCAGTCCCCTCTCTCTCAGGGAGATATCTGTACACTGACTGGTGTCTCTCAGTCCCCTCTCTCTCAGGGAGATATCTGCACACTGACTGGTGCCTCTCAGTCCCCTCTCTCTCAGGGAGATATCAGTGCACTGACTGGTGTCTCTCAGTCCCCTCTCAGGGAGATATCTGTACATTGATTGGTGTCTCTCAGTCCTCTCTCAGGGAGATATCATTACACTGACTGATGTCTCTCAGTCCCCTCTCTCTCAGGGAGATATCAGTACACTGACTGGTGTCTCTCAGTCCCCTCTCTCTCAGGGAGATATCAGTACACTGACTGGTGTCTCTCAGTCCCCTCTATCTCAGGGAGATATCTGGTCACTGACTGGTGTCTCTCTGTTCCTCTCTCTCAGGGAGATATCTGCACACTGACTGCTGTCTCTCTGTCCTCTCTCTCAGGGAGATATCTGTACATTGACTGGTGTCTCTCAGTCCTCTCTCTCAGGGAGATATCAGTACACTGACTGGTGTCTCTCAGTGCCCTCTCTCTCAGGGAGATATCAGTACACTGACTGGTGTCTCTCAGTCCCCTCTCTCTCAGGGAGATATCTGGTCACTGACTGGTGTCTCTCTGTTCCTCTCTCTCAGGGAGATATCTGCACACTGACTGCTGTCTCTCAGTCCCCTCTCTCTCAGGGAGATATCTGTACACTGACTGGTGTCTCGCAGTCCACTCTCTCTCAGGGTGATATCTGTACACTGACTGGTGTCTCTCAGTCCCCTCTCTCTCAGGGAGATATCTTTACACTGACTGGTGTCTCTCAGTCCCCTCTCTCTCAGGGAGATATCTGGTCACTGACTGGTGTCTCTCTGTTCCTCTCTCTCAGGGAGATATCTGTACACTGACTGGTGTCTCTCAGTCCCCTCTCTCTCAGGGAGATATCAGTGCACTGACTGGTGTCTCTCAGTCCCCTCTCTCTCAGGGAGATATCTGTACACTGACTGGTGTCTCTCAGTCCCCTCTCTCTCAGGGAGATATCTGGTCACTGACTGGTGTCTCTCTGTTCCTCTCTCTCAGGGAGATATCAGTACACTGACTGGTGTCTCTCAGTCCCCTCTCTCTCAGGGAGATATCAGTACATTGACTGATGCCTCTCAGACCCCTCTCTCTCAGGGAGATATCTGTACACTGACTTGTCTCTCAGTCCCCTCTCTCTCATGGAGATATCTGTACACTGACTGGTGTCTCTCAGTCCCCTCTCTCTCAGGGAGATATCTGTACACTGACTGGTGTCTCTCAGTCCCCTCTCTCTCAGGGAGATATCAGTACACTGACTGGTGTCTCTCAGTCCCCTCTCTCTCAGGGAGATATCTGGTCACTGACTGGTGTCTCTCTGTTCCTCTCTCTCAGGGAGATATCAGTACACTGACTGGTGTCTCTCAGTCCCCTCTCTCTCAGGGAGATATCTGCACACTGACTGCTGTCTCTCTGTCCTCTCTCTCAGGGAGATATCAGTACACTGACTGGTGTCTCTCAGTCCCCTCTCTCTCAGGGAGATATCTGTACACTGACTGGTGTCTCTCAGTCCTCTCTCTCAGGGAGATATCAGTACACTGACTGGTGTCTCTCAGTCCCCTCTCTCTCAGGGAGATATCATTGCACTGACTGGTGTCTCTCAGTCCTCTCTCTCAGGGAGATATCAGTACACTGACTGGTGTCCCTCAGTCCCCTCTCTCTCAGGGAGATATCAGTACACTGACTGGTGTCTCTCAGTCCCCTCTCTCTCAGGGAGATATCTGCACACTGACTGGTGTCTCTCAGTCCCCTCTCTCTCAGGGAGATATCAGTGCACTGACTGGTGTCTCTCAGTCCCCTCTCTCTCAGGGAGATATCTGTACACTGACTGGTGTCTCTCAGTCCCTCTCTCTCAGGGAGATATCTGTACACTGACTGGTGTCTCTCACTCCTCTCTCTCAGGGAGATATCAGTACACTGACTGGTGTCTGTCAGTCCCCTCTCTCTCAGGGAGATATCAGTACACTGACTGGTGTCTCTCAGTCCCCTCTCTCTCAGGGAGATATCTGGTCACTGACTGGTGTCTCTCTGTTCCTCTCTCTCAGGGAGATATCTGCATACTGACTGCTGTCTCTCTGTCCTCTCTCTCAGGGAGATATCTGTACATTGACTGGTGTCTCTCAGTCCTCTCTCTCAGGGAGATATCAGTACACTGACTGGTGTCTCTCAGTCCCCTCTCTCTCAGGGAGATATCAGTACACTGACTGGTGTCTCTCAGTCCCCTCTCTCTCAGGGAGATAACTGGTCACTGACTGGTGTCTCTCTGTTCCTCTCTCTCAGGGAGATATCTGCACACTGACTGCTGTCTCTCAGTCCCCTCTCTCTCAGGGAGATATCTGTACACTGACTGGTGTCTCGCAGTCCACTCTCTCTCAGGGAGATATCTTTACACTGACTGGTGTCTCTCAGTCCCCTCTCCCTCAGGGAGATATCAGTACACTGACTGGTGTCTCTCAGTCCCTCTCTCTCAGGGAGATATCTGTACACTTACTGGTGTCTCTCAGTCCACTCTCTCTCAGGGAGATATCTGTACACTGACTGGTGTCTCTAAGTCCCTCTCTCTCAGGGAGATATCTGGTCACTGACTGGTGTCTCTCTGTTCCTCTCTCTCAGGGAGATATCTGCACACTGACTGCTGTCTCTCAGTCCCCTCTCTCTCAGGGAGATATCTGTACACTGACTGGTGTCTCGCAGTCCACTCTCTCTCAGGGTGATATCTGTACACTGACTGGTGTCTCTCAGTCCCCTCTCTCTCAGGGAGATATCTTTACACTGACTGGTGTCTCTCAGTCCCCTCTCTCTCAGGGAGATATCTGGTCACTGACTGGTGTCTCTCTGTTCCTCTCTCTCAGGGAGATATCTGTACACTGACTGGTGTCTCTCAGTCCCCTCTCTCTCAGGGAGATATCAGTGCACTGACTGGTGTCTCTCAGTCCCCTCTCTCTCAGGGAGATATCTGTACACTGACTGGTGTCTCTCAGTCCCCTCTCTCTCAGGGAGATATCTGGTCACTGACTGGTGTCTCTCTGTTCCTCTCTCTCAGGGAGATATCAGTACACTGACTGGTGTCTCTCAGTCCCCTCTCTCTCAGGGAGATATCAGTACATTGACTGATGCCTCTCAGACCCCTCTCTCTCAGGGAGATATCTGTACACTGACTTGTCTCTCAGTCCCCTCTCTCTCATGGAGATATCTGTACACTGACTGGTGTCTCTCAGTCCCCTCTCTCTCAGGGAGATATCTGTACACTGACTGGTGTCTCTCAGTCCCCTCTCTCTCAGGGAGATATCAGTACACTGACTGGTGTCTCTCAGTCCCCTCTCTCTCAGGGAGATATCTGGTCACTGACTGGTGTCTCTCTGTTCCTCTCTCTCAGGGAGATATCAGTACACTGACTGGTGTCTCTCAGTCCCCTCTCTCTCAGGGAGATATCTGCACACTGACTGCTGTCTCTCTGTCCTCTCTCTCAGGGAGATATCAGTACACTGACTGGTGTCTCTCAGTCCCCTCTCTCTCAGGGAGATATCTGTACACTGACTGGTGTCTCTCAGTCCTCTCTCTCAGGGAGATATCAGTACACTGACTGGTGTCTCTCAGTCCCCTCTCTCTCAGGGAGATATCATTGCACTGACTGGTGTCTCTCAGTCCTCTCTCTCAGGGAGATATCAGTACACTGACTGGTGTCCCTCAGTCCCCTCTCTCTCAGGGAGATATCAGTACACTGACTGGTGTCTCTCAGTCCCCTCTCTCTCAGGGAGATATCTGCACACTGACTGGTGTCTCTCAGTCCCCTCTCTCTCAGGGAGATATCAGTGCACTGACTGGTGTCTCTCAGTCCCCTCTCTCTCAGGGAGATATCTGTACACTGACTGGTGTCTCTCAGTCCCTCTCTCTCAGGGAGATATCTGTACACTGACTGGTGTCTCTCACTCCTCTCTCTCAGGGAGATATCAGTACACTGACTGGTGTCTGTCAGTCCCCTCTCTCTCAGGGAGATATCAGTACACTGACTGGTGTCTCTCAGTCCCCTCTCTCTCAGGGAGATATCTGGTCACTGACTGGTGTCTCTCTGTTCCTCTCTCTCAGGGAGATATCTGCATACTGACTGCTGTCTCTCTGTCCTCTCTCTCAGGGAGATATCTGTACATTGACTGGTGTCTCTCAGTCCTCTCTCTCAGGGAGATATCAGTACACTGACTGGTGTCTCTCAGTCCCCTCTCTCTCAGGGAGATATCAGTACACTGACTGGTGTCTCTCAGTCCCCTCTCTCTCAGGGAGATAACTGGTCACTGACTGGTGTCTCTCTGTTCCTCTCTCTCAGGGAGATATCTGCACACTGACTGCTGTCTCTCAGTCCCCTCTCTCTCAGGGAGATATCTGTACACTGACTGGTGTCTCGCAGTCCACTCTCTCTCAGGGAGATATCTTTACACTGACTGGTGTCTCTCAGTCCCCTCTCCCTCAGGGAGATATCAGTACACTGACTGGTGTCTCTCAGTCCCTCTCTCTCAGGGAGATATCTGTACACTTACTGGTGTCTCTCAGTCCACTCTCTCTCAGGGAGATATCTGTACACTGACTGGTGTCTCTAAGTCCCTCTCTCTCAGGGAGATATCTGCACACTGACTGGTGTCTCTCAGTCCCTCTCTCTCAGGGAGATATCTGTACACTGACTGGTGTCTCTCAGTCCACTCTCTCTCAGGGAGATATCAGTACACTGACTGGTGTCTCTCAGTCCCCTCTCTCTCAGGGAGATATCTGTACACTGACTGGTGTCTCTCAGTCCTCTCTCTCAGCGAGATATCAATACACTGACTGGTGTCTCTCAGTCCCCTCTCTCTCAGGGAGATATCAGTACACTGACTGGTGTCTCTCAGTCCCCTCTCTCTCAGGGAGATATCAGAGCACTGACTGGTGTCTCTCAGTCCTCTCTCTCAGGGAGATATCAGTACACTGACTGGTGTCTCTCAGTCCCCTCTCTCTCAGGGAGATATCTGTACATTGACTGGTGTCTCTCAGTCCCCTCTCTCTCAGGGAGATATCTGTACACTGACTGGTGTCTCTCAGTCCCCTCTCTCTCAGGGAGATATCTGTACACTGACTGGTGTCTCTCAGTCACCTCTCTCTCAGGGAGATATCTGTACACTGACTGGTGTCTCTCAGTCCCCTCTCTCTCAGGGAGATATCAGTGCACTGACTGGTGTCTCTCAGTCCCCTCTCTCTCAGGGAGATATCTGTACACTGACTGGTGTCTCTCAGTCCCTCTCTCTCAGGGAGATATCTGTACACTGACTGGTGTCTCTCAGTCCTCTCGCTCAGGTAGATATCAGTACACTGACTGGTGTCTCTCAGTCCCCTCTCTCTCAGGGAGATATCAGTACACTGACTGGTGTCTCGCAGTCCCCTCTATCTCAGGGAGATATCTGGTCACTGACTGGTGTCTCTCTGTTCCTCTCTCTCAGGGAGATATCTGCACACTGACTGCTGTCTCTCTGTCCTCTCTCTCAGGGAGATATCTGTACATTGACTGGTGTCTCTCAGTCCTCTCTCTCAGGGAGATATCAGTACACTGACTGGTGTCTCTCAGTCCCCTCTCTCTCAGGGAGATATCAGTACACTGACTGGTGTCTCTCAGTCCCCTCTCTCTCAGGGAGATATCTGGTCACTGACTGGTGTCTCTCTGTTCCTCTCTCTCAGGGAGATATCTGCACACTGACTGCTGTCTCTCAGTCCCCTCTCTCTCAGGGAGATATCTGTACACTGACTGGTGTCTCGCAGTCCACTCTCTCTCAGGGTGATATCTGTACACTGACTGGTGTCTCTCAGTCCCCTCTCTCTCAGGGAGATATCTTTACACTGACTGGTGTCTCTCAGTCCCCTCTCTCTCAGGGAGATATCTGGTCACTGACTGGTGTCTCTCTGTTCCTCTCTCTCAGGGAGGTATCAGTACACTGACTGGTGTCTCTCAGTCCCCTCTCTCTCAGGGAGATATCAGTACATTGACTGGTGCCTCTCAGACCCCTCTCTCTCAGGGAGATATCTGTACACTGACTTGTCTCTCAGTCCCCTCTCTCTCATGGAGATATCTGTACACTGACTGGTGTCTCTCAGTCCCCTCTCTCTCAGGGAGATATCTGTACACTGACTGGTGTCTCTCAGTCCCCTCTCTCTCAGGGAGATATCTGTACACTGACTGGTGTCTCTCAGTCCCCTCTCTCTCAGGGAGATATCTGTACACTGACTGGTGTCTCTCAGTCCACTCTCTCTCAGGGAGATATCTGTACACTGACTGGTGTCTCTCAGTCCCCTCTCTCTCAGGGAGATATCTGGTCACTGACTGGTGTCTCTCTGTTCCTCTCTCTCAGGGAGATATCAGTACACTGACTGGTGTCTCTCAGTCCCCTCTCTCTCAGGGAGATATCAGTACATTGACTGGTGCCTCTCAGTCCCCTCTCTCTCAGGGAGATATCTGTACACTGACTGGTGTCTCTCAGTCCCCTCTCTCTCAGGGAGATATCTGCACACTGACTGGTGCCTCTCAGTCCCCTCTCTCTCAGGGAGATATCAGTGCACTGACTGGTGTCTCTCAGTCCCCTCTCAGGGAGATATCTGTACATTGATTGGTGTCTCTCAGTCCTCTCTCAGGGAGATATCATTACACTGACTGATGTCTCTCAGTCCCCTCTCTCTCAGGGAGATATCAGTACACTGACTGGTGTCTCTCAGTCCCCTCTCTCTCAGGGAGATATCAGTACACTGACTGGTGTCTCTCAGTCCCCTCTATCTCAGGGAGATATCTGGTCACTGACTGGTGTCTCTCTGTTCCTCTCTCTCAGGGAGATATCTGCACACTGACTGCTGTCTCTCTGTCCTCTCTCTCAGGGAGATATCTGTACATTGACTGGTGTCTCTCAGTCCTCTCTCTCAGGGAGATATCAGTACACTGACTGGTGTCTCTCAGTGCCCTCTCTCTCAGGGAGATATCAGTACACTGACTGGTGTCTCTCAGTCCCCTCTCTCTCAGGGAGATATCTGGTCACTGACTGGTGTCTCTCTGTTCCTCTCTCTCAGGGAGATATCTGCACACTGACTGCTGTCTCTCA
Organism: Heptranchias perlo; assembly: GCF_035084215.1. Lineage (NCBI taxonomy): Eukaryota > Metazoa > Chordata > Chondrichthyes > Hexanchiformes > Hexanchidae > Heptranchias > Heptranchias perlo. Next base: position 562,355 of record NW_027139142.1, read on the forward strand.
GTCCCCTCTCTCTCAGGGAGATATCTGTACACTGACTGGTGTCTCGCAGTCCACTCTCTCTCAGGGTGATATCTGTACACTGACTGGTGTCTCTCAGTCCCCTCTCTCTCAGGGAGATATCTTTACACTGACTCGTGTCTCTCAGTCCCCTCTCTCTCAGGGAGATATCTGGTCACTGACTGGTGTCTCTCTGTTCCTCTCTCTCAGGGAGATATCTGTACACTGACTGGTGTCTCTCAGTCCCCTCTCTCTCAGGGAGATATCAGTGCACTGACTGGTGTCTCTCAGTCCCCTCTCTCTCAGGGAGATATCAGTACACTGACTGGTGTCTCTCAGTCCCCTCTCTCTCAGGGAGATATCTGGTCACTGACTGGTGTCTCTCTGTTCCTCTCTCTCAGGGAGATATCAGTACACTGACTGGTGTCTCTCAGTCCCCTCTCTCTCAGGGAGATATCAGTACATTGACTGATGCCTCTCAGACCCCTCTCTCTCAGGGAGATATCTGTACACTGACTTGTCTCTCAGTCCCCTCTCTCTCATGGAGATATCTGTACACTGACTGGTGTCTCTCAGTCCCCTCTCTCTCAGGGAGATATCTGTACACTGACTGGTGTCTCTCAGTCCCCTCTCTCTCAGGGGGATATCAGTACACTGACTGGTGTCTCTCAGTCCCCTCTCTCTCAGGGAGATATCTGGTCACTGACTGGTGTCTCTCTGTTCCTCTCTCTCAGGGAGATATCAGTACACTGACTGGTGTCTCTCAGTCCCCTCTCTCTCAGGGAGATATCAGTACATTGACTGGTGCCTCTCAGTCCCCTCTCTCTCAGGGAGATATCAGTACACTGACTGGTGTCTGTCAGTCCCCTCTCTCTCAGGGAGATATCTGGTCACTGACTGGTGTCTCTCAGTCCCCTCTCTCTCAGGGAGATATCTGTACACTGACTGGTGTCTCTCAGTCCCCTCTCAGGGAGATATCTGTACATTGACTGGTGTCTCTCAGTCCTCTCTCAGGGAGATATCATTACACTGACTGATGTCTCTCAGTCCCCTCTCTCTCAGGGAGATATCAGTACACTGACTGGTGTCTGTCAGTCCCCCCTCTCTCAGGGAGATATCTGGTCACTGACTGGTGTCTCTCTGTTCCTCTCTCTCAGGCAGATATCTGCACACTGACTGCTGTCTCTCAGTCCCCTCTCTCTCAGGGAGATATCTGTACACTGACTGGTGTCTCTCAGTCCACTCTCTCTCAGGGAGATATCAGTACACTGACTGGTGTCTCTCAGTCCCCTCTCTCTCAGGGAGATATCTGTACACTGACTGGTGTCTCTCAGGCCCCTCTCTCTCATGGAGATATCTGTACATTGACTGGTGTCTCTCAGTCCTCTCTCTCAGGGAGATATCAGTACACTGACTGGTGTCTCTCAGTCCTCTCTCTCAGGGAGATATCAGTACACTGACTGGTGTCTCTCAGTCCCTCTCTCTCAGGGAGATATCAGTACACTGACTGGTGTCTGTCAGTCCCCTCTCTCTCAGGGAGATATCTGGTCACTGACTGGTGTCTCTCTGTGCCTCTCTCTCAGGGAGATATCTGCACACTGACTGCTGTCTCTCAGTCCCCTCTCTCTCAGGGAAATATCTGTACACTGACTGGTGTCTCGCAGTCCACTCTCTCTCAGGGTGATATCTGTACACTGACTGGTGTCTCTCAGTCCCCTCTCTCTCAGGGAGATATCTGGTCACTGACTGGTGTCTCTCTGTTCCTCTCTCTCAGGGAGATATCTGCACACTGACTGCTGTCTCTCAGTCCCCTCTCTCTCAGGGAGATATCTGTACACTGACTGGTGTCTCGCAGTCCACTCTCTCTCAGGGTGATATCTGTACACTGACTGGTGTCTCTCAGTCCCCTCTCTCTCAGGGAGATATCTTTACACTGACTGGTGTCTCTCAGTCCCCTCTCTCTCAGGGAGATATCTGGTCACTGACTGGTGTCTCTCTGTTCCTCTCTCTCAGGGAGATATCTGTACACTGACTGGTGTCTCTCAGTCCCCTCTCTCTCAGGGAGATATCAGTACACTGACTGGTGTCTCTCAGTCCCCTCTCTCTCAGGGAGATATCAGTAAACTGACTGGTGTCTCTCAGTCCCCTCTCTCTCAGGGAGATATCTGGTCACTGACTGGTGTCTCTCTGTTCCTCTCTCTCAGGGAGATATCAGTACACTGACTGGTGTCTCTCAGTCCCCTCTCTCTCAGGGAGATATCAGGACATTGACTGGTGCCTCTCAGACCCCTCTCTCTCAGGGAGATATCTGTACACTGACTTGTCTCTCAGTCCCCTCTCTCTCATGGAGATATCTGTACACTGACTGGTGTCTCTCAGTCCCCTCTCTCTCAGGGAGATATCTGTACACTGACTGGTGTCTCTCAGTCCCCTCTCTCTCAGGGAGATATCAGTACACTGACTGGTGTCTCTCAGTCCCCTCTCTCTCAGGGAGATATCTGGTCACTGACTGGTGTCTCTCTGTTCCTCTCTCTCAGGGAGATATCAGTACACTGACTGCTGTCTCTCAGTCCCCTCTCTCTCAGGGAGATATCAGTACATTGACTGGTGTCTCTCAGTCCCCTCTCTCTCAGGGAGATATCAGTAAACTGACTGGTGTCTATCAGTCCCCTCTCTCTCAGGGAGATATCAGAGCACTGACTGGTGTCTCTCAGTCCTCTCTCTCAGGGAGATATCAGTACACTGACTGGTGTCTCTCAGTCCCCTCTCTCTCAGGGAGATATCTGTACATTGACTGGTGTCTCTCAGTCCCCTCTCTCTCAGGGAGATATCTGTACACTGACTGGTGTCTCTCAGTCCCCTCTCTCTCAGGGAGATATCTGTACACTGACTGGTGTCTCTCAGTCCCCTCTCTCTCAGGGAGATATCTGTACACTGACTGGTGTCTCTCAGTCCCCTCTCTCTCAGGGAGATATCATTGCACTGACTGGTGTCTCTCACTCCCCTCTCTCTCAGGGAGATATCTGTACACTGACTGGTGTCTCTCAGTCCCTCTCTCTCAGGGAGATATCTGTACACTGACTGGTGTCTCTCAGTCCTCTCGCTCAGGGAGATATCAGTACACTGACTGGTGTCTCTCAGTCCCCTCTCTCTCAGGGAGATATCAGTACACTGACTGGTGTCTCGCAGTCCCCTCTATCTCAGGGAGATATCTGGTCACTGACTGGTGTCTCTCTGTTCCTCTCTCTCAGGGAGATATCTGCACACTGACTGCTGTCTCTCTGTCCTCTCTCTCAGGGAGATATCTGTACATTGACTGGTGTCTCTCAGTCCTCTCTCTCAGGGAGATATCAGTACACTGACTGGTGTCTCTCAGTCCCCTCTCTCTCAGGGAGATATCAGTACACTGACTGGTGTCTCTCAGTCCCCTCTCTCTCAGGGAGATATCTGGTCACTGACTGGTGTCTCTCTGTTCCTCTCTCTCAGGGAGATATCTGCACACTGACTGCTGTCTCTCAGTCCCCTCTCTCTCAGGGAGATATCTGTACACTGACTGGTGTCTCGCAGTCCACTCTCTCTCAGGGTGATATCTGTACACTGACTGGTGTCTCTCAGTCCCCTCTCTCTCAGGGAGATATCTTTACACTGACTGGTGTCTCTCAGTCCCCTCTCTCTCAGGGAGATATCTGGTCACTGACTGGTGTCTCTCTGTTCCTCTCTCTCAGGGAGATATCAGTACACTGACTGGTGTCTCTCAGTCCCCTCTCTCTCAGGGAGATATCAGTACATTGACTGGTGCCTCTCAGACCCCTCTCTCTCAGGGAGATATCTGTACACTGACTTGTCTCTCAGTCCCCTCTCTCTCATGGAGATATCTGTACACTGACTGGTGTCTCTCAGTCCCCTCTCTCGCAGGGAGATATCTGTACACTGACTGGTGTCTCTCAGTCCCCTCTCTCTCAGGGAGATATCAGTACACTGACTGGTGTCTCTCAGTCCCCTCTCTCTCAGGGAGATATCTGGTCACTGACTGGTGTCTCTCTGTTCCTCTCTCTCAGGGAGATATCAGTACACTGACTGGTGTCTCTCAGTCCCCTCTCTCTCAGGGAGATATCAGTACATTGACTGGTGCCTCTCAGTCCCCTCTCTCTCAGGGAGATATCTGTACACTGACTGGTGTCTCTCAGTCCCCTCTCTCTCAGGGAGATATCTGCACACTGACTGGTGCCTCTCAGTCCCCTCTCTCTCAGGGAGATATCAGTGCACTGACTGGTGTCTCTCAGTCCCCTCTCAGGGAGATATCTGTACATTGATTGGTGTCTCTCAGTCCTCTCTCAGGGAGATATCATTACACTGACTGATGTCTCTCAGTCCCCTCTCTCTCAGGGAGATATCAGTACACTGACTGGTGTCTCTCAGTCCCCTCTCTCTCAGGGAGATATCAGTACACTGACTGGTGTCTCTCAGTCCCCTCTATCTCAGGGAGATATCTGGTCACTGACTGGTGTCTCTCTGTTCCTCTCTCTCAGGGAGATATCTGCACACTGACTGCTGTCTCTCTGTCCTCTCTCTCAGGGAGATATCTGTACACTGACTGGTGTCTCGCAGTCCACTCTCTCTCAGGGTGATATCTGTACACTGACTGGTGTCTCTCAGTCCCCTCTCTCTCAGGGAGATATCTTTACACTGACTGGTGTCTCTCAGTCCCCTCTCTCTCAGGGAGATATCTGGTCACTGACTGGTGTCTCTCTGTTCCTCTCTCTCAGGGAGATATCTGTACACTGACTGGTGTCTCTCAGTCCCCTCTCTCTCAGGGAGATATCAGTGCACTGACTGGTGTCTCTCAGTCCCCTCTCTCTCAGGGAGATATCAGTACACTGACTGGTGTCTCTCAGTCCCCTCTCTCTCAGGGAGATATCTGGTCACTGACTGGTGTCTCTCTGTTCCTCTCTCTCAGGGAGATATCAGTACACTGACTGGTGTCTCTCAGTCCCCTCTCTCTCAGGGAGATATCAGTACATTGACTGATGCCTCTCAGACCCCTCTCTCTCAGGGAGATATCTGTACACTGACTTGTCTCTCAGTCCCCTCTCTCTCATGGAGATATCTGTACACTGACTGGTGTCTCTCAGTCCCCTCTCTCTCAGGGAGATATCTGTACACTGACTGGTGTCTCTCAGTCCCCTCTCTCTCAGGGAGATATCAGTACACTGACTGGTGTCTCTCAGTCCCCTCTCTCTCAGGGAGATATCTGGTCACTGACTGGTGTCTCTCTGTTCCTCTCTCTCAGGGAGATATCAGTGCACTGACTGGTGTCTCTCAGTCCCCTCTCAGGGAGATATCTGTACATTGATTGGTGTCTCTCAGTCCTCTCTCAGGGAGATATCATTACACTGACTGATGTCTCTCAGTCCCCTCTCTCTCAGGGAGATATCAGTACACTGACTGGTGTCTCTCAGTCCCCTCTCTCTCAGGGAGATATCAGTACACTGACTGGTGTCTCTCAGTCCCCTCTATCTCAGGGAGATATCTGGTCACTGACTGGTGTCTCTCTGTTCCTCTCTCTCAGGGAGATATCTGCACACTGACTGCTGTCTCTCTATCCTCTCTCTCAGGGAGATATCTGTACATTGACTGGTGTCTCTCAGTCCTCTCTCTCAGGGAGATATCAGTACACTGACTGGTGTCTCTCAGTGCCCTCTCTCTCAGGGAGATATCAGTACACTGACTGGTGTCTCTCAGTCCCCTCTCTCTCAGGGAGATATCTGGTCACTGACTGGTGTCTCTCTGTTCCTCTCTCTCAGGGAGATATCTGCACACTGACTGCTGTCTCTCAGTCCCCTCTCTCTCAGGGAGATATCTGTACACTGACTGGTGTCTCGCAGTCCACTCTCTCTCAGGGTGATATCTGTACACTGACTGGTGTCTCTCAGTCCCCTCTCTCTCAGGGAGATATCTTTACACTGACTGGTGTCTCTCAGTCCCCTCTCTCTCAGGGAGATATCTGGTCACTGACTGGTGTCTCTCTGTTCCTCTCTCTCAGGGAGATATCTGTACACTGACTGGTGTCTCTCAGTCCCCTCTCTCTCAGGGAGATATCAGTGCACTGACTGGTGTCTCTCAGTCCCCTCTCTCTCAGGGAGATATCAGTACACTGACTGGTGTCTCTCAGTCCCCTCTCTCTCAGGGAGATATCTGGTCACTGACTGGTGTCTCTCTGTTCCTCTCTCTCAGGGAGATATCAGTACACTGACTGGTGTCTCTCAGTCCCCTCTCTCACAGGGAGATATCAGTACATTGACTGATGCCTCTCAGACCCCTCTCTCTCAGGGAGATATCTGTACACTGACTTGTCTCTCAGTCCCCTCTCTCTCATGGAGATATCTGTACACTGACTGGTGACTCTCAGTCCCCTCTCTCTCAGGGAGATATCTGTACACTGACTGGTGTCTCTCAGTCCCCTCTCTCTCAGGGAGATATCAGTACACTGACTGGTGTCTCTCAGTCCCCTCTCTCTCAGGGAGATATCTGGTCACTGACTGGTGTCTCTCTGTTCCTCTCTCTCAGGGAGATATCAGTACACTGACTGGTGTCTCTCAGTCCCCTCTCTCTCAGGGAGATATCAGTACATTGACTGGTGCCTCTCAGTCCCCTCTCTCTCAGGGAGATATCAGTACACTGACTGGTGTCTGTCAGTCCCCTCTCTCTCAGGGAGATATCTGGTCACTGACTGGTGTCTCTCAGTCCCCTCTCTCTCAGGGAGATATCTGTACACTGACTGGTGTCTCTCAGTCCCCTCTCAGGGAGATATCTGTACATTGACTGGTGTCTCTCAGTCCTCTCTCAGGGAGATATCATTACACTGACTGATGTCTCTCAGTCCCCTCTCTCTCAGGGAGATATCAGTACACTGACTGGTGTCTGTCAGTCCCCCCTCTCTCAGGGAGATATCTGGTCACTGACTGGTGTCTCTCTGTTCCTCTCTCTCAGGCAGATATCTGCACACTGACTGCTGTCTCTCAGTCCCCTCTCTCTCAGGGAGATATCTGTACACTGACTGGTGTCTCTCAGTCCACTCTCTCTCAGGGAGATATCAGTACACTGACTGGTGTCTCTCAGTCCCCTCTCTCTCAGGGAGATATCTGTACACTGACTGGTGTCTCTCAGTCCCCTCTCTCTCATGGAGATATCTGTACATTGACTGGTGTCTCTCAGTCCTCTCTCTCAGGGAGATATCAGTACACTGACTGGTGTCTCTCAGTCCTCTCTCTCAGGGAGATATCAGTACACTGACTGGTGTCTCTCAGTCCCTCTCTCTCAGGGAGATATCAGTACACTGACTGGTGTCTGTCAGTCCCCTCTCTCTCAGGGAGATATCTGGTCACTGACTGGTGTCTCTCTGTTCCTCTCTCTCAGGGAGATATCTGCACACTGACTGCTGTCTCTCAGTCCCCTCTCTCTCAGGGAGATATCTGTACACTGACTGGTGTCTCGCAGTCCACTCTCTCTCAGGGTGATATCTGTACACTGACTGGTGTCTCTCAGTCCCCTCTCTCTCAGGGAGATATCTGGTCACTGACTGGTGTCTCTCTGTTCCTCTCTCTCAGGGAGATATCTGCACACTGACTGCTGTCTCTCAGTCCCCTCTCTCTCAGGGAGATATCTGTACACTGACTGGTGTCTCGCAGTCCACTCTCTCTCAGGGTGATATCTGTACACTGACTGGTGTCTCTCAGTCCCCTCTCTCTCAGGGAGATATCTTTACACTGACTGGTGTCTCTCAGTCCCCTCTCTCTCAGGGAGATATCTGGTCACTGACTGGTGTCTCTCTGTTCCTCTCTCTCAGGGAGATATCTGTACACTGACTGGTGTCTCTCAGTCCCCTCTCTCTCAGGGAGATATCAGTACACTGACTGGTGTCTCTCAGTCCCCTCTCTCTCAGGGAGATATCAGTAAACTGACTGGTGTCTCTCAGTCCCCTCTCTCTCAGGGAGATATCTGGTCACTGACTGGTGTCTCTCTGTTCCTCTCTCTCAGGGAGATATCAGTACACTGACTGGTGTCTCTCAGTCCCCTCTCTCTCAGGGAGATATCAGGACATTGACTGGTGCCTCTCAGACCCCTCTCTCTCAGGGAGATATCTGTACACTGACTTGTCTCTCAGTCCCCTCTCTCTCATGGAGATATCTGTACACTGACTGGTGTCTCTCAGTCCCCTCTCTCTCAGGGAGATATCTGTACACTGACTGGTGTCTCTCAGTCCCCTCTCTCTCAGGGAGATATCAGTACACTGACTGGTGTCTCTCAGTCCCCTCTCTCTCAGGGAGATATCTGGTCACTGACTGGTGTCTCTCTGTTCCTCTCTCTCAGGGAGATATCAGTACACTGACTGCTGTCTCTCAGTCCCCTCTCTCTCAGGGAGATATCAGTACATTGACTGGTGCCTCTCAGTCCCCTCTCTCTCAGGGAGATATCTGTACACTGACTGGTGTCTCTCAGTCCCCTCTCTCTCAGGGAGATATCTGCACACTGACTGGTGCCTCTCAGTCCCCCCTCTCTCAGGGAGATATCAGTGCACTGACTGGTGTCTCGCAGTCCCCTCTCAGGGAGATATCTGTACATTGACTGGTGTCTCTCAGTCCTCTCTCAGGGAGATATCATTACACTGACTGATGTCTTTCAGTCCCCTCTCTCTCAGGGAGATATCAGTACACTGACTGGTGTCTCTCAGTCCCCTCTCTCTCAGGGAGATATCTGGTCACTGACTGGTGTCTCTCTGTTCCTCTCTCTCAGGGAGATATCTGCACACTGACTGCTGTCTGTCAGTCCCCTCTCTCTCAGGGAGATATCTGTACACTGACTGGTGTCTCTCAGTCCACTATCTCTCAGGGAGATATCTGTACACTGACTGGTGTCTCTCAGTCCACTCTCTCTCAGGGAGATATATGTACACTGACTGGTGTCTCTCAGTCCACTCTCTCTCAGGGAGATATCAGTGCACTGACTGGTGTCTGTCAGTCCCCTCTCTCTCAGGGAGATATCTGGTCACTGACTGGTGTCTCTCTGTTCCTCTCTCTCAGGGAGATATCTGCACACTGACTGCTGTCTCTCAGTCCCCTCTCTCTCAGGGAGATATCTGTACACTGACTGCTGTCTCTCAGTCCCCTCTCTCTCAGGGAGATATCTGTACACTGACTGGTGTCTCTCAGTCCCCTCTCTCTCAGGGAGATATCTGTACACTGACTGGTGTCTCTCAGTCCCCTCTCTCTCAGGGAGATATCTGTACACTGACTGGTGTCTCTCAGTCCCCTCTCTCTCATGGAGATATCTGTACATTGACTGGTGTCTCTCAGTCCTCTCTCTCAGGGAGATATCAGTACATTGACTGGTGTCTCTCAGTCCCCTCTCTCTCAGGGAGATATCAGTACACTGACTGGTGTCTCTCAGTCCTCTCTCTCAGGGAGATATCTGTACATTGACTGGTGTCTCTCAGTCCTCTCTCTCAGGGAGATATCAGTACACTGACTGGTGTCTCTCAGTCCCCTCTCTCTCAGGGAGATATCAGTACACTGACTGGTGTCTCTCAGTCCCCTCTCTCTCAGGGAGATATCTGGTCACTGACTGGTGTCTCTCTGTTCCTCTCTCTCAGGGAGATATCTGCACACTGACTGCTGTCTCTCAGTCCCCTCTCTCTCAGGGAGATATCTGTACACTGACTGGTGTCTCGCAGTCCACTCTCTCTCAGGGTGATATCTGTACACTGACTGGTGTCTCTCAGTCCCCTCTCTCTCAGGGAGATATCTTTACACTGACTGGTGTCTCTCAGTCCCCTCTCTCTCAGGGAGATATCTGGTCACTGACTGGTGTCTCTCTGTTCCTCTCTCTCAGGGAGATATCTGTACACTGACTGGTGTCTCTCAGTCCCCTCTCTCTCAGGGAGATATCAGTGCACTGACTGGTGTCTCTCAGTCCCCTCTCTCTCAGGGAGATATCAGTCCACTGACTGGTGTCTCTCAGTCCCCTCTCTCTCAGGGAGATATCTGGTCACTGACTGGTGTCTCTCTGTTCCTCTCTATCAGGGAGATATCAGTACACTGACTGGTGTCTCTCAGTCCCCTCTCTCTCAGGGAGATATCAGTACATTGACTGATGCCTCTCAGACCCCTCTCTCTCAGGGAGATATCTGTACACTGACTTGTCTCTCAGTCCCCTCTCTCTCATGGAGATATCTGTACACTGACTGGTGTCTCTCAGTCCCCTCTCTCTCAGGGAGATATCTGTACACTGACTGGTGTCTCTCAGTCCTCTCTCTCTCAGGGAGATATCAGTACACTGACTGGTGTCTCTCAGTCCCCTCTCTCTCAGGGAGATATCTGGTCACTGACTGGTGTCTCTCTGTTCCTCTCTCTCAGGGAGATATCAGTACACTGACTGGTGTCTCTCAGTCCCCTCTCTCTCAGGGAGATATCAGTACATTGACTGGTGCCTCTCAGTCCCCTCTCTCTCAGGGAGATATCAGTACACTGACTGGTGTCTGTCAGTCCCCTCTCTCTCAGGGAGATATCTGGTCACTGACTGGTGTCTCTCAGTCCCCTCTCTCTCAGGGAGATATCTGTACACTGACTGGTGTCTCTCAGTCCCCTCTCAGGGAGATATCTGTACATTGACTGGTGTCTCTCAGTCCTCTCTCAGGGAGATATCATTACACTGACTGATGTCTCTCAGTCCCCTCTCTCTCAGGGAGATATCAGTACACTGACTGGTGTCTGTCAGTCCCCCCTCTCTCAGGGAGATATCTGGTCACTGACTGGTGTCTCTCTGTTCCTCTCTCTCAGGCAGATATCTGCACACTGACTGCTGTCTCTCAGTCCCCTCTCTCTCAGGGAGATATCTGTACACTGACTGGTGTCTCTCAGTCCACTCTCTCTCAGGGAGATATCAGTACACTGACTGGTGTCTCTCAGTCCCCTCTCTCTCAGGGAGATATCTGTACACTGACTGGTGTCTCTCAGTCCCCTCTCTCTCATGGAGATATCTGTACATTGACTGGTGTCTCTCAGTCCTCTCTCTCAGGGAGATATCAGTACACTGACTGGTGTCTCTCAGTCCTCTCTCTCAGGGAGATATCAGTACACTGACTGGTGTCTCTCAGTCCCTCTCTCTCAGGGAGATATCAGCACACTGACTGGTGTCTGTCAGTCCCCTCTCTCTCAGGGAGATATCTGGTCACTGACTGGTGTCTCTCTGTTCCTCTCTCTCAGGGAGATATCTGCACACTGACTGCTGTCTCTCAGTCCCCTCTCTCTCAGGGAGATATCTGTACACTGACTGGTGTCTCGCAGTCCACTCTCTCTCAGGGTGATATCTGTACACTGACTGGTGTCTCTCAGTCCCCTCTCTCTCAGGGAGATATCTGGTCACTGACTGGTGTCTCTCTGTTCCTCTCTCTCAGGGAGATATCTGCACACTGACTGCTGTCTCTCAGTCCCCTCTCTCTCAGGGAGATATCTGTACACTGACTGGTGTCTCGCAGTCCACTCTCTCTCAGGGTGATATCTGTACACTGACTGGTGTCTCTCAGTCCCCTCTCTCTCAGGGAGATATCTTTACACTGACTGGTGTCTCTCAGTCCCCTCTCTCTCAGGGAGATATCTGGTCACTGACTGGTGTCTCTCTGTTCCTCTCTCTCAGGGAGATATCTGTACACTGACTGGTGTCTCTCAGTCCCCTCTCTCTCAGGGAGATATCAGTACACTGACTGGTGTCTCTCAGTCCCCTCTCTCTCAGGGAGATATCAGTAAACTGACTGGTGTCTCTCAGTCCCCTCTCTCTCAGGGAGATATCTGGTCACTGACTGGTGTCTCTCTGTTCCTCTCTCTCAGGGAGATATCAGTACACTGACTGGTGTCTCTCAGTCCCCTCTCTCTCAGGGAGATATCAGGACATTGACTGGTGCCTCTCAGACCCCTCTCTCTCAGGGAGATATCTGTACACTGACTTGTCTCTCAGTCCCCTCTCTCTCATGGAGATATCTGTACACTGACTGGTGTCTCTCAGTCCCCTCTCTCTCAGGGAGATATCTGTACACTGACTGGTGTCTCTCAGTCCCCTCTCTCTCAGGGAGATATCAGTACACTGACTGGTGTCTCTCAGTCCCCTCTCTCTCAGGGAGATATCTGGTCACTGACTGGTGTCTCTCTGTTCCTCTCTCTCAGGGAGATATCAGTACACTGACTGCTGTCTCTCAGTCCCCTCTCTCTCAGGGAGATATCAGTACATTGACTGGTGCCTCTCAGTCCCCTCTCTCTCAGGGAGATATCTGTACACTGACTGGTGTCTCTCAGTCCCCTCTCTCTCAGGCAGATATCTGCACACTGACTGGTGCCTCTCAGTCCCCCCTCTCTCAGGGAGATATCAGTGCACTGACTGGTGTCTCTCAGTCCCCTCTCAGGGAGATATCTGTACATTGACTGGTGTCTCTCAGTCCTCTCTCAGGGAGATATCATTACACTGACTGATGTCTTTCAGTCCCCTCTCTCTCAGGGAGATATCAGTACACTGACTGGTGTCTCTCAGTCCCCTCTCTCTCAGGGAGATATCTGGTCACTGACTGGTGTCTCTCTGTTCCTCTCTCTCAGGGAGATATCTGCACACTGACTGCTGTCTCTCAGTCCCCTCTCTCTCAGGGAGATATCTGTACACTGACTGGTGTCTCTCAGTCCACTCTCTCTCAGGGAGATATCTGTACACTGACTGGTGTCTCTCAGTCCACTCTCTCTCAGGGAGATATCTGTACACTGACTGGTGTCTCTCAGTCCACTCTCTCTCAGGGAGATATCAGTGCACTGACTGGTGTCTGTCAGTCCCCTCTCTCTCAGGGAGATATCTGGTCACTGACTGGTGTCTCTCTGTTCCTCTCTCTCAGGGAGATATCTGCACACTGACTGCTGTCTCTCAGTCCCCTCTCTCTCAGGGAGATATCTGTACACTGACTGCTGTCTCTCAGTCCCCTCTCTCTCAGGGAGATATCTGTACACTGACTGCTGTCTCTCAGTCCCCTCTCTCTCAGGGAGATATCTGTACACTGACTGGTGTCTCTCAGTCCCCTCTCTCTCAGGGAGATATCTGTACACTGACTGGTGTCTCTCAGTCCCCTCTCTCTCATGGAGATATCTGTACATTGACTGGTGTCTCTCAGTCCTCTCTCTCAGGGAGATATCAGTACACTGACTGGTGTCTCTCAGTCCTCTCTCTCAGGGAGATATCAGTACACTGACTGGTTTCTTCAGTCGCTCTCTCTCAGGGAGATATCAGTGCACTGACTGGTGTCTCTCAGTCCCCTCTCAGGGAGATATCTGTACATTGACTGGTGTCTCTCAGTCCTCTCTCAGGGAGATATCAGTACACTGACTGATGTCTCTCAGTCCCCTCTCTCTCAGGGAGATATCAGTACACTGACTGGTGTCTGTCAGTCCCCTCTCTCTCAGGGAGATATCAGTACACTGACTGGTGGCTCTCAGTCCCCTCTCTCTCAGGGAGATATCTGCACACTGACTGCTGTCTCTCAGTCCCCTGTCTCTCAGGGAGATACCTGTGCACTGACTGGTGTCTCTCAGTCCACTCTCTCTCAGGGAGATTTCAGTACACTGACTGCTGTCTCTCAGTCCCCTCTCTCTCAGGGAGATATCAGTACACTGACTGGTGTCTCTCAGTCCTCTCTCTCAGGGAGATATCAGTACATTGACTGGTGTATCTCAGTCCCTCTCTCTCAGGGAGATATCAGTAAACTGACTGGTGTCTCTCAGTCCCCTCTCTCTCAGGGAGATATCTGTACACTGACTGGTGTCTCTCTGTCCTCTCTCTCAGGGAGATATCTGTACATTGACTGGTGTCTCTCAGTCCTCTCTCTCAGGGAGATATCAGTACACTGACTGGTGCCTCTCAGTCCCCTCTCTCTCAGGGAGATATCAGTGCACTGACTGGTGTCTCTCTGTCCACTCTCTCAGGGAGATATCTGTGCATTGACTGCTGTCTCTCAGTCCCCTCTCTCTCAGGGAGATATCTGTACACTGACTGGTGCCTCTCAGTCCCCTCTCTCTCAGGGAGATATCAGTGCACTGACTGGTGTCTCTCATTACCCTCGCTCTCAGGGAGATATCTGTACACTGACTGGTGTCTCTCTGTCCACTCTCTCAGGGAGATATCTGTGCATTGACTGGTGTCTCTCAGTCCCCTCTCTCAGGGAGATATCTGTACATTGACTGCTGTCTCTCAGTCCTCTCTCTCAGGGAGATATCAGTACACTGACTGGTGCCTCTCATTCCCCTTTCTCTCAGGGAGATATCTGTACAGTGACTGGTGTCTCTCAGTCCCCTCTCTCTCAGGGAGATATCAGTGCACTGACTGGTGTCTCTCATTACCCTCGCTCTCAGGGAGATATCTGTACACTGACTGGTGTCTCTCTATCCACTCTCTCAGGGAGATATCTGTGCATTGACTGGTGTCTCTCAGTCCCCTCTCTCAGGGAGATATCTGTACATTGACTGGTGTCTCTCAGTCCTCTCTCTCAGGGAGATATCAGTACACTGACTGGTGCCTCTCAGTCCCCTCTCTCTCAGGGAGATATCAGTACACTGACTGGTGTCTCTCAGTCCCCTCTCTCTCAGGGAGATATCTGGTCACTGACTGGTGTCTCTCTGTTCCTCTCTCTCAGGGAGATATCAGTACACTGACTGGTGTCTCTCAGTCCCCTCTCTTTCAGGGAGATATCAGTACATTGACTGGTGCCTCTCAGTCCCCTCTCTCTCAGGGAGATATCTGTACACTGACTGGTGTCTCTCAGTCCCCTCTCTCTCAGGGAGATATCTGCACACTGACTGGTGCCTCGCAGTCCCCTCTCTCTCAGGCAGATATCAGTGCACTGACTGGTGTCTCTCAGTCCCCTCTCAGGGAGATATCTGTACATTGACTGGTGTCTCTCAGTCCTCTCTCAGGGAGATATCATTACACTGACTGATGTCTTTCAGTCCCCTCTCTCTCAGGGAGATATCAGTACACTGACTGGTGTCTCTCATTACCCTCGCTCTCAGGGAGATATCTGTACACTGACTGGTGTCTCTCTGTCCACTCTCTCAGGGAGATATCTGTGCATTGACTGGTGTCTCTCAGTCCCCTCTCTCAGGGAGATATCTGTACATTGACTGCTGTCTCTCAGTCCTCTCTCTCAGGGAGATATCTGTACACTGACTGGTGTCTCTCAGTCCCCTCTCTCTCAGCGAGATATCATTGCACTGACTGGTGTCTCTCATTACCCTCGCTCTCAGGGAGATATCTGTACACTGACTGGTGTCTCTCTATCCACTCTCTCAGGGAGATATCTGTGCATTGACTGGTGTCTCTCAGTCCCCTCTCTCAGGGAGATATCTGTACATTGACTGTTGTCTCTCAATCCTCTCTCTCAGGGAGATATCAGTACACTGACTGGTGCCTCTCAGTCCCCTCTCTCTCAGGGAGATATCAGTACACTGACTGGTGTCTCTCAGTCCCCTCTCTCTCAGGGAGATATCTGGTCACTGACTGGTGTCTCTCTGTTCCTCTCTCTCAGGGAGATATCAGTACACTGACTGGTGTCTCTCAGTCCCCTCTCTCTCAGGGAGATATCAGTACATTGACTGGTGCAGCTCAGTCCCCTCTCTCTCAGGGAGATATCTGTACACTGACTGGTGTCTCTCAGTCCCCTCTCTCTCAGGGTGTTATCTGCACACTGACTGGTGCCTCTCAGTCCCCTCTCTCTCAGGCAGATATCAGTACACTGACTGGTGTCTCTCAGTCCTCTCTCTCAGGGAGATATCAGTACATTGACTGGTGTATCTCAATCCCTCTCTCTCAGGGAGATATCAGTAAACTGACTGGTGTCTCTCAGTCCCCTCTCTCTCAGGGAGATATCTGTACACTGACTGGTGTCTCTCTGTCCTCTCTCTCAGGGAGATATCTGTACATTGACTGGTGTCTCTCAGTCCTCTCTCTCAGGGAGATATTAGTACACTGACTGGTGCCTCTCAGTCCCCTCTCTCTCAGGGAGATATCAGTGCACTGACTGGTGTCTCTCTGTCCACTCTCTCAGGGAGATATCTGTGCATTGACTGCTGTCTCTCAGTCCCCTCTCTCTCAGGGAGATATCTGTACACTGACTGGTGCCTCTCAGTCCCCTCTCTCTCAGGGAGATATCAGTGCACTGACTGGTGTCTCTCATTACCCTCGCTCTCAGGGAGATATCTGTACACTGACTGGTGTCTCTCTGTCCACTCTCTCAGGGAGATATCTGTGCATTGACTGGTGTCTCTCAGTCCCCTCTCTCAGGGAGATATCTGTACATTGACTGCTGTCTCTCAGTCCTCTCTCTCAGGGAGATATCAGTACACTGACTGGTGCCTCTCATTCCCCTTTCTCTCAGGGAGATATCTGTACACTGACTGGTGTCTCTCAGTCCCCTCTCTCTCAGGGAGATATCTGTACATTGACTGGTGTCTCTCAGTCCTCTCTCTCAGGGAGATATCAGTATACTGACTGGTGTCTCTCAGTCCCCTCTCTCAGGGAGATATCTGTACATTGACTGGTGTCTCTCAGTCCTCTCTCTCAGGGAGATATCAGTACACTGACTGGTGCCTCTCAGTCCCCTCTCTCTCAGGGAGTTATCTGTACACTGACTGGTGTCTCTCAGTCCCCTCTCTCTCAGGGAGATATCTGTACACTGACTGGTGTCTCTCAGTCCCCTCTCTCTCAGGGATATATCTGTACACTGACTGGTGTCTCTCAGTCCCCTCTCTCTCAGGGAGATATCTGTACACTGACTGGTGTCTCTCAGTCCCCTCTCTCTCAGGGAGATATCTGTACACTGACTGGTGTCTCTCAGTCCCCTCTCTCTCATGGAGATATCTGTACATTGACTGGTGTCTCTCAGTCCTCTCTCTCAGGGAGATATCAGTACATTGACTGGTGTCTCTCAGTCCTCTCTCTCAGGGAGATATCAGTACATTGACTGGTGTCTCTCAGTCCCCTCTCATCTCAGGGAGATATCAGTACACTGACTGGTGTCTCTCAGTCCTCTCTCTCAGGGAGATATCAGTACACTGACTGGTTTCTTCAGTCGCTCTCTCTCAGGGAGATATCAGTGCACTGACTGGTGTCTCTCAGTCCCCTCTCAGGGAGATATCTGTACATTGACTGGTGTCTCTCAGTCCTCTCTCAGGGAGATATCAGTACACTGACTGATGTCTCTCAGTCCCCACTCTCTCAGGGAGATATCAGTACACTGACTGGTGTCTGTCAGTCCCCTCTCTCTCAGGGAGATATCAGTACACTGACTGGTGGCTCTCAGTCCCCTCTCTCTCAGGGAGATATCTGCGCACTGACTGGTGTCTCTCTGTTCCCCTCTCTCAGGGAGATATCTGCACACTGACTGCTGTCTCTCAGTCCCCTCTCTCTCAGGGAGATACCTGTGCACTGACTGGTGTCTCTCAGTCCACTCTCTCTCAGGGAGATATCAGTACACTGACTGCTGTCTCTCAGTCCCCTTTCTCTCAGGGAGATATCAGTACACTGACTGGTGTCTCTCAGTCCTCTCTCTCAGGGAGATATCAGTACATTGACTGGTGTATCTCAGTCCCTCTCTCTCAGGGAGATATCAGTAAACTGACTGGTGTCTCTCAGTCCCCTCTCTCTCAGGGAGATATCTGTACACTGACTGGTGTCTCTCTGTCCTCTCTCTCAGGGAGATATCTGTACATTGACTGGTGTCTCTCAGTCCTCTCTCTCAGGGAGATATTAGTACACTGACTGGTGCCTCTCAGTCCCCTCTCTCTCAGGGAGATATCAGTGCACTGACTGGTGTCTCTCTGTCCACTCTCTCAGGGAGATATCTGTGCATTGACTGCTGTCTCTCAGTCCCCTCTCTCTCAGGGAGATATCTGTACACTGACTGGTGCCTCTCAGTCCCCTCTCTCTCAGGGAGATATCAGTGCACTGACTGGTGTCTCTCATTACCCTCGCTCTCAGGGAGATATCTGTACACTGACTGGTGTCTCTCTGTCCACTCTCTCAGGGAGATATCTGTGCATTGACTGGTGTCTCTCAGTCCCCTCTCTCAGGGAGATATCTGTACATCGACTGCTGTCTCTCAGTCCTCTCTCTCAGGGAGATATCAGTACACTGACTGGTGCCTCTCATTCCCCTTTCTCTCAGGGAGATATCTGTACACTGACTGGTGTCTCTCAGTCGCCTCTCTCTCAGGGAGATATCAGTGCACTGACTGGTGTCTCTCATTACCCTCGCTCTCAGGGAGGTATCTGTGCACTGACTGGTGTCTCTCTATCCACTCTCTCAGGGAGATATCTGTGCATTGACTGGTGTCTCTCAGTCCCCTCTCTCAGGGAGATATCCGTACATTGACTGGTGTCTCTCAGTCCTCTCTCTCAGGGAGATATCAGTACACTGACTGGTGCCTCTCATTCCCCTCTCTCACAGGGAGATATCAGTACACTGACTGGTGTCTCTCAGTCCCCTCTCTCTCAGGGAGATATCTGGTCACTGACTGGTGTCTCTCTGTTCCTCTCTCTCAGGGAGATATCAGTACACTGACTGGTGTCTCTCAGTCCCCTCTCTCTCAGGGAGATATCAGTACATTGACTGGTGCCTCTCAGTCCCCTCTCTCTCAGGCAGATATCTGTACACTGACTGGTGTCTCTCAGTCCCCTCTCTCTCAGGGAGATATCTGCACACTGACTGGTGCCTCTCAGTCCCCTCTCTCTCAGGGAGATATCAGTGCACTGACTGGTGTCTCTCAGTCCCCTCTCAGGGAGATATCTGTACATTGACTGGTGTCTCTCAGTCCTCTGTCAGGGAGATATCATTACACTGACTGATGTCTTTCAGTCCCCTCTCTCTCAGTGAGATATCAGTACACTGACTGGTGTCTGTCAGTCCCCTCTCTCTCAGGGAGATATCTGGTCACTGACTGGTGTCTCTCTGTTCCTCTCTCTCAGGGAGATATCTGCACACTGACTGCTGTCTCTCAGTCCCCTCTCTCTCAGGGAGATATCTGTACACTGACTGGTGTCTCTCAGTCCAATCTCTCTCAGGGAGATATCTGTACACTGACTGGTGTCTCTCAGTCCACTCTCTCTCAGGGAGATATCTGGACACTGACTGGTGTCTCTCAGTCCACTCTCTCTCAGGGAGATATCAGTACACTGACTGGTGTCTGTCAGTCCCCTCTCTCTCAGGGAGATATCTGGTCACTGACTGGTGTCTCTCTGTTCCTCTCTCTCAGGGAGATATCTGCACACTGACTGCTGTCTCTCAGTCCCCTCTCTCTCAGGGAGATATCTGTACACTGACTGCTGTCTCTCAGTCCCCTCTCTCTCAGGGAGATATCTGTACACTGACTGGTGTCTCTCAGTCCCCTCTCTCTCAGGGAGATATCTGTACACTGACTGGTGTCTCTCAGTCCCCTCTCTCTCAGGGAGATATCTGTACACTGACTGGTGTCTCTCAGTCCCCTCTCTCTCATGGAGATATCTGTACATTGACTGGTGTCTCTCAGTCCTCTCTCTCAGGGAGATATCAGTACATTGACTGGTGTCTCTCAGTCCCCTCTCTCTCAGGGAGATATCAGTACACTGACTGGTGTCTCTCAGTCCTCTCTCTCAGGGAGATATCAGTACACTGACTGGTTTCTCTCAGTCCCTCTCTCTCAGGGAGATATCAGTGCACTGACTGGTGTCTCTCAGTCCCCTCTCAGGGAGATATCTGTACATTGACTGGTGTCTCTCAGTCCTCTCTCAGGGAGATATCAGTACACTGACTGATGTCTCTCAGTCCCCTCTCTCTCAGGGAGATATCAGTACACTGACTGGTGTCTGTCAGTCCCCTCTCTCTCAGGGAGATATCAGTACACTGACTGGTGGCTCTCAGTCCCCTCTCTCTCAGGGAGATATCTGCGCACTGACTGGTGTCTCTCTGTTCCTCTCTCTCAGGGAGATATCTGCACACTGACTGCTGTCTCTCAGTCCCCTCTCTCTCAGGGAGATACCTGTGCACTGACTGGTGTCTCTCAGTCCACTCTCTCTCAGGGAGATATCAGTACACTGACTGCTGTCTCTCAGTCCCCTCTCTCTCAGGGAGATATCAGTACACTGACTGGTGTCTCTCAGTCCTCTCTCTCAGGGAGATATCAGTACATTGACTGGTGTATCTCAGTCCCTCTCTCTCAGGGAGATATCAGTAAACTGACTGGTGTCTCTCAGTCCCCTCTCTCTCAGGGAGATATCTGTACACTGACTGGTGTCTCTCAGTCCAATCTCTCTCAGGGAGATATCTGTACACTGACTGGTGTCTCTCAGTCCACTCTCTCTCAGGGAGATATCTGGACACTGACTGGTGTCTCTCAGTCCACTCTCTCTCAGGGAGATATCAGTACACTGACTGGTGTCTGTCAGTCCCCTCTCTCTCAGGGAGATATCTGGTCACTGACTGGTGTCTCTCTGTTCCTCTCTCTCAGGGAGATATCTGCACACTGACTGCTGTCTCTCAGTCCCCTCTCTCTCAGGGAGATATCTGTACACTGACTGCTGTCTCTCAGTCCCCTCTCTCTCAGGGAGATATCTGTACACTGACTGGTGTCTCTCAGTCCCCTCTCTCTCAGGGAGATATCTGTACACTGACTGGTGTCTCTCAGTCCCCTCTCTCTCAGGGAGATATCTGTACACTGACTGGTGTCTCTCAGTCCCCTCTCTCTCATGGAGATATCTGTACATTGACTGGTGTCTCTCAGTCCTCTCTCTCAGGGAGATATCAGTACATTGACTGGTGTCTCTCAGTCCCCTCTCTCTCAGGGAGATATCAGTACACTGACTGGTGTCTCTCAGTCCTCTCTCTCAGGGAGATATCAGTACACTGACTGGTTTCTCTCAGTCCCTCTCTCTCAGGGAGATATCAGTGCACTGACTGGTGTCTCTCAGTCCCCTCTCAGGGAGATATCTGTACATTGACTGGTGTCTCTCAGTCCTCTCTCAGGGAGATATCAGTACACTGACTGATGTCTCTCAGTCCCCTCTCTCTCAGGGAGATATCAGTACACTGACTGGTGTCTGTCAGTCCCCTCTCTCTCAGGGAGATATCAGTACACTGACTGGTGGCTCTCAGTCCCCTCTCTCTCAGGGAGATATCTGCGCACTGACTGGTGTCTCTCTGTTCCTCTCTCTCAGGGAGATATCTGCACACTGACTGCTGTCTCTCAGTCCCCTCTCTCTCAGGGAGATACCTGTGCACTGACTGGTGTCTCTCAGTCCACTCTCTCTCAGGGAGATATCAGTACACTGACTGCTGTCTCTCAGTCCCCTCTCTCTCAGGGAGATATCAGTACACTGACTGGTGTCTCTCAGTCCTCTCTCTCAGGGAGATATCAGTACATTGACTGGTGTATCTCAGTCCCTCTCTCTCAGGGAGATATCAGTAAACTGACTGGTGTCTCTCAGTCCCCTCTCTCTCAGGGAGATATCTGTACACTGACTGGTGTCTCTCTGTCCTCTCTCTCAGGGAGATATCTGAACATTGACTGGTGTCTCTCAGTCCTCTCTCTCAGGGAGATATTAGTACACTGACTGGTGCCTCTCAGTCCCCTCTCTCTCAGGGAGATATCAGTGCACTGACTGGTGTCTCTCTGTCCACTCTCTCAGGGAGATATCTGTGCATTGACTGCTGTCTCTCAGTCCCCTCTCTCTCAGGGAGATATCTGTACACTGACTGGTGCCTCTCAGTCCCCTCTCTCTCAGGGAGATATCAGTGCACTGACTGGTGTCTCTCATTACCCTCGCTCTCAGGGAGATATCAGTACACTGACTGGTGTCTCTCTGTCCTCTCTCTCAGGGAGATATCAGTACACTGACTGGTGCCTCTCATTCCCCTTTCTCTCAGGGAGATATCTGTACACTGACTGGTGTCTCTCAGTCCCCTCTCTCTCAGGGAGATATCAGTGCACTGACTGGTGTCTCTCATTACCCTCGCTCTCAGGGAGATATCTGTACACTGACTGGTGTCTCTCTATCCACTCTCTCAGGGAGATATCTGTGCATTGACTGGTGTCTCTCAGTCCCCTCTCTCAGGGAGATATCTGTACATTGACTGGTGTCTCTCAGTCCTCTCTCTCAGGGAGATATCAGTACACTGACTGGTGCCTCTCAGTCCCCTCTCTCTCAGGGAGTTATCTGTACACTGACTGGTGTCTCTCAGTCCCCTCTCTCTCAGGGAGATATCTGTACACTGACTGGTGTCTCTCAGTCCCCTCTCTCTCAGGGAGATATCTGTACATTGACTGGTGTCTCTCAGTCCTCTCTCAGGGAGATATCAGTACACTGACTGGTGTCTCTCAGTCCCCTCTCTCTCAGGGAGATATCAGTGCACTGACTGGTGTCTCTCAGTCCCCTCTCTCTCAGGGAGATATCTGGTCACTCACTGGTGTCTCTCTGTTCCTCTCTCTCAGGGAGATATCTGCACACTGACTACTGTCTCTCAGTCCCCTCTCGCTCAGGGAGATATCTGTACACTGACTGGTGTCTCTCAGTCCACTCTCTCTCAGGGAGATAAAAGTACACTGACTGGTGTCTCTCAGTCCCCTCTCTCTCAGGGACATATCTGTACATTGACTGGTGTCTCTCAGTCCCCTCTCTCTCAGGGAGATATCTGTACATTGACTGGTGTCTCTCAGTCCTCTCTCTCAGGGAGATATCAGTATACTGACTGGTGCCTCTCAGTCCCCTCTCTCTCAGGGAGATATCAGTACACTGACTGGTGTCTCTCAGTCCCCTCTCTCTCAGGGAGATATCTGTACACTGACTGGTGTCTCTCAGTCCCCTCTCTCTCATGGAGATATCTGTACATTGACTGGTGTCTCTCAGTCCTCTCTCTCAGGGAGATATCAGTACATTGACTGGTGTCTCTCAGTCCCCTCTCTCTCAGGGAGATATCAGTACACTGACTGGTGTCTCTCAGTCCTCTCTCTCAGGGAGATATCAGTACACTGACTGGTTTCTCTCAGTCCCTCTCTCTCAGGGAGATATCAGTGCACTGACTGGTGTCTCTCAGTCCCCTCTCAGGGAGATATCTGTACATTGACTGGTGTCTCTCAGTCCTCTCTCAGGGAGATATCAGTACACTGACTGATGTCTCTCAGTCCCCTCTCTCTCAGGGAGATATCAGTACACTGACTGGTGTCTGTCAGTCCCCTCTCTCTCAGGGAGATATCAGTACACTGACTGGTGGCTCTCAGTCCCCTCTCTCTCAGGGAGATATCTGCGCACTGACTGGTGTCTCTCTGTTCCTCTCTCTCAGGGAGATATCTGCACACTGACTGCTGTCTCTCAGTCCCCTCTCTCTCAGGGAGATACCTGTGCACTGACTGGTGTCTCTCAGTCCACTCTCTCTCAGGGAGATATCAGTACACTGACTGCTGTCTCTCAGTCCCCTCTCTCTCAGGGAGATATCAGTACACTGACTGGTGTCTCTCAGTCCTCTCTCTCAGGGAGATATCAGTACATTGACTGGTGTATCTCAGTCCCTCTCTCTCAGGGAGATATCAGTAAACTGACTGGTGTCTCTCAGTCCCCTCTCTCTCAGGGAGATATCTGTACACTGACTGGTGTCTCTCTGTCCTCTCTCTCAGGGAGATATCTGAACATTGACTGGTGTCTCTCAGTCCTCTCTCTCAGGGAGATATTAGTACACTGACTGGTGCCTCTCAGTCCCCTCTCTCTCAGGGAGATATCAGTGCACTGACTGGTGTCTCTCTGTCCACTCTCTCAGGGAGATATCTGTGCATTGACTGCTGTCTCTCAGTCCCCTCTCTCTCAGGGAGATATCTGTACACTGACTGGTGCCTCTCAGTCCCCTCTCTCTCAGGGAGGTATCAGTGCACTGACTGGTGTCTCTCATTACCCTCGCTCTCAGGGAGATATCAGTACACTGACTGGTGTCTCTCTGTCCTCTCTCTCAGGGAGATATCAGTACACTGACTGGTGCCTCTCATTCCCCTTTCTCTCAGGGAGATATCTGTACACTGACTGGTGTCTCTCAGTCCCCTCTCTCTCAGGGAGATATCAGTGCACTGACTGGTGTCTCTCATTACCCTCGCTCTCAGGGAGATATCTGTACACTGACTGGTGTCTCTCTATCCACTCTCTCAGGGAGATATCTGTGCATTGACTGGTGTCTCTCAGTCCCCTCTCTCAGGGAGATATCTGTACATTGACTGGTGTCTCTCAGTCCTCTCTCTCAGGGAGATATCAGTACACTGACTGGTGCCTCTCAGTCCCCTCTCTCTCAGGGAGTTATCTGTACACTGACTGGTGTCTCTCAGTCCCCTCTCTCTCAGGGAGATATCTGTACACTGACTGGTGTCTCTCAGTCCCCTCTCTCTCAGGGAGATATCTGTACATTGACTGGTGTCTCTCAGTCCTCTCTCAGGGAGATATCAGTACACTGACTGGTGTCTCTCAGTCCCCTCTCTCTCAGGGAGATATCAGTGCACTGACTGGTGTCTCTCAGTCCCCTCTCTCTCAGGGAGATATCTGGTCACTCACTGGTGTCTCTCTGTTCCTCTCTCTCAGGGAGATATCTGCACACTGACTACTGTCTCTCAGTCCCCTCTCGCTCAGGGAGATATCTGTACACTGACTGGTGTCTCTCAGTCCACTCTCTCTCAGGGAGATAAAAGTACACTGACTGGTGTCTCTCAGTCCCCTCTCTCTCAGGGACATATCTGTACATTGACTGGTGTCTCTCAGTCCCCTCTCTCTCAGGGAGATATCTGTACATTGACTGGTGTCTCTCAGTCCTCTCTCTCAGGGAGATATCAGTATACTGACTGGTGCCTCTCAGTCCCCTCTCTCTCAGGGAGATATCAGTACACTGACTGGTGTCTCTCAGTCCCCTCTCTCTCAGGGAGATATCAGTACAGTGACTGGTGTCTCTCAGTCATCTCTCTCAGGGAGATATCAGTGCACTGACTGGTGTCTCTCAGTCCCCTCTCTCTCAGGGAGATATCTGTACATTGACTGGTGTCTCTCAGTCCTCTCTCTCAGGGAGATATCAGTACACTGACTGGTGTCTCTCAGTCCCCTCTCTCTCAGGGAGATATCAGTACACTGACTGGTGTCTCTCAGTCCCCTCTCTCTCAGGGAGATATCTGGTCACTGACTGTTGTCTCTCTGTTCCTCTCTCTCAGGGAGATATATGCACACTGACTGCTGTCTCTCTGTCCTCTCTCTCAGGGAGATATCTGTACATTGACTGGTGTCTCTCAGTCCTCTCTCTCAGGGAGATATCAGTACACTGACTGGTGTCTCTCAGTCCCCTCTCTCTCAGGGAGATATCAGTACACTGACTGGTGTCTCTCAGTCCCCTCTCTCTCAGGGAGATATCTGGTCACTGACTGGTGTCTCTCTGTTCCTCTCTCTCAGGGAGATATCTGCACACTGACTGCTGTCTCTCAGTCCCCTCTCTCTCAGGGAGATATCTGTACACTGACTCGTGTCTCGCAGTCCACTCTCTCTCAGGGTGATATCTGTACACTGACTGGTGTCTCTCAGTCCCCTCTCTCTCAGGGAGATATCTTTACACTGACTGGTGTCTCTCAGTCCCCTCTCTCTCAGGGAGATATCTGGTCACTGACTGGTGTCTCTCTGTTCCTCTCTCTCAGGGAGATATCTGTACACTGACTGGTGTCTCTCAGTCCCCTCTCTCTCAGGGAGATATCAGTACACTGACTGGTGTCTCTCAGTCCCCTCTCTCTCAGGGAGATATCAGTACACTGACTGGTGTCTCTCAGTCCCCTCTCTCTCAGGGAGATATCTGGTCACTGACTGGTGTCTCTCTGTTCCTCTCTCTCAGGGAGATATCAGTACACTGACTGGTGTCTCTCAGTCCCCTCTCTCTCAGGGAGATATCAGTACATTGACTGGTGCCTCTCAGACCCCTCTCTCTCAGGGAGATATCTGTCCACTGACTTGTCTCTCAGTCCCCTCTCTCTCATGGAGATATCTGTACACTGACTGGTGTCTCTCAGTCCCCTCTCTCTCAGGGAGATATCTGTACACTGACTGGTGTCTCTCAGTCCCCTCTCTCTCAGGGAGATATCAGTACACTGACTGGTGTCTCTCAGTCCCCTCTCTCTCAGGGAGATATCTGGTCACTGACTGGTGTCTCTCTGTTCCTCTCTCTCAGGGAGATATCAGTACACTGACTGGTGTCTCTCAGTCCCCTCTCTCTCAGGGAGATATCAGTGCACTGACTGGTGTCTCTCAGTCCCCTCTCTCTCAGGGAGATATCTGTACACTGACTGGTGTCTCTCAGTCCCCTCTCTCTCATGGAGATATCTGTACATTGACTGGTGTCTCTCAGTCCTCTCTCTCAGGGAGATATCAGTACATTGACTGGTGTCTCTCAGTCCCCTCTCTCTCAGGGAGATATCAGTACACTGACTGGTGTCTCTCAGTCCTCTCTCTCAGGGAGATATCTGTACACTGACTGGTGTCTCTCTATCCACTCTCTCAGGGAGATATCTGTGCATTGACTGGTGTCTCTCAGTCCCCTCTCTCAGGGAGATATCTGTACATTGACTGGTGTCTCTCAGTCCTCTCTCTCAGGGAGATATCAGTACACTGACTGGTGCCTCTCAGTCCCCTCTCTCTCAGGGAGTTATCTGTACACTGACTGGTGTCTCTCAGTCCCCTCTCTCTCAGGGAGATATCTGTACACTGACTGGTGTCTCTCAGTCCCCTCTCTCTCAGGGAGATATCTGTACATTGACTGGTGTCTCTCAGTCCTCTCTCAGGGAGATATCAGTACACTGACTGGTGTCTCTCAGTCCCCTCTCTCTCAGGGAGATATCAGTGCACTGACTGGTGTCTCTCAGTCCCTCTCTCTCAGGGAGATATCAGTACATTGACTGGTGTCTCTCAGTCCCCTCTCTCTCAGGGAGATATCAGTACACTGACTGGTGCCTCTCAGTCCCCTCTCTCTCAGGGAGATATCTGTACACTGACTGGTGTCTCTCAGTCCCCTCTCTCTCAGGGACATATCTGTACATTGACTGGTGTCTCTCAGTCCCTCTCTCTCAGGGAGATATCAGTACATTGACTGGTGTCTCTCAGTCCCCTCTCTCTCAGGGAGATATCTGTACATTGACTGGTGTCTCTCAGTCCTCTCTCTCAGGGAGATATCAGTACACTGACTGGTGCCTCTCAGTCCCCTCTCTCTCAGGGAGATATCAGTACACTGACTGGTGTCTCTCAGTCCCCTCTCTCTCAGGGAGATATCAGTACAGTGACTGGTGTCTCTCAGTCCTCTCTCTCAGGGAGATATCAGTACACTGACTGGTGTCTCTCAGTCCCCTCTCTCTCAGGGAGTTATCTGTACATTGACTGGTGTCTCTCAGTCCTCTCTCTCAGGGAGATATCAGTACACTGACTGGTGTCTCTCAGTCCCCTCTCTCTCAGGGAGATATCAGTACACTGACTGGTGTCTCTCAGTCCCCTCTCTCTCAGGGAAATATCTGGTCACTGACTGTTGTCTCTCTGTTCCTCTCTCTCAGGGAGATATCTGCACACTGACTGCTGTCTCTCTGTCCTCTCTCTCAGGGAGATATCTGTACATTGACTGGTGTCTCTCAGTCCTCTCTCTCAGGGAGATATCAGTACACTGACTGGTGTCTCTCAGTCCCCTCTCTCTCAGGGAGATATCAGTACACTGACTGGTGTCTCTCAGTCCCCTCTCTCTCAGGGAGATATCTGGTCACTGACTGGTGTCTCTCTGTTCCTCTCTCTCAGGGAGATATCTGCACACTGACTGCTGTCTCTCAGTCCCCTCTCTCTCAGGGAGATATCTGTACACTGACTGGTGTCTCGCAGTCCACTCTCTCTCAGGGTGATATCTGCACACTGACTGGTGTCTCTCAGTCCCCTCTCTCTCAGGGAGATATCTTTACACTGACTGGTGTCTCTCAGTCCCCTCTCTCTCAGGGAGATATCTGGTCACTGACTGGTGTCTCTCTGTTCCTCTCTCTCAGGGAGATATCTGTACACTGACTGGTGTCTCTCAGTCCCCTCTCTCTCAGGGAGATATCAGTACACTGACTGGTGTCTCTCAGTCCCCTCTCTCTCAGGGAGATATCAGTACACTGACTGGTGTCTCTCAGTCTCCTCTCTCTCAGGGAGATATCTGGTCACTGACTGGTGTCTCTCTGTTCCTCTCTCTCAGGGAGATATCAGTACACTGACTGGTGTCTCTCAGTCCCCTCTCTCTCAGGGAGATATCAGTACATTGACTGGTGCCTCTCAGACCCCTCTCTCTCAGGGAGATATCAGTACACTGACTGGTGTCTCTCAGTCCCCTCTCTCTCAGGGAGATATCTGGTCACTGACTGGTGTCTCTCTGTTCCTCTCTCTCAGGGAGATATCAGTAAACTGACTGGTGTCTCTCAGTCCCCTCTCTCTCAGGGAGATATCAGTACATTGACTGGTGTCTCTCAGTCCTCTCTCAGGGAGATATCATTACACTGACTGATGTCTCTCAGTCCCCTCTCTCTCAGGGAGATATCAGTACACTGACTGGTGTCTGTCAGTCCCCTCTCTCTCAGGGAGATATCTGGTCACTGACTGGTGTCTCCCTGTTCCCCTCTCTCAGGGAGATATCTGCACACTGACTGCTGTCTCTCAGTCCCCTCTCTCTCAGGGAGATATCTGTACACTGACTGGTGTCTCTCAGTCCACTCTCTCTCAGGGAGATATCAGTACACTGAGTGGTGTCTCTCTATCCACTCTCTCAGGGAGATATCTGGTCACTGACTGGTGTCTCCCTGTTCCCCTCTCTCAGGGAGATATCTGTACACTGACTGGTGTCTCTCAGTCCCCTCTCTCTCAGGGAGATATCAGAGCACTGACTGGTGTCTCTCTATCCACTCTCTCAGGGAGATATCTGTGCATTGACTGGTGTCTCTCAGTCCCCTCTCTCAGGGAGATATCTGTACATTGACTGGTGTCTCTCAGTCCTCTCTCTCAGGGAGATATCAGAACACTGACTGGTGCCTCTCAGTCCCCTCTCTCTCAGGGAGTTATCTGTACACTGACTGGTGTCTCTCAGTCCCCTCTCTCTCAGGGAGATATCAGTACACTGACTGGTGTCTCTCAGTCCCCTCTCTCTCAGGGAGATATCAGTGCACTGACTGGTGTCTCTCAGTCCCCTCTCTCTCAGGGAGATATCTGGTCACTGACTGGTGTCTCTCTGTTCCTCTCTCTCAGGGAGATATCTGCACACTGACTACTGTCTCTCAGGCCCTCTCTCTCAGGGAGATATCTGGTCACTGACTGGTGTCTCTCTGTTCCTCTCTCTCAGGGAGATATCTGCACACTGACTGCTGTCTCTCAGTCCCCTCTCTCTCAGGGAGATATCTGTACACTGACTGGTGTCTCTCAGTCCACTCTCTCTCAGGGAGATATCAGTACACTGACTGGTGTCTCTCAGTCCCCTCTCTCTCAGGGACATATCTGTACATTGACTGGTGTCTCTCAGTCCCTCTCTCTCAGGGAGATATCAGTACATTGACTGGTGTCTCTCAGTCCCCTCTCTCTCAGGGAGATATCTGTACATTGACTGGTGTCTCTCAGTCCTCTCTCTCAGGGAGATATCAGTACACTGACTGGTGTCTCTCAGTCCCCTCTCTCTCAGGGAGATATCTGTACATTGACTGGTGTCTCTCAGTCCTCTCTCTCAGGGAGATATCAGTACACTGACTGGTGTCTCTCAGTCCCCTCTCTCTCAGGGAAATATCTGGTCACTGACTGTTGTCTCTCTGTTCCTCTCTCTCAGGGAGATATCTGCACACTGACTGCTGTCTCTCTGTCCTCTCTCTCAGGGAGATATCTGTACATTGACTGGTGTCTCTCAGTCCTCTCTCTCAGGGAGATATCAGTACACTGACTGGTGTCTCTCAGTCCCCTCTCTCTCAGGGAGATATCAGTACACTGACTGGTGTCTCTCAGTCCCCTCTCTCTCAGGGAGATATCTGGTCACTGACTGGTGTCTCTCTGTTCCTCTCTCTCAGGGAGATATCTGCACACTGACTGCTGTCTCTCAGTCCCCTCTCTCTCAGAGAGATATCTGTACACTGACTGGTGTCTCGCAGTCCACTCTCTCTCAGGGTGATATCTGTACACTGACTGGTGTCTCTCAGTCCCCTCTCTCTCAGGGAGATATCTTTACACTGACTGGTGTCTCTCAGTCCCCTCTCTCTCAGGGAGATATCTGGTCACTGACTGGTGTCTCTCTGTTCCTCTCTCTCAGGGAGATATCTGTACACTGACTGGTGTCTCTCAGACCCCTCTCTCTCAGGGAGATATCAGTACACTGACTGGTGTCTCTCAGTCCCCTCTCTCTCAGGGAGATATCAGTGCACTGACTGGTGTCTCTCAGTCCCCTCTCTCTCAGGGAGATATCTGGTCACTGACTGGTGTCTCTCTGTTCCTCTCTCTCAGGGAGATATCAGTACACTGACTGGTGTCTCTCAGTCCCCTCTCTCTCAGGGAGATATCAGTACATTGACTGGTGCCTCTCAGACCCCTCTCTCTCAGGGAGATATCTGTACACCGACTTGTCTCTCAGTCCCCTCTCTCTCATAGAGATATCTGTACACTGACTGGTGTCTCTCAGTCCCCTCTCTCTCAGGGAGATATCTGTACACTGACTGGTGTCTCTCAGTCCCCTCTCTCTCAGGGAGATATCAGTACACTGACTGGTGTCTCTCAGTCCCCTCTCTCTCAGGGAGATATCTGGTCACTGACTGGTGTCTCTCTGTTCCTCTCTCTCAGGGAGATATCAGTACACTGACTGGTGTCTCTCAGTCCCCTCTCTCTCAGGGAGATATCAGTACATTGACTGGTGCCTCTCAGTCCCCTCTCTCTCAGGGAGATATCTGTACACTGACTGGTGTCTCTCAGTCCCCTCTCTCTCAGGGAGATATCTGCACACTGACTGGTGCCTCTCAGTCCCCTCTCTCTCAGGGAGATATCAGTGCACTGACTGGTGTCTCTCAGTCCCCTCTCAGGGAGATATCTGTACATTGACTGGTGTCTCTCAGTCCTCTCTCAGGGAGATATCATTACACTGACTGATGTCTCTCAGTCCCCTCTCTCTCAGGGAGATATCAGTACACTGACTGGTGTCTGTCAGTCCCCTCTCTCTCAGGGAGATATCTGGTCACTGACTGGTGTCTCTCTGTTCCTCTCTCTCAGGGAGATATCTGCACACTGACTGCTGTCTCTCAGTCCCCTCTCTCTCAGGGAGATATCTGTACACTGACTGGTGTCTCTCAGTCCACTCTCTCTCAGGGCGATATCAGTACACTGACAGGTGTCTCTCAGTCCCCTCTCTCTCAGGGAGATATCTGTACACTGACTGGTGTCTCTCAGTCCCCTCTATCTCATGGAGATATCTGTACATTGACTGGTGTCTCTCAGTCCTCTCTCTCAGGGAGATATCAGTACATTGACTGGTGTCTCTCAGTCCCCTCTCTCTCAGGGAGATATCAGTGCACTGACTGGTGTCTCTCAGTCCTCTCTCTCAGGGAGATATCAGTACACTGACTGGTGTCTCTCAGTCCGTCTATCTCAGGGAGATATCAGTACACTGACTGGTGTCTGTCAGTCCCCTCTCTCTCAGGGAGATATCAGTACACTGACTGGTGTCTCTCAGTCCCCTCTCTCTCAGGGAGATATCAGTACACTGACTGGTGTCTCTCAGTCCCCTCTCTCTCAGGGAGATATCTGGTCACTGACTGGTGTCTCTCTGTTCCTCTCTCTCAGGGAGATATCAGTACACTGACTGGTGTCTCTCAGTCCCCTCTCTCTCAGGGAGATATCAGTACATTGACTGGTGCCTCTCAGACCCCTCTCTCTCAGGGAGATATCTGTCCACTGACTTGTCTCTCAGTCCCCTCTCTCTCATGGAGATATCTGTACACTGACTGGTGTCTCTCAGTCCCCTCTCTCTCAGGGAGATATCTGTACACTGACTGGTGTCTCTCAGTCCCCTCTCTCTCAGGGAGATATCAGTACACTGACTGGTGTCTCTCAGTCCCCTCTCTCTCAGGGAGAT
Organism: Heptranchias perlo; assembly: GCF_035084215.1. Lineage (NCBI taxonomy): Eukaryota > Metazoa > Chordata > Chondrichthyes > Hexanchiformes > Hexanchidae > Heptranchias > Heptranchias perlo. The sequence goes on from NW_027139142.1 coordinate 594,551, forward strand.
ATCTGGTCACTGACTGGTGTCTCTCTGTTCCTCTCTCTCAGGGAGATATCAGTACACTGACTGGTGTCTCTCAGTCCCCTCTCTCTCAGGGAGATATCAGTACATTGACTGGTGCCTCTCAGTCCCCTCTCTCTCAGGGAGATATCTGTACACTGACTGGTGTCTCTCAGTCCCCTCTCTCTCAGGGAGATATCTGCACACTGACTGGTGCCTCTCAGTCCCCTCTCTCTCAGGGAGATATCAGTGCACTGTCTGGTGTCTCTCAGTCACCTCTCAGGGAGATATCTGTACATTGACTGGTGTCTCTCAGTCCTCTCTCAGGGAGATATCATTGCACTGACTGATGTCTCTCAGTCCCCTCTCTCTCAGGGAGATATCAGTACACTGACTGGTGTCTGTCAGTCCCCTCTCTCTCAGGGAGATATCTGGTCACTGACTGGTGTCTCTCTGTTCCTCTCTCTCAGGGAGATATCTGCACACTGACTGCTGTCTCTCAGTCCCCTCTCTCTCAGGGAGATATCTGTGCACTGACTGGTGTCTCTCAGTCCACTCTCTCTCAGGGAGATATCAGTACACTGACTGGTGTCTCTCAGTCCCCTCTCTCTCAGGGAGATATCTGTACACTGACTGGTGTCTCTCAGTCCCCACTCTCTCATGGAGATATCTGTACATTGACTGGTGTCTCTCAGTCCTCTCTCTCAGGGAGATATCAGTACATTGACTGGTGTCTCTCAGTCCCCTCTCTCTCAGGGAGATATCAGTGCACTGACTGGTGTCTCTCAGTCCTCTCTCTCAGGGAGATATCAGTACACTGACTGGTGTCTCTCAGTCCGTCTATCTCAGGGAGATATCAGTACACTGACTGGTGTCTGTCAGTCCCCTCTCTCTCAGGGAGATATCTGGTCACTGACTGGTGTCTCTCTGTTCCTCTCTCTCAGGGAGATATCTGCACACTGACTGCTGTCTCTCAGTCCCCTCTCTCTCAGGGAGATATCTGTACACTGACTGGTGTCTCGCAGTCCACTCTCTCTCAGGGTGATATCTGTACACTGACTGGTGTCTCTCAGTCCCCTCTCTCTCAGGGAGATATCTGGTCACTGACTGGTGTCTCTCTGTTCCTCTCTCTCAGGGAGATATCTGCACACTGACTGCTGTCTCTCAGTCCCCTCTCTCTCAGGGAGATATCTGTACACTGACTGGTGTCTCGCAGTCCACTCTCTCTCAGGGTGATATCTGTACACTGACTGGTGACTCTCATTCCCCTCTCTCTCAGGGAGATATCTTTACACTGACTGGTGTCTCTCAGTCCCCTCTCTCTCAGGGAGATATCTGGTCACTGACTGGTGTCTCTCTGTTCCTCTATCTCAGGGAGATATCTGTACACTGACTGGTGTCTCTCAGTCCCCTCTCTCTCAGGGAGATATCAGTACACTGACTGGTGTCTCTCAGTCCCCTCTCTCTCAGGGAGATATCAGTACACTGACTGGTGTCTCTCAGTCCCCTCTCTCTCAGGGAGATATCTGGTCACTGACTGGTGTCTCTCTGTTCCTCTCTCTCAGGGAGATATCAGTACACTGACTGGTGTCTCTCAGTCCCCTCTCTCTCAGGGAGATATCAGTACATTGACTGGTGCCTCTCAGACCCCTCTCTCTCAGGGAGATATCTGTACACTGACTTGTCTCTCAGTCCCCTCTCTCTCATGGAGATATCTGCACACTGACTACTGTCTCTCAGTCCCCTCTCTCTCAGGGAGATATCTGTACACTGACTGGTGTCTCTCAGTCCCCTCTCTCTCAGGGACATATCTGTACATTGACTGGTGTCTCTCAGTCCCTCTCTCTCAGGGAGATATCAGTACATTGACTGGTGTCTCTCAGTCCCCTCTCTCTCAGGGAGATATCTGTACATTGACTGGTGTCTCTCAGTCCTCTCTCTCAGGGAGATATCAGTACACTGACTGGTGCCTCTCAGTCCCCTCTCTCTCAGGGAGATATCAGTACACTGACTGGTGTCTCTCAGTCCCCTCTCTCTCAGGGAGATATCAGTACAGTGACTGGTGTCTCTCAGTCCTCTCTCTCAGGGAGATATCAGTACACTGACTGGTGTCTCTCAGTCCCCTCTCTCTCAGGGAGATATCTGTACATTGACTGGTGTCTCTCAGTCCTCTCTCTCAGGGAGATATCAGTACACTGACTGGTGTCTCTCAGTCCCCTCTCTCTCAGGGAGATATCAGTACACTGACTGGTGTCTCTCAGTCCCCTCTCTCTCAGGGAAATATCTGGTCACTGACTGTTGTCTCTCTGTTCCTCTCTCTCAGGGAGATATCTGCACACTGACTGCTGTCTCTCTGTCCTCTCTCTCAGGGAGATATCTGTACATTGACTGGTGTCTCTCAGTCCTCTCTCTCAGGGAGATATCAGTACACTGACTGGTGTCTCTCAGTCCCCTCTCTCTCAGGGAGATATCAGTACACTGACTGGTGTCTCTCAGTCCCCTCTCTCTCAGGGAGATATCTGGTCACTGACTGGTGTCTCTCTGTTCCTCTCTCTCAGGGAGATATCTGCACACTGACTGCTGTCTCTCAGTCCCCTCTCTCTCAGGGAGATATCTGTACACTGACTGGTGTCTCGCAGTCCCCTCTCTCTCAGGGAGATATCTGCACACTGACTGGTGTCTCTCAGTCCCCTCTCTCTCAGGGAGATATCTTTACACTGACTGGTGTCTCTCAGTCCCCTCTCTCTCAGGGAGATATCTGGTCACTGACTGGTGTCTCTCTGTTCCTCTCTCTCAGGGAGATATCTGTACACTGACTGGTGTCTCTCAGTCCCCTCTCTCTCAGGGAGATATCAGTACACTGACTGGTGTCTCTCAGTCCCCTCTCTCTCAGGGAGATATCAGTACACTGACTGGTGTCTCTCAGTCCCCTCTCTCTCAGGGAGATATCTGGTCACTGACTGGTGTCTCTCTGTTCCTCTCTCTCAGGGAGATATCAGTACACTGACTGGTGTCTCTCAGTCCCCTCTCTCTCAGGGAGATATCAGTACATTGACTGGTGCCTCTCAGACCCCTCTCTCTCAGGGAGATATCAGTACACTGACTGGTGTCTCTCAGTCCCCTCTCTCTCAGGGAGATATCTGGTCACTGACTGGTGTCTCTCTGTTCCTCTCTCTCAGGGAGATATCAGTAAACTGACTGGTGTCTCTCAGTCCCCTCTCTCTCAGGGAGATATCAGTACATTGACTGGTGTCTCTCAGTCCTCTCTCAGGGAGATATCATTACACTGACTGATGTCTCTCAGTCCCCTCTCTCTCAGGGAGATATCCGTACACTGACTGGTGTCTGTCAGTCCCCTCTCTCTCAGGGAGATATCTGGTCACTGACTGGTGTCTCCCTGTTCCCCTCTCTCAGGGAGATATCTGCACACTGACTGCTGTCTCTCAGTCCCCTCTCTCTCAGGGAGATATCTGTACACTGACTGGTGTCTCTCAGTCCACTCTCTCTCAGGGAGATATCAGTACACTGACTGGTGTCTCTCAGTCCCCTCTCTCTCAGGGAGATATCTGTACACTGACTGGTGTCTCTCAGTCCTCTCTCTCAGGGAGATATCAATACACTGACTGGTGTCTCTCAGTCCCCTCTCTCTCAGGGAGATATCTGTACACTGACTGGTGTCTCTCAGTCCCCTCTCTCTCAGGGAGATATCAGAGCACTGACTGGTGTCTCTCTATCCACTCTCTCAGGGAGATATCTGTGCATTGACTGGTGTCTCTCAGTCCCCTCTCTCAGGGAGATATCTGTACATTGACTGGTGTCTCTCAGTCCTCTCTCTCAGGGAGATATCAGAACACTGACTGGTGCCTCTCAGTCCCCTCTCTCTCAGGGAGTTATCTGTACACTGACTGGTGTCTCTCAGTCCCCTCTCTCTCAGGGAGATATCAGTACACTGACTGGTGTCTCTCAGTCCCCTCTCTCTCAGGGAGATATCAGTGCACTGACTGGTGTCTCTCAGTCCCCTCTCTCTCAGGGAGATATCTGGTCACTGACTGGTGTCTCTCTGTTCCTCTCTCTCAGGGAGATATCTGCACACTGACTACTGTCTCTCAGGCCCTCTCTCTCAGGGAGATATCTGGTCACTGACTGGTGTCTCTCTGTTCCTCTCTCTCAGGGAGATAGCTGCACACTGACTGCTGTCTCTCAGTCCCCTCTCTCTCAGGGAGATATCTGTACACTGACTGGTGTCTCTCAGTCCACTCTCTCTCAGGGAGATATCAGTACACTGACTGGTGTCTCTCAGTCCCCTCTCTCTCAGGGACATATCTGTACATTGACTGGTGTCTCTCAGTCCCTCTCTCTCAGGGAGATATCAGTACATTGACTGGTGTCTCTCAGTCCCCTCTCTCTCAGGGAGATATCTGTACATTGACTGGTGTCTCTCAGTCCTCTCTCTCAGGGAGATATCAGTACACTGACTGGTGTCTCTCAGTCCCCTCTCTCTCAGGGAGATATCTGTACATTGACTGGTGTCTCTCAGTCCTCTCTCTCAGGGAGATATCAGTACACTGACTGGTGTCTCTCAGTCCCCATTCTCTCAGGGAAATATCTGGTCACTGACTGTTGTCTCTCTGTTCCTCTCTCTCAGGGAGATATCTGCACACTGACTGCTGTCTCTCTGTCCTCTCTCTCAGGGAGATATCTGTACATTGACTGGTGTCTCTCAGTCCTCTCTCTCAGGGAGATATCAGTACACTGACTGGTGTCTCTCAGTCCCCTCTCTCTCAGGGAGATATCAGTACACTGACTGGTGTCTCTCAGTCCCCTCTCTCTCAGGGAGATATCTGGTCACTGACTGGTGTCTCTCTGTTCCTCTCTCTCAGGGAGATATCTGCACACTGACTGCTGTCTCTCAGTCCCCTCTCTCTCAGAGAGATATCTGTACACTGACTGGTGTCTCGCAGTCCACTCTCTCTCAGGGTGATATCTGTACACTGACTGGTGTCTCTCAGTCCCCTCTCTCTCAGGGAGATATCTGGTCACTGACTGGTGTCTCTCTGTTCCTCTCTCTCAGGGAGATATCTGTACACTGACTGGTGTCTCTCAGACCCCTCTCTCTCAGGGAGATATCAGTACACTGACTGGTGTCTCTCAGTCCCCTCTCTCTCAGGGAGATATCAGTGCACTGACTGGTGTCTCTCAGTCCCCTCTCTCTCAGGGAGATATCTGGTCACTGACTGGTGTCTCTCTGTTCCTCTCTCTCAGGGAGATATCAGTACACTGACTGGTGTCTCTCAGTCCCCTCTCTCTCAGGGAGATATCAGTACATTGACTGGTGCCTCTCAGACCCCTCTCTCTCAGGGAGATATCTGTACACTGACTTGTCTCTCAGTCCCCTCTCTCTCATAGAGATATCTGTACACTGACTGGTGTCTCTCAGTCCCCTCTCTCTCAGGGAGATATCTGTACACTGACTGGTGTCTCTCAGTCCCCTCTCTCTCAGGGAGATATCAGTACACTGACTGGTGTCTCTCAGTCCCCTCTCTCTCAGGGAGATATCTGGTCACTGACTGGTGTCTCTCTGTTCCTCTCTCTCAGGGAGATATCAGTACACTGACTGGTGTCTCTCAGTCCCCTCTCTCTCAGGGAGATATCAGTACATTGACTGGTGCCTCTCAGTCCCCTCTCTCTCAGGGAGATATCTGTACACTGACTGGTGTCTCTCAGTCCCCTCTCTCTCAGGGAGATATCTGCACACTGACTGGTGCCTCTCAGTCCCCTCTCTCTCAGGGAGATATCAGTGCACTGACTGGTGTCTCTCAGTCCCCTCTCAGGGAGATATCTGTACATTGACTGGTGTCTCTCAGTCCTCTCTCAGGGAGATATCATTACACTGACTGATGTCTCTCAGTCCCCTCTCTCTCAGGGAGATATCAGTACACTGACTGGTGTCTGTCAGTCCCCTCTCTCTCAGGGAGATATCTGGTCACTGACTGGTGTCTCTCTGTTCCTCTCTCTCAGGGAGATATCTGCACACTGACTGCTGTCTCTCTGTCCCCTCTCTCTCAGGGAGATATCTGTACACTGACTGGTGTCTCTCAGTCCACTCTCTCTCAGGGAGATATCAGTACACTGACAGGTGTCTCTCAGTCCCCTCTCTCTCAGGGAGATATCTGTACACTGACTGGTGTCTCTCAGTCCCCTCTATCTCATGGAGATATCTGTACATTGACTGGTGTCTCTCAGTCCTCTCTCTCAGGGAGATATCAGTACATTGACTGGTGTCTCTCAGTCCCCTCTCTCTCAGGGAGATATCAGTGCACTGACTGGTGTCTCTCAGTCCTCTCTCTCAGGGAGATATCAGTACACTGACTGGTGTCTCTCAGTCCGTCTATCTCAGGGAGATATCAGTACACTGACTGGTGTCTGTCAGTCCCCTCTCTCTCAGGGAGATATCAGTACACTGACTGGTGTCTCTCAGTCCCCTCTCTCTCAGGGAGATATCAGTACACTGACTGGTGTCTCTCAGTCCCCTCTCTCTCAGGGAGATATCTGGTCACTGACTGGTGTCTCTCTGTTCCTCTCTCTCAGGGAGATATCAGTACACTGACTGGTGTCTCTCAGTCCCCTCTCTCTCAGGGAGATATCAGTACATTGACTGGTGCCTCTCAGACCCCTCTCTCTCAGGGAGATATCTGTCCACTGACTTGTCTCTCAGTCCCCTCTCTCTCATGGAGATATCTGTACACTGACTGGTGTCTCTCAGTCCCCTCTCTCTCAGGGAGATATCTGTACACTGACTGGTGTCTCTCAGTCCCCTCTCTCTCAGGGAGATGTCAGTACACTGACTGGTGTCTCTCAGTCCCCTCTCTCTCAGGGAGATATCTGGTCACTGACTGGTGTCTCTCTGTTCCTCTCTCTCAGGGAGATATCAGTACACTGACTGGTGTCTCTCAGTCCCCTCTCTCTCAGGGAGATATCAGTACATTGACTGGTGCCTCTCAGTCCCCTCTCTCTCAGGGAGATATCTGTACACTGACTGGTGTCTCTCAGTCCCCTCTCTCTCAGGGAGATATCTGCACACTGACTGGTGCCTCTCAGTCCCCTCTCTCTCAGGGAGATATCAGTGCACTGTCTGGTGTCTCTCAGTCACCTCTCAGGGAGATATCTGTACATTGACTGGTGTCTCTCAGTCCTCTCTCAGGGAGATATCATTGCACTGACTGATGTCTCTCAGTCCCCTCTCTCTCAGGGAGATATCAGTACACTGACTGGTGTCTGTCAGTCCCCTCTCTCTCAGGGAGATATCTGGTCACTGACTGGTGTCTCTCTGTTCCTCTCTCTCAGGGAGATATCTGCACACTGACTGCTGTCTCTCAGTCCCCTCTCTCTCAGGGAGATATCTGTGCACTGACTGGTGTCTCTCAGTCCACTCTCTCGCAGGGAGATATCAGTACACTGACTGGTGTCTCTCAGTCCCCTCTCTCTCAGGGAGATATCTGTACACTGACTGGTGTCTCTCAGTCCCCTCTCTCTCATGGAGATATCTGTACATTGACTGGTGTCTCTCAGTCCTCTCTCTCAGGGAGATATCAGTACATTGACTGGTGTCTCTCAGTCCCCTCTCTCTCAGGGAGATATCAGTGCACTGACTGGTGTCTCTCAGTCCTCTCTCTCAGGGAGATATCAGTACACTGACTGGTGTCTCTCAGTCCGTCTATCTCAGGGAGATATCAGTACACTGACTGGTGTCTGTCAGTCCCCTCTCTCTCAGGGAGATATCTGGTCACTGACTGGTGTCTCTCTGTTCCTCTCTCTCAGGGAGATATCTGCACACTGACTGCTGTCTCTCAGTCCCCTCTCTCTCAGGGAGATATCTGTACACTGACTGGTGTCTCGCAGTCCACTCTCTCTCAGGGTGATATCTGTACACTGACTGGTGTCTCTCAGTCCCCTCTCTCTCAGGGAGATATCTGGTCACTGACTGGTGTCTCTCTGTTCCTCTCTCTCAGGGAGATATCTGCACACTGACTGCTGTCTCTCAGTCCCCTCTCTCTCAGGGAGATATCTGTACACTGACTGGTGTCTCGCAGTCCACTCTCTCTCAGGGTGATATCTGTACACTGACTGGTGACTCTCAGTCCCCTCTCTCTCAGGGAGATATCTTTACACTGACTGGTGTCTCTCAGTCCCCTCTCTCTCAGGGAGATATCTGGTCACTGACTGGTGTCTCTCTGTTCCTCTATCTCAGGGAGATATCTGTACACTGACTGGTGTCTCTCAGTCCCCTCTCTCTCAGGGAGATATCAGTACACTGACTGGTGTCTCTCAGTCCCCTCTCTCTCAGGGAGATATCAGTACACTGACTGGTGTCTCTCAGTCCCCTCTCTCTCAGGGAGATATCTGGTCACTGACTGGTGTCTCTCTGTTCCTCTCTCTCAGGGAGATATCAGTACACTGACTGGTGTCTCTCAGTCCCCTCTCTCTCAGGGAGATATCAGTACATTGACTGGTGCCTCTCAGACCCCTCTCTCTCAGGGAGATATCTGTACACTGACTTGTCTCTCAGTCCCCTCTCTCTCATGGAGACATCTGAACACTGACTGGTGTCTCTCAGTCCCCTCTCTCTCAGGGAGATATCTGTACACTGACTGGTGTCTCTCAGTCCCCTCTCTCTCAGGGAGATATCAGTACACTGACTGGTGTCTCTCAGTCCCCTCTCTCTCAGGGAGATATCTGGTCACTGACTGGTGTCTCTCTGTTCCTCTCTCTCAGGGAGATATCAGTAAACTGACTGGTGTCTCTCAGCCCCCTCTCTCTCAGGGAGATATCAGTACATTGACTGGTGCCTCTCAGTCCCCTCTCTCTCAGGGAGATATCTGTACACTGACTGGTGTCTCTCAGTCCCCTCTCTCTCAGGGAGATATCTGCACACTGACTGGTGCCTCTCAGTCCCCTCTCTCTCAGGGAGATATCAGTGCACTGACTGGTGTCTCTCAGTCCCCTCTCAGGGAGATATCTGTACATTGACTGGTGTCTCTCAGTCCTCTCTCAGGGAGATATCATTACACTGACTGATGTCTTTCAGTCCCCTCTCTCTCAGGGAGATATCAGTACACTGACTGGTGTCTCTCAGTCCCCTCTCTCTCAGGGAGATATCTGGTCACTGACTGGTGTCTCTCTGTTCCTCTCTCTCAGGGAGATATCTGCACACTGACTGCTGTCTCTCAGTCCCCTCTCTCTCAGGGAGATATCTGTGCACTGACTGGTGTCTCTCAGTCCACTCTCTCTCAGGGAGATATCTGTACACTGACTGGTGTCTCTCAGTCCACTCTCTCTCAGGGAGATATCTGTACACTGACTGGTGTCTCTCAGTCCACTCTCTCTCAGGGAGATATCAGTACACTGACTGGTGTCTGTCAGTCCCCTCTCTCTCAGGGAGATATCTGCACACTGACTGCTGTCTCTCAGTCCCCTCTCTCTCAGGGAGATATCTGTACACTGATGCTGTCTCTCAGTCCCCTCTCTCTCAGGGAGATATCTGTACACTGACTGGTGTCTCTCAGTCCCCTCTCTCTCAGGGAGATATCAGTACATTGACTGGTGTCTCTCAGTCCCCTCTCTCTCAGGGAGATATCAGTACACTGACTGGTGTCTCTCAGTTCTCTCTCTCAGGGAGATATCAGTACACTGACTGGTTTCTCTCAGTCCCTCTCTCTCAGGGAGATATCGGTGCACTGACTGGTGTCTCTCAGTCCCCTCTCAGGGAGATATCTGTACATTGACTCGTGTCTCTCACTCCTCTCTCAGGGAGATATCAGTACACTGACTGATGTCTCTCAGTCCCCTCTCTCTCAGGGAGATATCAGTACACTGACTGGTGTCTGTCAGTCCCCTCTCTCTCAGGGAGATATCAGTACACTGACTGGTGGCTCTCAGTCCCCTCTCTCTCAGGGAGATATCTGCGCACTGACTGGTGTCTCTCTGTTCCTCTCTCTCAGGGAGATATCTGCACACTGACTGCTGTCTCTCAGTCCCCTCTCTCTCAGGGAGATACCTGTGCACTGACTGGTGTCTCTCAGTCCACTCTCTCTCAGGGAGATATCAGTACACTGACTGCTGTCTCTCAGTCCCCACTCTCTCAGGGAGATATCAGTACACTGACTGGTGTCTCTCAGTCCTCTCTCTCAGGGAGATATCAGTACATTGACTGGTGTATCTCAGTCCCTCTCTCTCAGGGAGATATCAGTAAACTGACTGGTGTCTCTCAGTCCCCTCTCTCTCAGGGAGATATCTGTACACTGACTGGTGTCTCTCTGTCCTCTCTCTCAGGGAGATATCTGTACATTGACTGGTGTCTCTCAGTTCTCTCTCTCAGGGAGATATTAGTACACTGACTGGTGCCTCTCAGTCCCCTCTCTCTCAGGGAGATATCAGTGCACTGACTGGTGTCTCTCTGTCCACTCTCTCAGGGAGATATCTGTGCATTGACTGCTGTCTCTCAGTCCCCTCTCTCTCAGGGAGATATCTGTACACTGACTGGTGCCTCTCAGTCCCCTCTCTCTCAGGGAGATATCAGTGCACTGACTGGTGTCTCTCATTACCCTCGCTCTCAGGGAGATATCTGTACACTGACTGGTGTCTCTCTGTCCACTCTCTCAGGGTGATATCTGTGCATTGACTGGTGTCTCTCAGTCCCCTCTCTCAGGGAGATATCTGTACATTGACTGCTGTCTCTCAGTCCTCTCTCTCAGGGAGATATCAGTTCACTGACTGGTGCCTCTCATTCCTCTTTCTCTCAGGGAGATATCTGTACACTGACTGGTGCCTCTCAGTCCCCTCTCTCTCAGGGAGTTATCTGTACACTGACTGGTGCCTCTCAGTCCCCTCTCTCTCAGGGAGTTATCTGTACATTGACTGGTGTCTCTCAGTCCTCTCTCTCAGGGAGATATCAGTACATTGACTGGTGTCTCTCAGTCCCCTCTCTCTCAGGGAGATATCAGTGCACTGACTGGTGTCTCTCAGTCCTCTCTCTCAGGGAGATATCAGTACACTGACTGGTGTCTCTCAGTCCGTCTATCTCAGGGAGATATCAGTACACTGACTGGTGTCTGTCAGTCCCCTCTCTCTCAGGGAGATATCAGTACACTGACTGGTGTCTCTCAGTCCCCTCTCTCTCAGGGAGATATCAGGACACTGACTGGTGTCTCTCAGTCCCCTCTCTCTCAGGGAGATATCTGGTCACTGACTGGTGTCTCTCTGTTCCTCTCTCTCAGGGAGATATCAGTACACTGACTGGTGTCTCTCAGTCCCCTCTCTCTCAGGGAGATATCAGTACATTGACTGGTGCCTCTCAGACCCCTCTCTCTCAGGGAGATATCTGTCCACTGACTTGTCTCTCAGTCCCCTCTCTCTCATGGAGATATCTGTACACTGACTGGTGTCTCTCAGTCCCCTCTCTCTCAGGGAGATATCTGTACACTGACTGGTGTCTCTCAGTCCCCTCTCTCTCAGGGAGATATCAGTACACTGACTGGTGTCTCTCAGTCCCCTCTCTCTCAGGGAGATATCTGGTCACTGACTGGTGTCTCTCTGTTCCTCTCTCTCAGGGAGATATCAGTACACTGACTGGTGTCTCTCAGTCCCCTCTCTCTCAGGGAGATATCAGTACATTGACTGGTGCCTCTCAGTCCCCTCTCTCTCAGGGAGATATCTGTACACTGACTGGTGTCTCTCAGTCCCCTCTCTCTCAGGGAGATATCTGCACACTGACTGGTGCCTCTCAGTCCCCTCTCTCTCAGGGAGATATCAGTGCACTGACTGGTGTCTCTCAGTCACCTCTCAGGGAGATATCTGTACATTGACTGGTGTCTCTCAGTCCTCTCTCAGGGAGATATCATTGCACTGACTGATGTCTCTCAGTCCCCTCTCTCTCAGGGAGATATCAGTACACTGACTGGTGTCTGTCAGTCCCCTCTCTCTCAGGGAGATATCTGGTCACTGACTGGTGTCTCTCTGTTCCTCTCTCTCAGGGAGATATCTGCACACTGACTGCTGTCTCTCAGTCCCCTCTCTCTCAGGGAGATATCTGTGCACTGACTGGTGTCTCTCAGTCCACTCTCTCTCAGGGAGATATCAGTACACTGACTGGTGTCTCTCAGTCCCCTCTCTCTCAGGGAGATATCTGTACACTGACTGGTGTCTCTCAGTCCCCGCTCTCTCATGGAGATATCTGTACATTGACTGGTGTCTCTCAGTCCTCTCTCTCAGGGAGATATCAGTACATTGACTGGTGTCTCTCAGTCCCCTCTCTCTCAGGGAGATATCAGTGCACTGACTGGTGTCTCTCAGTCCTCTCTCTCAGGGAGATATCAGTACACTGACTGGTGTCTCTCAGTCCGTCTATCTCAGGGAGATATCAGTACACTGACTGGTGTCTGTCAGTCCCGTCTCTCTCAGGGAGATATCTGGTCACTGACTGGTGTCTCTCTGTTCCTCTCTCTCAGGGAGATATCTGCACACTGACTGCTGTCTCTCAGTCCCCTCTCTCTCAGGGAGATATCTGTACACTGACTGGTGTCTCGCAGTCCACTCTCTCTCAGGGTGATATCTGTACACTGACTGGTGTCTCTCAGTCCCCTCTCTCTCAGGGAGATATCTGGTCACTGACTGGTGTCTCTCTGTTCCTCTCTCTCAGGGAGATATCTGCACACTGACTGCTGTCTCTCAGTACCCTCGCTCTCAGGGAGATATCTGTACACTGACTGGTGTCTCGCAGTCCACTCTCTCTCAGGGTGATATCTGTACACTGACTGGTGACTCTCAGTCCCCTCTCTCTCAGGGAGATATCTTTACACTGACTGGTGTCTCTCAGTCCCCTCTCTCTCAGGGAGATATCTGGTCACTGACTGGTGTCTCTCTGTTCCTCTATCTCAGGGAGATATCTGTACACTGACTGGTGTCTCTCAGTCCCCTCTCTCTCAGGGAGATATCAGTACACTGACTGGTGTCTCTCAGTCCCCTCTCTCTCAGGGAGATATCAGTACACTGACTGGTGTCTCTCAGTCCCCTCTCTCTCAGGGAGATATCTGGTCACTGACTGGTGTCTCTCTGTTCCTCTCTCTCAGGGAGATATCAGTACACTGACTGGTGTCTCTCAGTCCCCTCTCTCTCAGGGAGATATCAGTACATTGACTGGTGCCTCTCAGACCCCTCTCTCTCAGGGAGATATCTGTACACTGACTTGTCTCTCAGTCCCCTCTCTCTCATGGAGATATCTGAACACTGACTGGTGTCTCTCAGTCCCCTCTCTCTCAGGGAGATATCTGTACACTGACTGGTGTCTCTCAGTCCCCTCTCTCTCAGGGAGATATCAGTACACTGACTGGTGTCTCTCAGTCCCCTCTCTCTCAGGGAGATATCTGGTCACTGACTGGTGTCTCTCTGTTCCTCTCTCTCAGGGAGATATCAGTAAACTGACTGGTGTCTCTCAGTCCCCTCTCTCTCAGGGAGATATCAGTACATTGACTGGTGCCTCTCAGTCCCCTCTCTCTCAGGGAGATATCTGTACACTGACTGGTGTCTCTCAGTCCCCTCTCTCTCAGGGAGATATCTGCACACTGACTGGTGCCTCTCAGTCCCCTCTCTCTCAGGGAGATATCAGTGCACTGACTGGTGTCTCTCAGTCCCCTCTCAGGGAGATATCTGTACATTGACTGGTGTCTCTCAGTCCTCTCTCAGGGAGATATCATTACACTGACTGATGTCTTTCAGTCCCCTCTCTCTCAGGGAGATATCAGTACACTGACTGGTGTCTCTCAGTCCCCTCTCTCTCAGGGAGATATCTGGTCACTGACTGGTGTCTCTCTGTTCCTCTCTCTCAGGGAGATATCTGCACACTGACTGCTGTCTCTCAGTCCCCTCTCTCTCAGGGAGATATCTGTGCACTGACTGGTGTCTCTCAGTCCACTCTCTCTCAGGGAGATATCTGTACACTGACTGGTGTCTCTCAGTCCACTCTCTCTCAGGGAGATATCTGTACACTGACTGGTGTCTCTCAGTCCACTCTCTCTCAGGGAGATATCAGTACACTGACTGGTGTCTGTCAGTCCCCTCTCTCTCAGGGAGATATCTGCACACTGACTGCTGTCTCTCAGTCCCCTCTCTCTCAGGGAGATATCTGTACACTGATGCTGTCTCTCAGTCCCCTCTCTCTCAGGGAGATATCTGTACACTGACTGGTGTCTCTCAGTCCCCTCTCTCTCAGGGAGATATCAGTACATTGACTGGTGTCTCTCAGTCCCCTCTCTCTCAGGGAGATATCAGTACACTGACTGGTGTCTCTCAGTCCTCTCTCTCAGGGAGATATCAGTACACTGACTGGTTTCTCTCAGTCCCTCTCTCTCAGGGAGATATCGGTGCACTGACTGGTGTCTCTCAGTCCCCTCTCAGGGAGATATCTGTACATTGACTCGTGTCTCTCACTCCTCTCTCAGGGAGATATCAGTACACTGACTGATGTCTCTCAGTCCCCTCTCTCTCAGGGAGATATCAGTACACTGACTGGTGTCTGTCAGTCCCCTCTCTCTCAGGGAGATATCAGTACACTGACTGGTGGCTCTCAGTCCCCTCTCTCTCAGGGAGATATCTGCGCACTGACTGGTGTCTCTCTGTTCCTCTCTCTCAGGGAGATATCTGCACACTGACTGCTGTCTCTCAGTCCCCTCTCTCTCAGGGAGATACCTGTGCACTGACTGGTGTCTCTCAGTCCACTCTCTCTCAGGGAGATATCAGTACACTGACTGCTGTCTCTCAGTCCCCACTCTCTCAGGGAGATATCAGTACACTGACTGGTGTCTCTCAGTCCTCTCTCTCAGGGAGATATCAGTACATTGACTGGTGTATCTCAGTCCCTCTCTCTCAGGGAGATATCAGTAAACTGACTGGTGTCTCTCAGTCCCCTCTCTCTCAGGGAGATATCTGTACACTGACTGGTGTCTCTCTGTCCTCTCTCTCAGGGAGATATCTGTACATTGACTGGTGTCTCTCAGTTCTCTCTCTCAGGGAGATATTAGTACACTGACTGGTGCCTCTCAGTCCCCTCTCTCTCAGGGAGATATCAGTGCACTGACTGGTGTCTCTCTGTCCACTCTCTCAGGGAGATATCTGTGCATTGACTGCTGTCTCTCAGTCCCCTCTCTCTCAGGGAGATATCTGTACACTGACTGGTGCCTCTCAGTCCCCTCTCTCTCAGGGAGATATCAGTGCACTGACTGGTGTCTCTCATTACCCTCGCTCTCAGGGAGATATCTGTACACTGACTGGTGTCTCTCTGTCCACTCTCTCAGGGTGATATCTGTGCATTGACTGGTGTCTCTCAGTCCCCTCTCTCAGGGAGATATCTGTACATTGACTGCTGTCTCTCAGTCCTCTCTCTCAGGGAGATATCAGTTCACTGACTGGTGCCTCTCATTCCCCTTTCTCTCAGGGAGATATCTGTACACTGACTGGTGCCTCTCAGTCCCCTCTCTCTCAGGGAGTTATCTGTACACTGACTGGTGCCTCTCAGTCCCCTCTCTCTCAGGGAGTTATCTGTACACTGACTGCTGTCTCTCAGTCCCCTCTCTCTCAGGGAGATATCTGTACACTGACTGGTGTCTCTCATTACCCTCGCTCTCAGGGAGATATCTGTACACTGACTGGTGTCTCTCTATCCACTCTCTCAGGGAGATATCTGTGCATTGACTGGTGTCTCTCAGTCCCCTCTCTCAGGGAGATATCAGTACACTGACTGGTGCCTCTCAGTCCCCTCTCTCTCAGGGAGTTATCTGTACACTGACTGGTGTCTCTCAGTCCCCTCTCTCTCAGGGAGATATCTGTACACTGACTGGTGTCTCTCAGTCCCCTCTCTCTCAGGGAGATATCTGTACATTGACTGGTGTCTCTCAGTCCTCTCTCAGGGAGATATCAGTACACTGACTGGTGTCTCTCAGTCCCCTCTCTCTCAGGGAGATATCAGTGCACTGACTGGTGTCTCTCAGTCCCCTCTCTCTCAGGGAGATATCTGGTCACTGACTGGTGTCTCTCTGTTCCTCTCTCTCAGGGAGATATCTGCACACTGACTACTGTCTCTCAGTCCCCTCTCTCTCAGGGAGATATCTGTGCACGGACTGGTGTCTCTCAGTCCACTCTCTCTCAGGGAGATATCAGTACACTGACTGGTGTCTCTCAGTCCCCTCTCTCTCAGGGACATATCTGTACATTGACTGGTGTCTCTCAGTCCCCTCTCTCTCAGGGAGATATCTGTACATTGAATGGTGTCTCTCAGTTCTCTCTCTCAGGGAGATATCAGTACACTGACTGGTGCCTCTCAGTCCCCTCTCTCTCAGGGAGATATCAGTACACTGACTGGTGTCTCTCAGTCCCCTCTCTCTCAGGGAGATATCAGTACAGTGACTGGTGTCTCTCAGTCCTCTCTCTCAGGGAGATATCAGGACACTGACTGGTGTCTCTCAGTCCCCTCTCTCTCAGGGAGATATCTGTACATTGACTGGTGTCTCTCAGTCCTCTCTCTCAGGGAGATATCAGTACACTGACTGGTGTCTCTCAGTCCCCTCTCTCTCAGGGAGATATCTGTACATTGACTGGTATCTCTCTGTCCTCTCTCTCAGGGAGATAACTGTACATTGACTGGTGTCTCTCAGTCCTCTCTCTCAGGGAGATATCAGTACACTGACTGTTGTCTCTCAGTCCCCTCTCTATCAGGGAGATATCAGTACACTGACTGGTGTCTCTCAGTCCCCTCTCTCTCAGGGAGATATCTGGTCACTGACTGGTGTCTCTCTGTTCCTCTCTCTCAGGGAGATATCTGCACACTGACTGCTGTCTCTCAGTCCCCTCTCTCTCAGGGAGATATCTGTACACTGACTGGTGTCTCGCAGTCCACTCTCTCTCAGGGTGATATCTGTACACTGACTGGTGTCTCTCAGTCCCCTCTCTCTCAGGGAGATATCTTCACACTGACTGGTGTCTCTCAGTCCCCTCTCTCTCAGGGAGATATCTGGTCACTGACTGGTGTCTCTCTGTTCCTCTCTCTCAGGGAGATATCTGTACACTGACTGGTGTCTCTCAGTCCCCTCTCTCTCAGGGAGATATCAGTACACTGACTGGTGTCTCTCAGTCCCCTCTCTCTCAGGGAGATATCTGCACACTGACTGGTGCCTCTCAGTCCCCTCTCTCTCAGGGAGATATCAGTGCACTGACTGGTGTCTCTCAGTCCCCTCTCAGGGAGATATCTGTACATTGACTGGTGTCTCTCAGTCCTCTCTCAGGGAGATATCATTACACTGACTGATGTTTTTCAGTCCCCTCTCTCTCAGGGAGATATCAGTACACTGACTGGTGTCTCTCAGTCCCCTCTCTCTCAGGGAGATATCTGGTCACTGACTGGTGTCTCTCTGTTCCTCTCTCTCAGGGAGATATCTGCACACTGACTGCTGTCTCTCAGTCCCCTCTCTCTCAGGGAGATATCTGTACACTGACTGGTGTCCCTCAGTCCACTCTCTCTCAGGGAGATATCTGTACACTGACTGGTGTCTCTCAGTCCACTCTCTCTCAGGGAGATATCTGTACACTGACTGGTGTCTCTCAGTCCACTCTCTCTCAGGGAGATATCAGTACACTGACTGGTGTCTGTCAGTCCCCTCTCTCTCAGGGAGATATCTGCACACTGACTGCTGTCTCTCAGACCCCTCTCTCTCAGGGAGATATCTGTACACTGATGTTGTCTCTCAGTCCCCTCTCTCTCAGGGAGATATCTGTACACTGACTGGTGTCTCTCAGTCCCCTCTCTCTCAGGGAGATATCAGTACATTGACTGGTGTCTCTCAGTCCCCTCTCTCTCAGGGAGATATCAGTACACTGACTGGTGTCTCTCAGTCCTCTCTCTCAGGGAGATATCAGTACACTGACTGGTTTCTCTCAGTCCCTCTCTCTCAAGGAGATATCAGTGCACTGACTGGTGTCTCTCAGTCCCCTCTCAGGGAGATATCTGTACATTGACTGGTGTCTCTCAGTCCTCTCTCAGGGAGATATCAGTACACTGACTGATGTCTCTCAGTCCCCTCTCTCTCAGGGAGATATCAGTACACTGACTGGTGTCTCTCAGTCCTCTCTCTCAGGGAGATATCAGTACATTGACTGGTGTATCTCAGTCCCTCTCTCTCAGGGAGATATCAGTAAACTGACTGGTGTCTCTCAGTCCCCTCTCTCTCAGGGAGATATCTGTACACTGACTGGTGTCTCTCTGTCCTCTCTCTCAGGGAGATATCTGTACATTGACTGGTGTCTCTCAGTTCTCTCTCTCAGGGAGATATTAGTACACTGACTGGTGCCTCTCAGTCCCCTCTCTCTCAGGGAGATATCAGTGCACTGACTGGTGTCTCTCTGTCCACTCTCTCAGGGAGATATCTGTGCATTGACTGCTGTCTCTCAGTCCCCTCTCTCTCAGGGAGATATCTGTACACTGACTGGTGCCTCTCAGTCCCCTCTCTCTCAGGGAGATATCAGTGCACTGACTGGTGTCTCTCATTACCCTCGCTCTCAGGGAGATATCTGTACACTGACTGGTGTCTCTCTGTCCACTCTCTCAGGGAGATATCTGTGCATTGACTGGTGTATCTCAGTCCCCTCTCTCAGGGAGATATCTCTGCATTGACTGCTGTCTCTCAGACCTCTCTCTCAGGGAGATATCAGTTCACTGACTGGTGCCTCTCATTCCCCTTTCTTTCAGGGAGATATCTGTACACTGACTGCTGTCTCTCAGTCCCCTCTCTCTCAGGGAGATATCAGTGCACTGACTGGTGTCTCTCATTACCCTCGCTCTCAGGGAGATATCTGTACACTGACTGGTGTCTCTCTATCCACTCTCTCAGGGAGATATCTGTGCATTGACTGGTGTCTCTCAGTCCCCTCTCTCAGGGAGATATCTGTACATTGACTGGTGTCTCTCAGTCCTCTCTCTCAGGGAGATATCAGTACACTGACTGGTGCCTCTCAGTCCCCTCTCTCTCAGGGAGTTATCTGTACACTGACTGGTGTCTCTCAGTCCCCTCTCTCTCAGGGAGATATCTGTACACTGACTGGTGTCTCTCAGTCCCCTCTCTCTCAGGGAGATATCTGTACATTGACTGGTGTCTCTCAGTCCTCTCTCAGGGAGATATCAGTACACTGACTGGTGTCTCTCAGTCCCCTCTCTCTCAGGGAGATATCAGTGCACTGACTGGTGTCTCTCAGTCCCCTCTCTCTCAGGGAGATATCTGGTCACTGACTGGTGTCTCTCTGTTCCTCTCTCTCAGGGAGATATCTGCACACTGACTACTGTCTCTCAGTCCCCTCACTCTCAGGGAGATATCTGTACACTGACTGGTGTCTCTCAGTCCACTCTCTCTCAGGGAGATATCAGTACACTGACTGGTGTCTCTCAGTCCCCTCTCTCTCAGGGACATATCTGTACATTGACTGGTGTCTCTCAGTCCCCTCTCTCTCAGGGAGATATCTGTACATTGACTGGTGTCTCTCAGTTCTCTCTCTCAGGGAGATATCAGTACACTGACTGGTGCCTCTCAGTCCCCTCTCTCTCAGGGAGATATCAGTGCACTGACTGGTGTCTCTCAGTCCCCTCTCTCTCAGGGAGATATCAGTACACTGACTGGTGTCTGTCAGTCCCCTCTCTCTCAGGGAGATATCTGCACACTGACTGCTGTCTCTCAGACCCCTCTCTCTCAGGGAGATATCTGTACACTGATGCTGTCTCTCAGTCCCCTCTCTCTCAGGGAGATATCTGTACACTGACTGGTGTCTCTCAGTCCCCTCTCTCTCAGGGAGATATCAGTACATTGACTGGTGTCTCTCAGTCCCCTCTCTCTCAGGGAGATATCAGTACACTGACTGGTGTCTCTCAGTCCTCTCTCTCAGGGAGATATCAGTACACTGACTGGTTTCTCTCAGTCCCTCTCTCTCAGGGAGATATCAGTGCACTGACTGGTGTCTCTCAGTCCCCTCTCAGGGAGATATCTGTACATTGACTGGTGTCTCTCAGTCCTCTCTCAGGGAGATATCAGTACACTGACTGATGTCTCTCAGTCCCCTCTCTCTCAGGGAGATATCAGTACACTGACTGGTGTCTCTCTGTTCCTCTCTCTCAGGGAGATATCTGCACACTGACTGCTGTCTCTCAGTCCTCTCTCTCTCAGGGAGATACCTGTGCACTGACTGGTGTCTCTCAGTCCACTCTCTCTCAGGGAGATATCAGTACACTGACTGCTGTCTCTCAGTCCCCTCTCTCTCAGGGAGATATCAGTACACTGACTGGTGTCTCTCAGTCCTCTCTCTCAGGGAGATATCAGTACATTGACTGGTGTATCTCAGTCCCTCTCTCTCAGGGAGATATCAGTAAACTGACTGGTGTCTCTCAGTCCCCTCTCTCTCAGGGAGATATCTGTACACTGACTGGTGTCTCTCTGTCCTCTCTCTCAGGGAGATATCTGTACATTGACTGGTGTCTCTCAGTTCTCTCTCTCAGGGAGATATTAGTACACTGACTGGTGCCTCTCAGTCCCCTCTCTCTCAGGGAGATATCAGTGCACTGACTGGTGTCTCTCTGTCCACTCTCTCAGGGAGATATCTGTGCATTGACTGCTGTCTCTCAGTCCCCTCTCTCTCAGGGAGATATCTGTACACTGACTGGTGCCTCTCAGTCCCCTCTCTCTCAGGGAGATATCAGTGCACTGACTGGTGTCTCTCATTACCCTCGCTCTCAGGGAGATATCTGTACACTGACTGGTGTCTCTCTGTCCACTCTCTCAGGGAGATATCTGTGCATTGACTGGTGTATCTCAGTCCCCTCTCTCAGGGAGATATCTGTGCATTGACTGCTGTCTCTCAGACCTCTCTCTCAGGGAGATATCAGTTCACTGACTGGTGCCTCTCATTCCCCTTTCTCTCAGGGAGATATCTGTACACTGACTGCTGTCTCTCAGTCCCCTCTCTCTCAGGGAGATATCAGTGCACTGACTGGTGTCTCTCATTACCCTCGCTCTCAGGGAGATATCTGTACACTGACTGGTGTCTCTCTATCCACTCTCTCAGGGAGATATCTGTGCATTGACTGGTGTCTCTCAGTCCCCTCTCTCAGGGAGATATCTGTACATTGACTGGTATCTCTCAGTCCTCTCTCTCAGGGAGATATCAGTACACTGACTGGTGCCTCTCAGTCCCCTCTCTCTCAGGGAGTTATCTGTACACTGACTGGTGTCTCTCAGTCCCCTCTCTCTCAGGGAGATATCTGTACACTGACTGGTGTCTCGCAGTCCCCTCTCTCTCAGGGAGATATCTGTACATTGACTGGTGTCTCTCAGTCCTCTCTCAGGGAGATATCAGTACACTGACTGGTGTCTCTCAGTCCCCTCTCTCTCAGGGAGATATCAGTGCACTGACTGGTGTCTCTCAGTCCCCTCTCTCTCAGGGAGATATCTGGTCACTGACTGGTGTCTCTCTGTTCCTCTCTCTCAGGGAGATATCTGCACACTGACTACTGTCTCTCAGTCCCCTCACTCTCAGGGAGATATCTGTACACTGACTGGTGTCTCTCAGTCCACTCTCTCTCAGGGAGATATCAGTACACTGACTGGTGTCTCTCAGTCCCCTCTCTCTCAGGGACATATCTGTACATTGACTGGTGTCTCTCAGTCCCCTCTCTCTCAGGGAGATATCTGTACATTGACTGGTGTCTCTCAGTTCTCTCTCTCAGGGAGATATCAGTACACTGACTGGTGCCTCTCAGTCCCCTCTCTCTCAGGGAGATATCAGTACACTGACTGGTGTCTCTCAGTCCCCTCTCTCTTAGGGAGATATCAGTACAGTGACTGGTGTCTCTCAGTCCTCTCTCTCAGGGAGATATCAGTACACTGACTGGTGTCTCTCAGTCCCCTCTCTCTCAGGGAGATATCTGTACATTGACTGGTGTCTCTCAGTCCTCTCTCTCAGGGAGATATCAATACACTGACTGGTGTCTCTCAGTCCCCTCTCTCTCAGGGAGATATCAGTACACTGACTGGTGTCTCTCAGTCCCCTCTCTCTCAGGGAGATATCTGGTCACTGACTGTTGTCTCTCTGTTCCTCTCTCTCAGGGAGATATCTGCACACTGACTGCTGTCTCTCTGTCCTCTCTCTCAGGGAGATATCTGTACATTGACTGGTGTCTCTCAGTCCTCTCTCTCAGGGAGATATCAGTACACTGACTGGTGTCTCTCAGTCCCCTCTCTCTCAGGGAGATATCAGTACACTGACTGGTGTCTCTCAGTCCCCTCTCTCTCAGGGAGATATCTGGTCACTGACTGGTGTCTCTCTGTTCCTCTCTCTCAGGGAGATATCTGCACACTGACTGCTGTCTCTCAGTCCCCTCTCTCTCAGGGAGATATCTGTACACTGACTGGTGTCTCGCAGTCCACTCTCTCTCAGGGTGATATCTGTACACTGACTGGTGTCTCTCAGTCCCCTCTCTCTCAGAGAGATATCTTTACACTGACTGGTGTCTCTCAGTCCCCTCTCTCTCAGGGAGATATCTGGTCACTGACTGGTGTCTCTCTGTTCCTCTCTCTCAGGGAGATATCTGTACACTGACTGGTGTCTCTCAGTCCCCTCTCTCTCAGGGAGATATCAGTACACTGACTGGTGTCTCTCAGTCCCCTCTCTCTCAGGGAGATATCAGTACACTGACTGGTGTCTCTCAGTCCCCTCTCTCTCAGGAAGATATCTGGTCACTGACTGGTGTCTCTCTGTTCCTCTCTCTCAGGGAGATATCAGTACACTGACTGGTGTCTCTCAGTCCCCTCTCTCTCAG
The DNA here is from genome assembly GCF_035084215.1 of Heptranchias perlo. Lineage (NCBI taxonomy): Eukaryota > Metazoa > Chordata > Chondrichthyes > Hexanchiformes > Hexanchidae > Heptranchias > Heptranchias perlo. The sequence continues at coordinate 617,442 of NW_027139142.1, forward strand.
GGAGATATCAGTACATTGACTGGTGCCTCTCAGACCCCTCTCTCTCAGGGAGATATCTGTACACTGACTTGTCTCTCAGTCCCCTCTCTCTCATGGAGATATCTGTACACTGACTGGTGTCTCTCAGTCCCCTCTCTCTCAGGGAGATATCTCTACACTGACTGGTGTCTCTCAGTCCCCTCTCTCTCAGGGAGATATCAGTACACTGACTGGTGTCTCTCAGTCCCCTCTCTCTCAGGGAGATATCAGTACACTGACTGGTGTCTCTCAGTCCCCTCTCTCTCAGGAAGATATCTGGTCACTGACTGGTGTCTCTCTGTTCCTCTCTCTCAGGGAGATATCAGTACACTGACTGGTGTCTCTCAGTCCCCTCTCTCTCAGGGAGATATCAGTACATTGACTGGTGCCTCTCAGACCCCTCTCTCTCAGGGAGATATCTGTACACTGACTTGTCTCTCAGTCCCCTCTCTCTCATGGAGATATCTGTACACTGACTGGTGTCTCTCAGTCCCCTCTCTCTCAGGGAGATATCTGTACACTGACTGGTGTCTCTCAGTCCCCTCTCTCTCAGGGAGATATCAGTACACTGACTGCTGTCTCTCAGTCCGCTCTCTCTCAGGGAGATATCAGTACATTGACTGGTGCCTCTCAGTCCCCTCTCTCTCAGGGAGATATCTGTACACTGACTGGTGTCTCTCAGTCCCCTCTCTCTCAGGGAGATATCTGCACACTGACTGGAGCCTCTCAGTCCCCTCTCTCTCAGGGAGATATCAGTGCACTGACTGGTGTCTCTCAGTCCACTCTCTCTCAGGGTGATATCTGTACACTGACTGGTGTCTCTCAGTCCCCTCTCTCTCAGGGAGATATCTTTACACTGACTGGTGTCTCTCAGTCGCCTCTCTCTCAGGGAGATATCTGTACACTGACTGGTGTCTCTCTGTTCCTCTCTCTCAGGGAGATATCTGTACACTGACTGGTGTCTCTCAGTCCCCTCTCTCTCAGGGAGATATCAGTACACTGACTGGTGTCTCTCAGTCCCCTCTCTCTCAGGGAGATATCAGTACACTGACTGGTGTCTCTCAGTCCCCTCTCTCTCAGGGAGATATCTGGTCACTGACTGGTGTCTCTCTGTTCCTCTCTCTCAGGGAGATATCAGTACACTGACTGGTGTCTCTCAGTCCCCTCTCTCTCAGGGAGATATCAGTACATTGACTGGTGCCTCTCAGACCCCTCTCTCTCAGGGAGATATCTGTACACTGACTTGTCTCTCAGTCCCCTCTCTCTCATGGAGATATCTGTACACTGACTGGTGTCCCTCAGTCCCCTCTCTCTCAAGGAGATATCTGTTCACTGACTGGTGTCTCTCAGTCCCCTCTCTCTCAGGGAGATATCAGTACACTGACTGGTGTCTCTCAGTCCCCTCTCTCTCAGGGAGATATCTGGTCACTGACTGGTGTCTCTCTGTTCCTCTCTCTCAGGGAGATATCAGTACACTGACTGGTGTCTCTCAGTCCCCTCTCTCTCAGGGAGATATCAGTACATTGACTGGTGCCTCTCAGTCCCCTCTCTCTCAGGGAGATATCTGTACACTGACTGGTGTCTCTCAGTCCCCTCTCTCTCAGGGAGATATCTGCACACTGACTGGTGCCTCTCAGTCCCCTCTCTCTCAGGGAGATATCAGTGCACTGACTGGTGTCTCTCAGTCCCCTCTCAGGGAGATATCTGTACATTGACTGGTGTCTCTCAGTCCTCTCTCAGGGAGATATCATTACACTGACTGATGTCTCTCAGTCCCCTCTCTCTCAGGGAGATATCAGTACACTGACTGGTGTCTGTCAGTCCCCTCTCTCTCAGGGAGATATCTGGTCACTGACTGGTGTCTCTCTGTTCCTCTCTCTCAGGGAGATATCTGCACACTGACTGCTGTCTCTCAGTCCCCTCTCTCTCATGGAGATATCTGTCCATTGACTGGTGTCTCTCAGTCCTCTCTCTCAGGGAGATATCAGTACATTGACTGGTGTCTCTCAGTCCCCTCGCTCTCAGGGAGATATCAGTACACTGACTGGTGTCTCTCAGTCCTCTCTCTCAGGGAGATATCAGTACACTGACTGCTGTCTCTCAGTCCGCTCTCTCTCAGGGAGATATCAGTACATTGACTGGTGCCTCTCAGTCCCCTCTCTCTCAGGGAGATATCTGTACACTGACTGGTGTCTCTCAGTCCCCTCTCTCTCAGGGAGATATCTGCACACTGACTGGAGCCTCTCAGTCCCCTCTCTCTCAGGGAGATATCAGTGCACTGACTGGTGTCTCTCAGTCCACTCTCTCTCAGGGTGATATCTGTACACTGACTGGTGTCTCTCAGTCCCCTCTCTCTCATGGAGATTTCTTTACACTGACTGGTGTCTCTCAGTCCCCTCTCTCTCAGGGAGATATCTGTACACTGACTGGTGTCTCTCTGTTCCTCTCTCTCAGGGAGATATCTGTACACTGACTGGTGTCTCTCAGTCCCCTCTCTCTCAGGGAGATATCAGTACACTGACTGGTGTCTCTCAGACCCCTCTCTCTCAGGGAGATATCAGTACACTGACTGGTGTCTCTCAGTCCCCTCTCTCTCAGGGAGATATCTGGTCACTGACTGGTGTCTCTCTGTTCCTCTCTCTCAGGGAGATATCAGTACACTGACTGGTGTCTCTCAGTCCCCTCTCTCTCAGGGAGATATCAGTACATTGACTGGTGCCTCTCAGACCCCTCTCTCTCAGGGAGATATCTGTACACTGACTTGTCTCTCAGTCCCCTCTCTCTCATGGAGATATCTGTACACTGACTGGTGTCCCTCAGTCCCCTCTCTCTCAAGGAGATATCTGTTCACTGACTGGTGTCTCTCAGTCCCCTCTCTCTCAGGGAGATATCAGTACACTGACTGGTGTCTCTCAGTCCCCTCTCTCTCAGGGAGATATCTGGTCACTGACTGGTGTCTCTCTGTTCCTCTCTCTCAGGGAGATATCAGTACACTGACTGGTGTCTCTCAGTCCCCTCTCTCTCAGGGAGATATCAGTACATTGACTGGTGCCTCTCAGTCCCCTCTCTCTCAGGGAGATATCTGTACACTGACTGGTGTCTCTCAGTCCCCTCTCTCTCAGGGAGATATCTGCACACTGACTGGTGCCTCTCAGTCCCCTCTCTCTCAGGGAGATATCAGTGCACTGACTGGTGTCTCTCAGTCCCCTCTCAGGGAGATATCTGTACATTGACTGGTGTCTCTCAGTCCTCTCTCAGGGAGATATCATTACACTGACTGATGTCTCTCAGTCCCCTCTCTCTCAGGGAGATATCAGTACACTGACTGGTGTCTGTCAGTCCCCTCTCTCTCAGGGAGATATCTGGTCACTGACTGGTGTCTCTCTGTTCCTCTCTCTCAGGGAGATATCTGCACACTGACTGCTGTCTCTCAGTCCCCACTCTCTCATGGAGATATCTGTCCATTGACTGGTGTCTCTCAGTCCTCTCTCTCAGGGAGATATCAGTACATTGACTGGTGTCTCTCAGTCCCCTCTCTCTCAGGGAGATATCAGTACACTGACTGGTGTCTCTCAGTCCTCTCTCTCAGGGAGATATCAGTACACTGACTGGTGTCTCTCAGTCCGTCTCTCTCAGGGAGATATCAGTACACTGACTGGTGTCTGTCAGTCCCCTCTCTCTCAGGGAGATATCTGGTCACTGACTGGTGTCTCTCTGTTCCTCTCTCTCAGGGAGATATCTGCACACTGACTGCTGTCTCTCAGTCCCCTCTCTCTCAGGGAGATATCTGTACACTGACTGGTGTCTCGCAGTCCACTCTCTCTCAGGGTGATATCTGTACACTGACTGGTGTCTCTCAGTCCCCTCCCTCTCAGGGAGATATCTGGTCACTGACTGGTGTCTCTCTGTTCCTCTCTCTCAGGGAGATATCTGCACACTGACTGCTGTCTCTCAGTCCCCTCTCTCTCAGGGAGATATCTGTACACTGACTGGTGTCTCGCAGTCCACTCTCTCTCAGGGTGATATCTGTACACTGACTGGTGTCTCTCAGTCCCCTCTCTCTCAGGGAGATATCTGGTCACTGACTGGTGTCTCTCTGTTCCTCTCTCTCAGGGAGATATCTGTACACTGACTGGTGTCTCGCAGTCCACTCTCTCTCAGGGTGATATCTGTACACTGACTGGTGTCTCTCAGTCCCCTCTCTCTCAGGGAGATATCTTTACACTGACTGGTGTCTCTCAGTCCCCTCTCTCTCAGGGAGATATCTGGTCACTGACTGGTGTCTCTCTGTTCCTCTCTCTCAGGGAGATATCTGTACACTGACTGATGTCTCTCAGTCCCCTCTCTTTCAGGGAGATATCAGTACACTGACTGGTGTCTCTCAGTCCCCTCTCTCTCAGGGAGATATCAGTACACTGACTGGTGTCTCTCAGTCCCCTCTCTCTCAGGGAGATATCTGGTCACTGACTGGTGTCTCTCTGTTCCTCTCTCTCAGGGAGATATCAGTACACTGACTGGTGTCTCTCAGTCCCCTCTCTCTCAGGGAGATATCAGTACATTGACTGGTGCCTCTCAGACCCCTCTCTCTCAGGGAGATATCTGTACACTGACTTGTCTCTCAGTCCCCTCTCTCTCATGGAGATATCTGTACACTGACTGGTGTCTCTCAGTCCCCTCTCTCTCAGGGAGATATCTGTACACTGACTGGTGTCTCTCAGTCCCCTCTCTCTCAGGGAGATATCAGTACACTGACTGGTGTCTCTCAGTCCCCTCTCTCTCAGGGAGATATCTGGTCACTGACTGGTGTCTCTCTGTTCCTCTCTCTCAGGGAGATATCAGTCCACTGACTGGTGTCTCTCAGTCCCCTCTCTCTCAGGGAGATATCAGTACATTGACTGGTGCCTCTCAGTCCCCTCTCTCTCAGGGAGATATCTGTACACTGACTGGTGTCTCTCAGTCCCCTCTCTCTCAGGGAGATATCTGGTCACTGACTGTTGTCTCTCTGTTCCTCTCTCTCAGGGAGATATCTGCACACTGACTGCTGTCTCTCTGTCCTCTCTATCAGGGAGATATCTGTACATTGACTGGTGTCTCTCAGTCCTCTCTCTCAGGGAGATATCAGTACACTGACTGGTGTCTCTCAGTCCCCTCTCTCTCAGGGAGATATCAGTACACTGACTGGTGTCTCTCAGTCCCCTCTCTCTCAGGGAGATGTCTGGTCACTGACTGGTGTCTCTCTGTTCCTCTCTCTCAGGGAGATATCTGCACACTGACTGCTGTCTCTCAGTACCCTCGCTCTCAGGGAGATATCTGTACACTGACTGGTGTCTCGCAGTCCACTCTCTCTCAGGGTGATATCTGTACACTGACTGGTGTCTCTCAGTCCCCTCTCTCTCAGAGAGATATCTTTACACTGACTGGTGTCTCTCAGTCCCCTCTCTCTCAGGGAGATATCTGGTCACTGACTGGTGTCTCTCTGTTCCTCTCTCTCAGGGAGATATCTGTACACTGACTGGTGTCTCTCAGTCCCCTCTCTCTCAGGGAGATATCAGTACACTGACTGGTGTCTCTCAGTCCCCTCTCTCTCAGGGAGATATCAGTACACTGACTGGTGTCTCTCAGTCCCCTCTCTCTCAGGAAGATATCTGGTCACTGACTGGTGTCTCTCTGTTCCTCTCTCTCAGGGAGATATCAGTACACTGACTGGTGTCTCTCAGTCCCCTCCCTCTCAGGGAGATATCAGTACATTGACTGGTGCCTCTCAGACCCCTCTCTCTCAGGGAGATATCTGTACACTGACTTGTCTCTCAGTCCCCTCTCTCTCATGGAGATATCTGTACACTGACTGGTGTCTCTCAGTCCCCTCTCTCTCAGGGAGATATCTGTACACTGACTGGTGTCTCTCAGTCCCCTCTCTCTCAGGGAGATATCAGTGCACTGACTGGTGTCTCTCAGTCCCCTCTCTCTCAGGGAGATATCAGTACACTGACTGGTGTCTCTCAGTCCCCTCTCTCTCAGGAAGATATCTGGTCACTGACTGGTGTCTCTCTGTTCCTCTCTCTCAGGGAGATATCAGTACACTGGCTGGTGTCTCTCAGTCCCCTCTCTCTCAGGGAGATATCAGTACATTGACTGGTGCCTCTCAGACCCCTCTCTCTCAGGGAGATATCTGTACACTGACTTGTCTCTCAGTCCCCTCTCTCTCATGGAGATATCTGTACACTGACTGGTGTCTCTCAGTCCCCTCTCTCTCAGGGAGATATCTGTACACTGACTGGTGTCTCTCAGTCCCCTCTCTCTCAGGGAGATATCAGTACACTGACTGCTGTCTCTCAGTCCGCTCTCTCTCAGGGAGATATCAGTACATTGACTGGTGCCTCTCAGTCCCCTCTCTCTCAGGGAGATATCTGTACACTGACTGGTGTCTCTCAGTCCCCTCTCTCTCAGGGAGATATCTGCACACTGACTGGTGCCTCTCAGACCCCTCTCTCTCAGGGAGATATCAGTGCACTGACTGGTGTCTCTCAGTCCACTCTCTCTCAGGGTGATATCTGTACACTGACTGGTGTCTCTCAGTCCCCTCTCTCTCAGGGAGATATCTTTACACTGACTGGTGTCTCTCAGTCCCCTCTCTCTCAGGGAGATATCTGTACACTGACTGGTGTCTCTCTGTTCCTCTCTCTCAGGGAGATATCTGTACACTGACTGGTGTCTCTCAGTCCCCTCTCTCTCAGGGAGATATCAGTACACTGACTGGTGTCTCTCAGTCCCCTCTCTCTCAGGGAGATATCAGTACACTGACTGGTGTCTCTCAGTTCCCTCTCTCTCAGGGAGATATCTGGTCACTGACTGGTGTCTCTCTGTTCCTCTCTCTCAGGGAGATATCAGTACACTGACTGGTGTCTCTCAGTCCCCTCTCTCTCAGGGAGATATCAGTACATTGACTGGTGCCTCTCAGACCCCTCTCTCTCAGGGAGATATCTGTACACTGACTTGTCTCTCAGTCCCCTCTCTCTCATGGAGATATCTGTACACTGACTGGTGTCCCTCAGTCCCCTCTCTCTCAAGGAGATATCTGTACACTGACTGGTGTCTCTCAGTCCCCTCTCTCTCAGGGAGATATCAGTACACTGACTGGTGTCTCTCAGTCCCCTCTCTCTCAGGGAGATATCTGGTCACTGACTGGTGTCTCTCTGTTCCTCTCTCTCAGGGAGATATCAGTACACTGACTGGTGTCTCTCAGTCCCCTCTCTCTCAGGGAGATATCAGTACATTGACTGGTGCCTCTCAGTCCCCTCTCTCTCAGGGAGATATCTGTACACTGACTGGTGTCTCTCAGTCCCCTCTCTCTCAGGGAGATATCTGCACACTGACTGGTGCCTCTCAGTCCCCTCTCTCTCAGGGAGATATCAGTGCACTGACTGGTGTCTCTCAGTCCCCTCTCAGGGAGATATCTGTACATTGACTGGTGTCTCTCAGTCCTCTCTCAGGGAGATATCATTACACTGACTGATGTCTCTCAGTCCCCTCTCTCTCAGGGAGATATCAGTACACTGACTGGTGTCTGTCAGTCCCCTCTCTCTCAGGGAGATATCTGGTCACTGACTGGTGTCTCTCTGTTCCTCTCTCTCAGGGAGATATCTGCACACTGACTGCTGTCTCTCAGTCCCCTCTCTCTCATGGAGATATCTGTACATTGACTGGTGTCTCTCAGTCCTCTCTCTCAGGGAGATATCAGTACATTGACTGGTGTCTCTCAGTCCCCTCTCTCTCAGGGAGATATCAGTACACTGACTGGTGTCTCTCAGTCCTCTCTCTCAGGGAGATATCAGAACACTGGCTGGTGTCTCTCAGTCCGTCTCTCTCAGGGAGATATCAGTACACTGACTGGTGTCTGTCAGTCCCCTCTCTCTCAGGGAGATATCTGGTCACTGACTGGTGTCTCTCTGTTCCTCTCTCTCAGGGAGATATCTGCACACTGACTGCTGTCTCTCAGTCCCCTCTCTCTCAGGGAGATATCTGTACACCGACTGGTGTCTCGCAGTCCACTCTCTCTCAGGGTGATATCTGTACACTGACTGGTGTCTCTCAGTCCCCTCTCTCTCAGGGAGATATCTGGTCACTGACTGGTGTCTCTCTGTTCCTCTCTCTCAGGGAGATATCTGCACACTGACTGCTGTCTCTCAGTCCCCTCTCTCTCAGGGAGATATCTGTACACTGACTGGTGTCTCGCAGTCCACTCTCTCTCAGGCTGATATCTGTACACTGACTGGTGTCTCTCAGTCCCCTCTCTCTCAGGGAGATATCTTTACACTGACTGGTGTCTCTCAGTCCCCTCTCTCTCAGGAGATATCTGGTCACTGACTGGTGTCTCTCTGTTCCTCTCTCTCAGGGAGATATCTGTACACTGACTGGTGTCTCTCAGTCCCCTCTCTCTCAGGGAGATATCAGTACACTGACTGGTGTCTCTCAGTCCCCTCTCTCTCAGGGAGATATCAGTACACTGACTGGTGTCTCTCAGTCCCCTCTCTCTCAGGGAGATATCTGGTCACTGACTGGTGTCTCTCTGTTCCTCTCTCTCAGGGAGATATCAGTACACTGACTGGTGTCTCTCAGTCCCCTCTCTCTCAGGGAGATATCAGTACATTGACTGGTGTCTCTCAGTCCCCTCTCTCTCAGGGAGATATCTGGTCACTGACTGGTGTCTCTCTGTTCCTCTCTCTCAGGGAGATATCTGCACACTGACTGCTGTCTCTCAGTCCCCTCTCTCTCAGGCTGATATCTGTACACTGACTGGTGTCTCTCAGTCCCCTCTCTCTCAGGGAGATATCTTTACACTGACTGGTGTCTCTCAGTCCCCTCTCTCTCAGGAGATATCTGGTCACTGACTGGTGTCTCTCTGTTCCTCTCTCTCAGGGAGATATCTGTACACTGACTGGTGTCTCTCAGTCCCCTCTCTCTCAGGGAGATATCTGCACACTGACTGGTGCCTCTCAGTCCCCTCTCTCTCAGGGAGATATCAGTGCACTGACTGGTGTCTCTCAGTCCCCTCTCAGGGAGATATCTGTACATTGACTGGTGTCTCTCAGTCCTCTCTCAGGGAGATATCATTACACTGACTGATGTCTTTCAGTCCCCTCTCTCTCAGGGAGATATCAGTCCACTGACTGGTGTCTCTCAGTCCCCTCTCTCTCAGGGAGATATCTGGTCACTGACTGGTGTCTCTCTGTTCCTCTCTCTCAGGGAGATATCTGCACACTGACTGCTGTCTCTCAGTCCCCTCTCTCTCAGGGAGATATCTGTACACTGACTGGAGTCTCGCAGTCCACTCTCTCTCAGGGTGATATCTGTACACTGACTGGTGTCTCTCAGTCCCCTCTCTCTCAGGGAGATATCTGGTCACTGACTGGTGTCTCTCTGTTCCTCTCTCTCAGGGAGATATCTGCACACTGACTGCTGTCTCTCAGTCCCCTCTCTCTCAGGGAGATATCTGTACACTGACTGGTGTCTCGCAGTCCACTCTCTCTCAGGGTGATATCTGTACACTGACTGGTGTCTCTCAGTCCCCTCTCTCTCAGGGAGATATCTTTACACTGACTGGTGTCTCTCAGTCCCCTCTCTCTCAGGGAGATATCTGGTCACTGACTGGTGTCTCTCTGTTCCTCTCTCTCAGGGAGATATCTGCACACTGACTGCTGTCTCTCAGTCCCCTCTCTCTCATGGAGATATCTGGACATTGACTGGTGTCTCTCAGTCCTCTCTCTCAGGGAGATATCAGTACATTGACTGGTGTCTCTCAGTCCCCTCTCTCTCAGGGAGATATCAGTACACTGACTGGTGTCTCTCAGTCCTCTCTCTCAGGGAGATATCAGTACACTGACTGGTGTCTCTCAGTCCGTCTCTCTCAGGGAGATATCAGTACACTGACTGGTGTCTGTCAGTCCCCTCTCTCTCAGGGAGATATCTGGTCACTGACTGGTGTCTCTCTGTTCCTCTCTCTCAGGGAGATATCTGCACACTGACTGCTGTCTCTCAGTCCCCTCTCTCTCAGGGAGATATCTGTACACTGACTGGTGTCTCGCAGTCCACTCTCTCTCAGGGTGATATCTGTACACTGACTGGTGTCTCTCAGTCCCCTCTCTCTCAGGGAGATATCTGGTCACTGACTGGTGTCTCTCTGTTCCTCTCTCTCAGGGAGATATCTGCACACTGACTGCTGTCTCTCAGTCCCCTCTCTCTCAGGGAGATATCTGTACACTGACTGGTGTCTCGCAGTCCACTCTCTCTCAGGGTGATATCTGTACACTGACTGGTGTCTCTCAGTCCCCTCTCTCTCAGGGAGATATCTTTACACTGACTGGTGTCTCTCAGTCCCCTCTCTCTCAGGGAGATATCTGGTCACTGACTGGTGTCTCTCTGTTCCTCTCTCTCAGGGAGATATCTGTACACTGACTGGTGTCTCTCAGTCCCCTCTCTCTCAGGGAGATATCAGTACACTGACTGGTGTCTCTCAGTCCCCTCTCTCTCAGGGAGATATCAGTACACTGACTGGTGTCTCTCAGTCCCCTCTCTCTCAGGGAGATATCTGGTCACTGACTGGTGTCTCTCTGTTCCTCTCTCTCAGGGAGATAACAGTACACTGACTGGTGTCTCTCAGTCCCCTCTCTCTCAGGGAGATATCAGTACATTGACTGGTGCCTCTCAGACCCCTCTCTCTCAGGGAGATATCTGTACACTGACTTGTCTCTCAGTCCCCTCTCTCTCATGGAGATATCTGTACACTGACTGGTGTCTCTCAGTCCCCTCTCTCTCAGGGAGATATCTGTACACTGACTGGTGTCTCTCAGTCCCCTCTCTCTCAGGGAGATATCAGTACACTGACTGGTGTCTCTCAGTCCCCTCTCTCTCAGGGAGATATCTGGTCACTGACTGGTGTCTCTCTGTTCCTCTCTCTCAGGGAGATATGAGTACACTGACTGGTGTCTCTCAGGCCCCTCTCTCTCAGGGAGATATCAGTACATTGACTGGTGCCTCTCAGTCCCCTCTCTCTCAGGGAGATATCTGTACACTGACTGGTGTCTCTCAGTCCCCTCTCTCTCAGGGAGATATCTGCACACTGACTGGTGCCTCTCAGTCCCCTCTCTCTCAGGGAGATATCAGTGCACTGACTGGTGTCTCTCAGTCCCCTCTCAGGGAGATATCTGTACATTGACTGGTGTCTCTCAGTCCTCTCTCAGGGAGATATCATTAAACTGACTGATGTCTTTCAGTCCCCTCTCTCTCAGGGAGATATCAGTCCACTGACTGGTGTCTCTCAGTCCCCTCTCTCTCAGGGAGATATCTGGTCACTGACTGGTGTCTCTCTGTTCCTCTCTCTCAGGGAGATATCTGCACACTGACTGCTGTCTCTCAGTCCCCTCTCTCTCAGGGAGATATCTGTCCACTGACTGGTGTCTCGCAGTCCACTCTCTCTCAGGGTGATATCTGTACACTGACTGGTGTCTCTCAGTCCCCTCTCTCTCAGGGAGATATCTGGTCACTGACTGGTGTCTCTCTGTTCCTCTCTCTCAGGGAGATATCTGCACACTGACTGCTGTCTCTCAGTCCCCTCTCTCTCAGGGAGATATCTGTACACTGACTGGTGTCTCGCAGTCCACTCTCTCTCAGGGTGATATCTGTACACTGACTGGTGTCTCTCAGTCCCCTCTCTCTCAGGGAGATATCTTTACACTGACTGGTGTCTCTCAGTCCCCTCTCTCTCAGGGAGATATCTGGTCACTGACTGGTGTCTCTCTTTTCCTCTCTCTCAGGGAGATATCTGTACACTGACTGGTGTCTCGCAGTCCCCTCTCTCTCAGGGAGATATCAGTACACTGACTGGTGTCTCTCAGTCCCCTCTCTCTCAGGGAGATATCAGTACACTGACTGGTGTCTCTCAGTCCCCTCTCTCTCAGGGAGATATCTGGTCACTGACTGGTGTCTCTCTGTTCCTCTCTCTCAGGGAGATATCAGTACACTGACTGGTGTCTCTCAGTCCCCTCTCTCTCAGGGAGATATCAGTACATTGACTGGTGCCTCTCAGACCCCTCTCTCTCAGGGAGATATCTGTACACTGACTTGTCTCTCGGTCCCCTCTCTCTCATGGAGATATCTGTACACTGACTGGTGTCTCTCAGTCCCCTCTCTCTCAGGGAGATATCTGTACACTGACTGGTGTCTCTCAGTCCCCTCTCTCTCAGGGAGATATCAGTACACTGACTGGTGTCTCTCAGTCCCCTCTCTCTCAGGGAGATATCTGGTCACTGACTGGTGTCTCTCTGTTCCTCTCTCTCAGGGAGATATCAGTACACTGACTGGTGTCTCTCAGTCCCCTCTCTCTCAGGGAGATATCAGTACATTGACTGGTGCCTCTCAGTCCCCTCTCTCTCAGGGAGATATCTGTACACTGACTGGTGTCTCTCAGTCCCCTCTCTCTCTGGGAGATATCTGCACACTGACTGGTGCCTCTCAGTCCCCTCTCTCTCAGGGAGATATCAGTGCACTGACTGGTGTCTCTCAGTCCCCTCTCAGGGAGATATCTGTACATTGACTGGTGTCTCTCAGTCCTCTCTCAGGGAGATATCATTAAACTGACTGATGTCTTTCAGTCCCCTCTCTCTCAGGACGATATCAGTACACTGACTGGTGTCTCTCAGTCCCCTCTCTCTCAGGGAGATATCTGGTCACTGACTGGTGTCTCTCTGTTCCTCTCTCTCAGGGAGATATCTGCACACTGACTGCTGTCTCTCAGTCCCCTCTCTCTCAGGGAGATATCTGTACACTGACTGGTGTCTCTCAGTCCACTCTCTCTCAGGGAGATATCTGTACACTGACTGGTGTCTCTCAGTCCACTCTCTCTCAGGGAGATATCTGTACACTGACTGGTGTCTCTCAGTCCACTCTCTCTCAGGGAGATATCAGTACACTGACTGGTGTCTGTCAGTCCCCTCTCTCTCAGGGAGATATCTGCACACTGACTGCTGTCTCTCAGTCCCCTCTCTCTCAGGGAGATATCTGTACACTGATGCTGTCTCTCAGTCCCCTCTCTCTCAGGGAGATATCTGTACACTGACTGGTGTCTCTCAGTCCCCTCTCTCTCAGGGAGATATCAGTACATTGACTGGTGTCTCTCAGTCCCCTCTCTCTCAGGGAGATATCAGTACACTGACTGGTGTCTCTCAGTCCTCTCTCTCAGGGAGATATCAGTACACTGACTGGTTTCTCTCAGTCCCTCTCTCTCAGGGAGATATCAGTGCACTGACTGGTGTCTCTCAGTCCCCTCTCAGGGAGATATCTGTACATTGACTGGTGTCTCTCAGTCCTCTCTCAGGGAGATGTCAGTACACTGACTGATGTCTCTCAGTCCCCTCTCTCTCAGGGAGATATCTGTACACTGACTGGTGTCTGTCAGTCCCCTCTCTCTCAGGGAGATATCAGTGCACTGACTGGTGTCTCTCTGTCCACTCTCTCAGGGAGATATCTGTGCATTGACTGCTGTCTCTCAGTCCCCTCTCTCTCAGGGAGATATCTGTACACTGACTGGTGCCTCTCAGTCCCCTCTCTCTCAGGGAGATATCAGTGCACTGACTGGTGACTCTCATTCCCCTCGCTCTCAGGGAGATATCTGTACACTGACTGGTGTCTCTCTGTCCACTCTCTCAGGGAGATATCTGTGCATTGACTGGTGTCTCTCAGTCCCCTCTCTCAGGGAGATATCTGTACATTGACTGCTGTCTCTCAGTCCTCTCTCTCAGGGAGATATCAGCACACTGACTGGTGCCTCTCATTCCCCTTTCTCTCAGGGAGATATCTGTACACTGACTGGTGTCTCTCAGTCCCCTCTCTCTCAGGGAGATATCAGTGCACTGACTGGTGTCTCTCATTACCCTCGCTCTCAGGGAGATATCTGTACACTGACTGGTGTCTCTCTATCCACTCTCTCAGGGAGATATCTGTGCATTGACTGGTGTCTCTCAGTCCCCTCTCTCAGGGAGATATCTGTACATTGTCTGGTGTCCCTCAGTCCTCTCTCTCAGGGAGATATCAGTACACTGACTGGTGGCTCTCAGTCCCCTCTCTCTCAGGGAGTTATCTGTACACTGACTGGTGTCTCTCAGTCCCCTCTCTCTCAGGGAGATATCTGGACACTGACTGGTGTCTCTCAGTCCCCTCTCTCTCAGGGAGATATCTGTACATTGACTGGTGTCTCTCAGTCCTCTCTCAGGGAGATATCAGTACACTGACTGGTGTCTCTCAGTCCCCTCTCTCTCAGGGAGATATCAGTGCACTGACTGGTGTCTCTCAGTCCCCTCTCTCTCAGGGAGATATCTGGTCACTGACTGGTGTCTCTCTGTTCCTCTCTCTCAGGGAGATATCTGCACACTGACTACTGTCTCTCAGTCCCCTCTCTCTCAGGGAGATATCTGGACACTGACTGGTGTCTCTCAGTCCACTCTCTCTCAGGGAGATATCAGTACACTGACTGGTGTCTCTCAGTCCCCTCTCTCTCAGGGAGATATCTGTACATTGACTGGTGTCTCTCAGTCCCCTCTCTCTCAGGGAGATATCTGTACATTGACTGGTGTCTCTCAGTTCTCTCTCTCAGGGAGATATCAGTACACTGACTGGTGTCTCAGTCCCCTCTCTCTCAGGGAGATATCAGTACACTGACTGGTGTCTCTCAGTCCCCTCTCTCTCAGGGAGATATCAGTACAGTGACTGGTGTCTCTCAGTCCTCTCTCTCAGGGAGATATCAGTACACTGACTGGTGTCTCTCAGTCCCCTCTCTCTCAGGGAGATATCTGTACATTGACTGGTGTCTCTCAGTCCTCTCTCTCAGGGAGATATCAGTACACTGACTGGTGTCTCTCAGTCCCCTCTCTCTCAGGGAGATATCAGTACACTGACTGGTGTCTCTCAGTCCCCTCTCTCTCAGGGAGATATCTGGTCACTGACTGTTGTCTCTCTGTTCCTCTCTCTCAGGGAGATATCTGCACACTGACTGCTGTCTCTCTGTCCTCTCTCTCAGGGAGATATCTGTACATTGACTGGTGTCTCTCAGTCCTCTCTCTCAGGGAGATATCAGTACACTGACTGGTGTCTCTCAGTCCCCTCTCTCTCAGGGAGATATCAGTACACTGACTGGTGTCTCTCAGTCCCCTCTCTCTCAGGGAGATATCTGGTCACTGACTGGTGTCTCTCTGTTCCTCTCTCTCAGGGAGATATCTGCACACTGACTGCTGTCTCTCAGTCCCCTCTCTCTCAGGGAGATATCTGTACACTGACTGGTGTCTCGCAGTCCACTCTCTCTCAGGGTGATATCTGTACACTGACTGGTATCTCTCAGTCCCCTCTCTCTCAGGGAGATATCTTTACACTGACTGGTGTCTCTCAGTCCCCTCTCTCTCAGGGAGATATCTGGTCACTGACTGGTGTCTCTCTGTTCCTCTCTCTCAGGGAGATATCTGTACACTGACTGGTGTCTCTCAGTCCCCTCTCTCTCAGGGAGATATCAGTACACTGACTGGTGTCTCTCAGTCCCCTCTCTCTCAGGGAGATATCAGTACACTGACTGGTGTCTCTCAGTCCCCTCTCTCTCAGGAAGATATCTGGTCACTGACTGGTGTCTCTCTGTTCCTCTCTCTCAGGGAGATATCAGTACACTGACTGGTGTCACTCAGTCCCCTCTCTCTCAGGGAGATATCAGTACATTGACTGGTGCCTCTCAGACCCCTCTCTCTCAGGGAGATATCTGTACACTGACTTGTCTCTCAGTCCCCTCTCTCTCATGGAGATATCTGTACACTGACTGGTGTCTCTCAGTCCCCTCTCTCTCAGGGAGATATCTGTACACTGACTGGTGTCTCTCAGTCCCCTCTCTCTCAGGGAGATATCAGTACACTGACTGGTGTCTCGCAGTCCACTCTCTCTCAGGGTGATATCTGTACACTGACTGGTGTCTCTCAGTCCCCTCTCTCTCAGGGAGATATCTTTACACTGACTGGTGTCTCTCAGTCCCCTCTCTCTCAGGGAGATATCTGGTCACTGACTGGTGTCTCTCTGTTCCTCTCTCTCAGGGAGATATCTGTACACTGACTGGTGTCTCTCAGTCCCCTCTCTCTCAGGGAGATATCAGTACACTGACTGGTGTCTCTCAGTCCCCTCTCTCTCAGGGAGATATCAGTACACTGACTGGTGTCTCTCAGTCACCTCTCTCTCAGGGAGATATCTGGTCACTGACTGGTGTCTCTCTGTTCCTCTCTCTCAGGGAGATATCAGGACACTGACTGGTGTCTCTCAGTCCCCTCTCTCTCAGGGAGATATCAGTACATTGACTGGTGCCTCTCAGACCCCTCTCTCTCAGGGAGATATCTGTACACTGACTTGTCTCTCAGTCCCCTCTCTCTCATAGAGATATCTGTACACTGACTGGTGTCTCTCAGTCCCCTCTCTCTCAGGGAGATATCTGTACACTGACTGGTGTCTCTCAGTCCCCTCTCTCTCAGGGAGATATCAGTACATTGACTGGTGTCTCTCAGTCCCCTCTCTCTCAGGGAGATATCAGTACACTGACTGGTGTCTCTCAGTCCTCTCTCTCAGGGAGATATCAGTACACTGACTGGTTTCTCTCAGTCCCTCTCTCTCAGGGAGATATCAGTGCACTGACTGGTGTCTCTCAGTCCCCTCTCAGGGAGATATCTGTACATTGACTGGTGTCTCTCAGTCCTCTCTCAGGGAGATATCAGTACACTGACTGATGTCTGTCAGTCCCCTCTCTCTCAGGGAGATATCAGTGCACTGACTGGTGTCTCTCTGTCCACTCTCTCAGGGAGATATCTGTGCATTGACTGCTGTCTCTCAGTCCCCTCTCTCTCAGGGAGATATCTGTACACTGACTGGTGCCTCTCAGTCCCCTCTCTCTCAGGGAGATATCAGTGCACTGACTGGTGTCTCTCATTACCCTCGCTCTCAGGGAGATATCTGTACACTGACTGGTGTCTCTCTGTCCACTCTCTCAGGGAGATATCTGTGCATTGACTGGTGTCTCTCAGTCCCCTCTCTCAGGGAGATATCTGTACATTGACTGCTGTCTCTCAGTCCTCTCTCTCAGGGACATATCAGTGCACTGACTGGTGCCTCTCATTCCCCTTTCTCTCAGGGAGATATCTGTACACTGACTGGTGTCTCTCAGTCCCCTCTCTCTCAGGGAGATATCAGTGCACTGACTGGTGTCTCTCATTACCCTCGCTCTCAGGGAGATATCTGTACACTGACTGGTGTCTCTCTATCCACTCTCTCAGGGAGATATCTTTACACTGACTGGTGTCTCTCAGTCCCCTCTCTCTCAGGGAGATATCTGGTCACTGACTGGTGTCTCTCTGTTCCTCTCTCTCAGGGAGATATCTGTACACTGACTGGTGTCTCTCAGTCCCCTCTCTCTCAGGGAGATATCAGTACACTGACTGGTGTCTCTCAGTCCCCTCTCTCTCAGGGAGATATCAGTACACTGACTGGTGTCTCTCAGTCACCTCTCTCTCAGGGAGATATCTGGTCACTGACTGGTGTCTCTCTGTTCCTCTCTCTCAGGGAGATATCAGGACACTGACTGGTGTCTCTCAGTCCCCTCTCTCTCAGGGAGATATCAGTACATTGACTGGTGCCTCTCAGACCCCTCTCTCTCAGGGAGATATCTGTACACTGACTTGTCTCTCAGTCCCCTCTCTCTCATAGAGATATCTGTACACTGACTGGTGTCTCTCAGTCCCCTCTCTCTCAGGGAGATATCTGTACACTGACTGGTGTCTCTCAGTCCCCTCTCTCTCAGGGAGATATCAGTACATTGACTGGTGTCTCTCAGTCCCCTCTCTCTCAGGGAGATATCAGTACACTGACTGGTGTCTCTCAGTCCTCTCTCTCAGGGAGATATCAGTACACTGACTGGTTTCTCTCAGTCCCTCTCTCTCAGGGAGATATCAGTGCACTGACTGGTGTCTCTCAGTCCCCTCTCAGGGAGATATCTGTACATTGACTGGTGTCTCTCAGTCCTCTCTCAGGGAGATATCAGTACACTGACTGATGTCTGTCAGTCCCCTCTCTCTCAGGGAGATATCAGTGCACTGACTGGTGTCTCTCTGTCCACTCTCTCAGGGAGATATCTGTGCATTGACTGCTGTCTCTCAGTCCCCTCTCTCTCAGGGAGATATCTGTACACTGACTGGTGCCTCTCAGTCCCCTCTCTCTCAGGGAGATATCAGTGCACTGACTGGTGTCTCTCATTACCCTCGCTCTCAGGGAGATATCTGTACACTGACTGGTGTCTCTCTGTCCACTCTCTCAGGGAGATATCTGTGCATTGACTGGTGTCTCTCAGTCCCCTCTCTCAGGGAGATATCTGTACATTGACTGCTGTCTCTCAGTCCTCTCTCTCAGGGACATATCAGTGCACTGACTGGTGCCTCTCATTCCCCTTTCTCTCAGGGAGATATCTGTACACTGACTGGTGTCTCTCAGTCCCCTCTCTCTCAGGGAGATATCAGTGCACTGACTGGTGTCTCTCATTACCCTCGCTCTCAGGGAGATATCTGTACACTGACTGGTGTCTCTCTATCCACTCTCTCAGGGAGATATCTGTGCATTCACTGGTGTCTCTCAGTCCCCTCTCTCAGGGAGATATCTGTACATTGACTGGTGTCTCTCAGTCCTCTCTCTCAGGGAGATATCAGTACACTGACTGGTGCCTCTCAGTCCCCTCTCTCTCAGGGAGTTATCTGTACACTGACTGGTGTCTCTCAGTCCCCTCTCTCTCAGGGAGATATCTGTGCACTGACTGGTGTCTCTCAGTCCCCTCTCTCTCAGGGAGATATCTGTACATAGACTGGTGTCTCTCAGTCCTCTCTCAGGGAGATATCAGTACACTGACTGGTGTCTCTCAGTCCCCTCTCTCTCAGGGAGATATCAGTGCACTGACTGGTGTCTCTCAGTCCCCTCTCTCTCAGGGAGATATCTGGTCACTGACTGGTGTCTCTCTGTTCCTCTCTCTCAGGGAGATATCTGCACACTGACTACTGTCTCTCAGTCCCCTCTCTCTCAGGGAGATATCTGTACACTGACTGGTGTCTCTCAGTCCACTCTCTCTCAGGGAGATATCAGTACACTGACTGGTGTCTCTCAGTCCCCTCTCTCTCAGGGACATATCTGTACATTGACTGGTGTCTCTCAGTCCCCTCTCTCTCAGGGAGATATCTGTACATTGACTGGTGTCTCTCAGTTCTCTCTCTCAGGGAATATCAGTACACTGACTGGTGTCTCAGTCCCCTCTCTCTCAGGGAGATATCAGTACACTGACTGGTGTCTCTCAGTCCCCTCTCTCTCAGGGAGATATCAGTACAGTGACTGGTGTCTCACAGTCCTCTCTCTCAGGGAGATATCAGTACACTGACTGGTGTCTCTCAGTCCCCTCTCTCTCAGGGAGATATCTGTACATTGACTGGTGTCTCTCAGTCCTCTCTCTCAGGGAGATATCAGTACACTGACTGGTGTCTCTCAGTCCCCTCTCTCTCAGGGAGATATCAGTACACTGACTGGTGTCTCTCAGTCCCCTCTCTCTCAGGGAGATATCTGGTCACTGACTGTTGTCTCTCTGTTCCTCTCTCTCAGGGAGATATCTGCACACTGACTGCTGTCTCTCTGTCCTCTCTCTCAGGGAGATATCTGTACATTGACTGGTGTCTCTCAGTCCTCTCTCTCAGGGAGATATCAGTACACTGACTGGTGTCTCTCAGTCCCCTCTCTCTCAGGGAGATATCAGTACACTGACTGGTGTCTCTCAGTCCCCTCTCTCTCAGGGAGATATCTGGTCACTGACTGGTGTCTCTCTGTTCCTCTCTCTCAGGGAGATATCTGCACACTGACTGCTGTCTCTCAGTCCCCTCTCTCTCAGGGAGATATCTGTACACTGACTGGTGTCTCGCAGTCCACTCTCTCTCAGGGTGATATCTGTACACTGACTGGTGTCTCTCAGTCCCCTCTCTCTCAGGGAGATATCTTTACACTGACTGGTGTCTCTCAGTCCCCTCTCTCTCAGGGAGATATCTGGTCACTGACTGGTGTCTCTCTGTTCCTCTCTCTCAGGGAGATATCTGTACACTGACTGGTGTCTCTCAGTCCCCTCTCTCTCAGGGAGATATCAGTACACTGACTGGTGTCTCTCAGTCCCCTCTCTCTCAGGGAGATATCAGTACACTGACTGGTGTCTCTCAGTCCCCTCTCTCTCAGGGAGATATCTGGTCACTGACTGGTGTCTCTCTGTTCCTCTCTCTCAGGGAGATATCAGTACACTGACTGGTGTCTCTCAGTCCGCTCTCTCTCAGGGAGATATCAGTACATTGACTGGTGCCTCTCAGTCCCCTCTCTCTCAGGGAGATATCTGCACACTGACTGGTGTCTCTCAGTCCCCTCTCTCTCAGGGAGATATCTGTACACTGACTGGTGTCTCTCAGTCCCCTCTCTCTCATGGAGATATCTGTACATTGACTGGTGTCTCTCAGTGCTCTCTCTCAGGGAGATATCAGTACATTGACTGGTGTCTCTCAGTCCCCTCTCTCTCAGGGAGATATCAGTACACTGACTGGTGTCTCTCAGTCCTCTCTCTCAGGGAGATATCAGTACACTGACTGGTGTCTCTCAGTCCCTCTCTCTCAGGGAGATATCAGTACACTGACTGGTGTCTGTCAGTCCCCTCTCTCTCAGGGAGATATCTGGTCACTGACTGGTGTCTCTCTGTTCCTCTCTCTCAGGGAGATATCTGCACACTGACTGCTGTCTCTCAGTCCCCTCTCTCTCAGGGAGATATCTGTACACTGACTGGTGTCTCGCAGTCCACTCTCTCTCAGGGTGATATCTGTACACTGACTGGTGTCTCTCAGTCCCCTCTCTCTCAGGGAGATATCTGGTCACTGACTGGTGTCTCTCTGTTCCTCTCTCTCAGGGAGATATCTGCACACTGACTGCTGTCTCTCAGTCCCCTCTCTCTCAGGGAGATATCTGTACACTGACTGGTGTCTCGCAGTCCACTCTCTCTCAGGGTGATATCTGGACACTGACTGGTGTCTCTCAGTCCCCTCTCTCTCAGGGAGATATCTTTACACTGACTGGTGTCTCTCAGTCCCCTCTCTCTCAGGGAGATATCTGGTCACTGACTGGTGTCTCTCTGTTCCTCTCTCTCAGGGAGATATCTGTACACTGACTGGTGTCTCTCAGTCCCCTCTCTCTCAGGGAGATATCAGTACACTGACTGGTGTCTCTCAGTCCCCTCTCTCTCAGGGAGATATCAGTACACTGACTGGTGTCTCTCAGTCCCCTCTCTCTCAGGAAGATATCTGGTCACTGACTGGTGTCTCTCTGTTCCTCTCTCTCAGGGAGATATCAGTACACTGACTGGTGTCACTCAGTCCCCTCTCTCTCAGGGAGATATCAGTACATTGACTGGTGCCTCTCAGACCCCTCTCTCTCAGGGAGATTTCTGTACACTGACTTGTCTCTCAGTCCCCTCTCTCTCATGGAGATATCTGTACACTGACTGGTGTCTCTCAGTCCCCTCTCTCTCAGGGAGATATCTGTACACTGACTGGTGTCTCTCAGTCCCCTCTCTCTCAGGGAGATATCTGGTCACTGACTGGTGTCTCTCTGTTCCTCTCTCTCAGGGAGATATCAGTACACTGACTGGTGTCTCTCAGTCCGCTCTCTCTCAGGGAGATATCAGTACATTGACTGGTGCCTCTCAGTCCTCTCTCAGGGAGATATCAGTACACTGACTGATGTCTCTCAGTCCCCTCTCTCTCAGGGAGATATCAGTACACTGACTGGTGTCTGTCAGTCCCCACTCTCTCAGGGAGATATCTGGTCACTGACTGGTGTCTCTCTGTTCCTCTCTCTCAGGGAGATATCAGTACACTGACTGGTGTCTCTCAGTCCCCTCTCTCTCAGGGAGATATCAGTGCACTGACTGGTGTCTCTCAGTCCCCTCTCTCTCAGGGAGATATCTGGTCACTGACTGGTGTCTCTCTGTTCCTCTCTCTCAGGGAGATATCTGCACACTGACTACTGTCTCTCAGTCCCCTCTCTCTCAGGGAGATATCTGTACACTGACTGGTGTCTCTCAGTCCCCTCTCTCTCAGGGACATATCTGTACATTGACTGGTGTCTCTCAGTCCCCTCTCTCTCAGGGAGATATCTGTACACTGACTGGTGTCTCTCTGTCCACTCTCTCAGGGAGATATCTGTGCATTGACTGGTGTCTCTCAGTCCCCTCTCTCAGGGAGATATCTGTACATTGACTGCTGTCTCTCAGTCCTCTCTCTCAGGGAGATATCAGTACACTGACTGGTGCCTCTCATTCCCCTTTCTCTCAGGGAGATATCTGTACACTGACTGGTGTCTCTCAGTCCCCTCTCTCTCAGGGAGATATCAGTGCACTGACTGGTGTCTCTCATTACCCTCGCTCTCAGGGAGATATCTGTACACTGACTGGTGTCTCTCTATCCACTCTCTCAGGGAGATATCTGTGCATTGACTGGTGTCTCTCAGTCCCCTCTCTCAGGGAGATATCTGTACATTGACTGGTGTCCCTCAGTCCTCTCTCTCAGGGAGATATCAGTACACTGACTGGTGGCTCTCAGTCCCCTCTCTCTCAGGGAGTTATCTGTACACTGACTGGTGTCTCTCAGTCCCCTCTCTCTCAGGGAGATATCTGTACACTGACTGGTGTCTCTCAGTCCCCTCTCTCTCAGGGAGATATCTGTACATTGACTGGTGTCTCTCAGTCCTCTCTCAGGGAGATATCAGTACACTGACTGGTGTCTCTCAGTCCCCTCTCTCTCAGGGAGATATCAGTGCACTGACTGGTGTCTCTCAGTCCCCTCTCTCTCAGGGAGATATCTGGTCACTGACTGGTGTCTCTCTGTTCCTCTCTCTCAGGGAGATATCTGCACACTGACTACTGTCTCTCAGTCCCCTCTCTCTCAGGGAGATATCTGGACACTGACTGGTGTCTCTCAGTCCACTCTCTCTCAGAGAGATATCAGTACACTGACTGGTGTCTCTCAGTCCCCTCTCTCTCAGGGACATATCTGTACATTGACTGGTGTCTCTCAGTCCCCTCTCTCTCAGGGAGATATCTGTACATTGACTGGTGTCTCTCAGTTCTCTCTCTCAGGGAGATATCAGTACACTGACTGGTGTCTCAGTCCCCTCTCTCTCAGGGAGATATCAGTACACTGACTGGTGTCTCTCAGTCCCCTCTCTCTCAGGGAGATATCAGTACAGTGACTGGTGTCTCTCAGTCCTCTCTCTCAGGGAGATATCAGTACACTGACTGGTGTCTCTCAGTCCCCTCTCTCTCAGGGAGATATCTGTACATTGACTGGTGTCTCTCAGTCCTCTCTCTCAGGGAGATATCAGTACACTGACTGGTGTCTCTCAGTCCCCTCTCTCTCAGGGAGATATCAGTACACTGACTGGTGTCTCTCAGTCCCCTCTCTCTCAGGGAGATATCTGGTCACTGACTGTTGTCTCTCTGTTCCTCTCTCTCAGGGAGATATCTGCACACTGACTGCTGTCTCTCTGTCCTCTCTCTCAGGGAGATATCTGTACATTGACTGGTGTCTCTCAGTCCTCTCTCTCAGGGAGATATCAGTACACTGACTGGTGTCTCTCAGTCCCCTCTCTCTCAGGGAGATATCAGTACACTGACTGGTGTCTCTCAGTCCCCTCTCTCTCAGGGAGATATCTGGTCACTGACTGGTGTCTCTCTGTTCCTCTCTCTCAGGGAGATATCTGCACACTGACTGCTGTCTCTCAGTCCCCTCTCTCTCAGGGAGATATCTGTACACTGACTGGTGTCTCGCAGTCCACTCTCTCTCAGGGTGATATCTGTACACTGACTGGTGTCTCTCAGTCCCCTCTCTCTCAGGGAGATATCTTTACACTGACTGGTGTCTCTCAGTCCCCTCTCTCTCAGGGAGATATCTGGTCACTGACTGGTGTCTCTCTGTTCCTCTCTCTCAGGGAGATATCTGTACATTGACTGGTGTCTCTCAGTCCCCTCTCTCTCAGGGAGATATCAGTACACTGACTGGTGTCTCTCAGTCCCCTCTCTCTCAGGGAGATATCAGTACACTGACTGGTGTCTCTCAGTCCCCTCTCTCTCAGGAAGATATCTGGTCACTGACTGGTGTCTCTCTGTTCCTCTCTCTCAGGGAGATATCAGTACACTGACTGGTGTCACTCAGTCCCCTCTCTCTCAGGGAGATATCAGTACATTGACTGGTGCCTCTCAGACCCCTCTCTCTCAGGGAGATATCTGTACACTGACTTGTCTCTCAGTCCCCTCTCTCTCATGGAGATATCTGTACACTGACTGGTGTCTCTCAGTCCCCTCTCTCTCAGGGAGATATCTGTACACTGACTGGTGTCTCTCAGTCCCCTCTCTCTCAGGGAGATATCAGTACACTGACTGCTGTCTCTCAGTCCCCTCTCTCTCAGGGAGATATCTGTACACTGACTGGTGTCTCGCAGTCCACTCTCTCTCAGGGTGATATCTGTTCACTGACTGGTGTCTCTCAGTCCCCTCTCTCTCAGGGAGATATCTGGTCACTGACTGCTGTCTCTCTGTTCCTCTCTCTCAGGGAGATATCTGCACACTGACTGCTGTCTCTCAGTCCCCTCTCTCTCAGGGAGATATCTGTACACTGACTGGTGTCTCGCAGTCCACTCTCTCTCAGGGTGATATCTGTACACTGACTGGTGTCTCTCAGTCCCCTCTCTCTCAGGGAGATATCTTTACACTGACTGGTGTCTCTCAGTCCCCTCTCTCTCAGGGAGATATCTGGTCACTGACTGGTGTCTCTCTGTTCCTCTCTCTCAGGGAGATATCTGTACACTGACTGGTGTCTCTCAGTCCCCTCTCTCTCAGGGAGATATCAGTACACTGACTGGTGTCTCTCAGTCCCCTCTCTCTCAGGGAGATATCAGTACACTGACTGGTGTCTCTCAGTCACCTCTCTCTCAGGGAGATATCTGGTCACTGACTGGTGTCTCTCTGTTCCTCTCTCTCAGGGAGATATCAGGACACTGACTGGTGTCTCTCAGTCCCCTCTCTCTCAGGGAGATATCAGTACATTGACTGGTGCCTCTCAGACCCCTCTCTCTCAGGGAGATATCTGTACACTGACTTGTCTCTCAGTCCCCTCTCTCTCAGGGAGATATCTGGTCACTGACTGCTGTCTCTCTGTTCCTCTCTCTCAGGGAGATATCTGCACACTGACTGCTGTCTCTCAGTCCCCTCTCTCTCAGGGAGATATCTGTACACTGACTGGTGTCTCGCAGTCCACTCTCTCTCAGGGTGATATCTGTACACTGACTGGTGTCTCTCAGTCCCCTCTCTCTCAGGGAGATATCTTTACACTGACTGGTGTCTCTCAGTCCCCTCTCTCTCAGGGAGATATCTGGTCACTGACTGGTGTCTCTCTGTTCCTCTCTCTCAGGGAGATATCTGTACACTGACTGGTGTCTCTCAGTCCCCTCTCTCTTAGGGAGATATCAGTACACTGACTGGTGTCTCTCAGTCCCCTCTCTCTCAGGGAGATATCAGTACACTGACTGGTGTCTCTCAGTCACCTCTCTCTCAGGGAGATATCTGGTCACTGACTGGTGTCTCTCTGTTCCTCTCTCTCAGGGAGATATCAGGACACTGACTGGTGTCTCTCAGTCCCCTCTCTCTCAGGGAGATATCAGTACATTGACTGGTGCCTCTCAGACCCCTCTCTCTCAGGGAGATATCTGTACACTGACTTGTCTCTCAGTCCCCTCTCTCTCATGGAGATATCTGTACACTGACTGGTGTCTCTCAGTCCCCTCTCTCTCAGGGAGATATCTGTACACTGACTGGTGTCTCTCAGTCCCCTCTCTCTCAGGGAGATATCAGTACACTGACTGGTGTCTCTCAGTCCCCTCTCTCTCAGGGAGATACCTGGTCACTGACTGGTGTCTCTCTGTTCCTCTCTCTCAGGGAGATATCAGTACACTGACTGGTGTCTCTCAGTCCCCTCTCTCTCAGGGAGATATCAGTACATTGACTGGTGCCTCTCAGTCCCCTCTCTCTCAGGGAGATATCAGTGCACTGACTGGTGTCTCTCAGTCCCCTCTCAGGGAGATATCTGTACATTGACTGGTGTCTCTCAGTCCTCTCTCAGGGAGATATCATTAAACTGACTGATGTCTTTCAGTCCCCTCTCTCTCAGGGAGATATCAGTACACTGACTGGTGTCTGTCAGTCCCCTCTCTCTCAGGGAGATATCTGCACACTGACTGCTGTCTCTCAGTCCCCTCTCTCTCAGGGAGATATCTGTACACTGATGCTGTCTCTCAGTCCCCTCTCTCTCAGGGAGATATCTGTACACTGACTGGTGTCTCTCAGTCCCCTCTCTCTCAGGGAGATATCAGTACATTGACTGGTGTCTCTCAGTCCCCTCTCTCTCAGGGAGATATCAGTACACTGACTGGTGTCTCTCAGTCCTCTCTCTCAGGGAGATATCAGTACACTGACTGGTTTCTCTCAGTCCCTCTCTCTCAGGGAGATATCAGTGCACTGACTGGTGTCTCTCAGTCCCCTCTCAGGGAGATATCTGTACATTGACTGGTGTCTCTCAGTCCTCTCTCAGGGAGATATCAGTACACTGACTGATGTCTCTCAGTCCCCTCTCTCTCAGGGAGATATCAGTGCACTGACTGGTGTCTGTCAGTCCCCTCTCTCTCAGGGAGATATCTGGTCACTGACTGGTGTCTCTCTGTCCACTCTCTCAGGGAGATATCTGTGCATTGACTGCTGTCTCTCAGTCCCCTCTCTCTCAGGGAGATATCTGTACACTGACTGGTGCCTCTCAGTCCCCTCTCTCTCAGGGAGATATCAGTGCACTGACTGGTGTCTCTCATTACCCTCGCTCTCAGGGAGATATCTGTACACTGACTGGTGTCTCTCTGTCCACTCTCTCAGGGAGATATCTGTGCATTGACTGGTGTCTCTCAGTCCCCTCTCTCAGGGAGATATCTGTACATTGACTGCTGTCTCTCAGTCCTCTCTCTCAGGGACATATCAGTGCACTGACTGGTGCCTCTCATTCCCCTTTCTCTCAGGGAGATATCTGTACACTGACTGGTGTCTCTCAGTCCCCTCTCTCTCAGGGAGATATCAGTGCACTGACTGGTGTCTCTCATTACCCTCGCTCTCAGGGAGATATCTGTACACTGACTGGTGTCTCTCTATCCACTCTCTCAGGGAGATATCTGTGCATTGACTGGTGTCTCTCAGTCCCCTCTCTCAGGGAGATATCTGTACATTGACTGGTGTCTCTCAGTCCTCTCTCTCAGGGAGATATCAGTACACTGACTGGTGCCTCTCAGTCCCCTCTCTCTCAGGGAGTTATCTGTACACTGACTGGTGTCTCTCAGTCCCCTCTCTCTCAGGGAGATATCTGTGCACTGACTGGTGTCTCTCAGTCCCCTCTCTCTCAGGGAGATATCTGTACATTGACTGGTGTCTCTCAGTCCTCTCTCAGGGAGATATCAGTACACTGACTGGTGTCTCTCAGTCCCCTCTCTCTCAGGGAGATATCAGTGCACTGACTGGTGTCTCTCAGTCCCCTCTCTCTCAGGGAGATATCTGGTCACTGACTGGTGTCTCTCTGTTCCTCTCTCTCAGGGAGATATCTGCACACTGACTACTGTCTCTCAGTCCCCTCTCTCTCAGGGAGATATCTGTACACTGACTGGTGTCTCTCAGTCCACTCTCTCTCAGGGAGATATCAGTACACTGACTGGTGTCTCTCAGTCCCCTCTCTCTCAGGGACATATCTGTACATTGACTGGTGTCTCTCAGTCCCCTCTCTCTCAGGGAGATATCTGTACATTGACTGGTGTCTCTCAGTTCTCTCTCTCAGGGAGATATCAGTACACTGACTGGTGTCTCAGTCCCCTCTCTCTCAGGGAGATATCAGTACACTGACTGGTGTCTCTCAGTCCCCTCTCTCTCAGGGAGATATCAGTACAGTGACTGGTGTCTCTCAGTCCTCTCTCTCAGGGAGATATCAGTACACTGACTGGTGTCTCTCAGTCCCCTCTCTCTCAGGGAGATATCTGTACATTGACTGGTGTCTCTCAGTCCTCTCTCTCAGGGAGATATCAGTACACTGACTGGTGTCTCTCAGTCCCCTCTCTCTCAGGGAGATATCAGTACACTGACTGGTGTCTGTCAGTCCCCTCTCTCTCAGGGAGATATCTGGTCACTGACTGTTGTCTCTCTGTTCCTCTCTCTCAGGGAGATATCTGCACACTGACTGCTGTCTCTCTGTCCTCTCTCTCAGGGAGATATCTGTACATTGACTGGTGTCTCTCAGTCCTCTCTCTCAGGGAGATATCAGTACACTGACTGGTGTCTCTCAGTCCCCTCTCTCTCAGGGAGATATCAGGACACTGACTGGTGTCTCTCAGTCCCCTCTCTCTCAGGGAGATATCTGGTCACTGACTGGTGTCTCTCTGTTCCTCTCTCTCAGCGAGATATCTGCACACTGACTGCTGTCTCTCAGGCCCCTCTCTCTCAGGGAGATATCTGTACACTGACTGGTGTCTCGCAGTCCACTCTCTCTCAGGGTGATATCTGTACACTGACTGGTGTCTCTCAGTCCCCTCTCTCTCAGGGAGATATCTTTACACTGACTGGTGTCTCTCAGTCCCCTCTCTCTCAGGGAGATATCTGGTCACTGACTGGTGTCTCTCTGTTCCTCTCTCTCAGGGAGATATCTGTACACTGACTGGTGTCTCTCAGTCCCCTCTCTCTCAGGGAGATATCAGTACACTGACTGGTGTCTCTCAGTCCCCTCTCTCTCAGGGAGATATCAGTACACTGACTGGTGTCTCTCAGTCCCCTCTCTCTCAGGAAGATATCTGGTCACTGACTGGTGTCTCTCTGTTCCTCTCTCTCAGGGAGATATCAGTACACTGACTGGTGTCACTCAGTCCCCTCTCTCTCAGGGAGATATCAGTACATTGACTGGTGCCTCTCAGACCCCTCTCTCTCAGGGAGATATCTGTACACTGACTTGTCTCTCAGTCCCCTCTCTCTCATGGAGATATCTGTACACTGACTGGTGTCTCTCAGTCCCCTCTCTCTCAGGGAGATATCTGTACACTGACTGGTGTCTCTCAGTCCCCTCTCTCTCAGGGAGATATCAGTACACTGACTGGTGTCTCTCAGTCCCCTCTCTCTCAGGGAGATATCTGGTCACTGACTGGTGTCTCTCTGTTCCTCTCTCTCAGGGAGATATCAGTACACTGACTGGTGTCTCTCAGTCCGCTCTCTCTCAGGGAGATATCAGTACATTGACTGGTGCCTCTCAGTCCCCTCTCTCTCAGGGAGATATCAGTGCACTGACTGGTGTCTCTCAGTCCCCTCTCTCTCAGGGAGATATCTGCACACTGACTACTGTCTCTCAGTCCCCTCTCTCTCAGGGAGATATCTGGTCACTGACTGGTGTCTCTCTGTTCCTCTCTCTCAGGGAGATATCAGTACACTGACTGGTGTCTCTCAGTCCGCTCTCTCTCAGGGAGATATCAGGACACTGACTGGTGTCTCTCAGTCCCCTCTCTCTCAGGGAGATATCAGTGCACTGACTGGTGACTCTCAGTCCCCTCTCTCTCAGGGAGATATCTGGTCACTGACTGGTGTCTCTCTGTCCTCTCTCTCAGGGAGATATCTGCACACTGACTACTGTCTCTCAGTCCCCTCTCTCTCAGGGAGATATCTGTACACTGACTGGTGTCTCTCAGTCCACTCTCTCTCAGGGAGATATCAGTACACTGACTGGTGTCTCTCAGTCCCCTCTCTCTCAGGGACATATCTGTACATTGACTGGTGTCTCTCAGTCCCCTCTCTCTCAGGGAGATATCTGTACATTGACTGGTGTCTCTCAGTTCTCTCTCTCAGGGAGATATCAGTACACTGACTGGTGTCTCAGTCCCCTCTCTCTCAGGGAGATATCAGTACACTGACTGGTGTCTCTCAGTCCCCTCTCTCTCAGGGAGATATCAGTACAGTGACTGGTGTCTCTCAGTCCTCTCTCTCAGGGAGATATCAGTACACTGACTGGTGTCTCTCAGTCCCCTCTCTCTCAGGGAGATATCTGTACATTGACTGGTGTCTCTCAGTCCTCTCTCTCAGGGAGATATCAGTACACTGACTGGTGTCTCTCAGTCCCCTCTCTCTCAGGGAGATATCAGTACACTGACTGGTGTCTCTCAGTCCCCTCTCTCTCAGGGAGATATCTGGTCACTGACTGTTGTCTCTCTGTTCCTCTCTCTCAGGGAGATATCTGCACACTGACTGCTGTCTCTCTGTCCTCTCTCTCAGGGAGATATCTGTACATTGACTGGTGTCTCTCAGTCCTCTCTCTCAGGGAGATATCAGTGCACTGACTGGTGTCTCTCAGTCCCCTCTCTCTCAGGGAGATATCAGTACACTGACTGGTGTCTCTCAGTCCCCTCTCTCTCAGGGAGATATCTGGTCACTGACTGGTGTCTCTCTGTTCCTCTCTCTCAGGGAGATATCTGCACACTGACTGCTGTCTCTCAGTCCCCTCTCTCTCAGGGAGATATCTGTACACTGACTGGTGTCTCGCAGTCCACTCTCTCTCAGTGTGATATCTGTACACTGACTGGTGTCTCTCAGTCCCCTCTCTCTCAGGGAGATATCTTTACACTGACTGGTGTCTCTCAGTCCCCTCTCTCTCAGGGAGATATCTGGTCACTGACTGGTGTCTCTCTGTTCCTCTCTCTCAGGGAGATATCTGTACACTGACTGGTGTCTCTCAGTCCCCTCTCTCTCAGGGAGATATCAGTACACTGACTGGTGTCTCTCAGTCCCCTCTCTCTCAGGGAGATATCAGTACACTGACTGGTGTCTCTCAGTCCCCTCTCTCTCAGGAAGATATCTGGTCACTGACTGGTGTCTCTCTGTTCCTCTCTCTCAGGGAGATATCAGTACACTGACTGGTGTCACTCAGTCCCCTCTCTCTCAGGGAGATATCAGTACATTGACTGGTGCCTCTCAGACCCCTCTCTCTCAGGGAGATATCTGTACACTGACTTGTCTCTCAGTCCCCTCTCTCTCATGGAGATATCTGTACACTGACTGGTGTCTCTCAGTCCCCTCTCTCTCAGGGAGTTATCTGTACACTGACTGGTGTCTCTCAGTCCCCTCTCTCTCAGGGAGATATCAGTACACTGACTGGTGTCTCTCAGTCCCCTCTCTCTCAGGGAGATATCTGGTCACTGACTGGTGTCTCTCTGTTCCTCTCTCTCAGGGAGATATCAGTACACTGACTGGTGTCTCTCAGTCCGCTCTCTCTCAGGGAGATATCAGTACATTGACTGGTGCCTCTCAGTCCCCTCTCTCTCAGGGAGATATCTGTACACTGACTGGTGTCTCTCAGTCCCCTCTCTCTCAGGGAGATATC
The DNA here is from genome assembly GCF_035084215.1 of Heptranchias perlo. Taxonomy (NCBI): domain Eukaryota; kingdom Metazoa; phylum Chordata; class Chondrichthyes; order Hexanchiformes; family Hexanchidae; genus Heptranchias; species Heptranchias perlo. The sequence goes on from NW_027139142.1 coordinate 649,061, forward strand.
TGTACACTGACTGGTGTCTCTCAGTCCCCTCTCTCTCATGGAGATATCTGTACATTGACTGGTGTCTCTCAGTGCTCTCTCTCAGGGAGATATCAGTACATTGACTGGTGTCTCTCAGTCCCCTCTCTCTCAGGGAGATATCAGTACACTGACTGGTGTCTCTCAGTCCGCTCTCTCAGGGAGATATCAGTACACTGACTGGTGTCTCTCAGTCCCTCTCTCTCAGGGAGATATCAGTACACTGACTGGTGTCTGTCAGTCCCCTCTCTCTCAGGGAGATATCTGGTCACTGACTTGTGTCTCTCTGTTCCTCTCTCTCAGGGAGATATCTGCACACTGACTGCTGTCTCTCAGTCCCCTCTCTCTCAGGGAGATATCTGTACACTGACTGGTGTCTCGCAGTCCACTCTCTCTCAGGGTGATATCTGTACACTGACTGGTGTCTCTCAGTCCCCTCTCTCTCAGGGAGATATCTTTACACTGACTGGTGTCTCTCAGTCCCCTCTCTCTCAGGGAGATATCTGGTCACTGACTGGTGTCTCTCTGTTCCTCTCTCTCAGGGAGATATCTGTACACTGACTGGTGTCTCTCAGTCCCCTCTCTCTCAGGGAGATATCAGTACACTGACTGGTGTCTCTCAGTCCCCTCTCTCTCAGGGAGATATCAGTACACTGACTGGTGTCTCTCAGTCCCCTCTCTCTCAGGAAGATATCTGGTCACTGACTGGTGTCTCTCTGTTCCTCTCTCTCAGGGAGATATCAGTACACTGACTGGTGTCACTCAGTCCCCTCTCTCTCAGGGAGATATCAGTACATTGACTGGTGCCTCTCAGACCCCTCTCTCTCAGGGAGATATCTGTACATTGACTTGTCTCTCAGTCCCCTCTCTCTCATGGAGATATCTGTACACTGACTGGTGTCTCTCAGTCCCCTCTCTCTCAGGGAGATATCTGTACACTGACTGGTGTCTCTCAGTCCCCTCTCTCTCAGGGAGATATCAGTACACTGACTGGTGTCTCTCAGTCCCCTCTCTCTCAGGGAGATATCTGGTCACTGACTGGTGTCTCTCTGTTCCTCTCTCTCAGGGAGATATCAGTACACTGACTGGTGTCTCTCAGTCCGCTCTCTCTCAGGGAGATATCAGTACATTGACTGGTGCCTCTCAGTCCCCTCTCTCTCAGGGAGATATCTGTACACTGACTGGTGTCTCTCAGTCCCCTCTCTCTCAGGGAGATATCTGTACACTGACTGGTGTCTCTCAGTCCCCTCTCTCTCATGGAGATATCTGTACATTGACTGGTGTCTCTCAGTTCTCTCTCTCAGGGAGATATCAGTACATTGACTGGTGTCTCTCAGTCCCCTCTCTCTCAGGGAGATATCAGTACACTGACTGGTATCTCTCAGTCCTCTCTCTCAGGGAGATATCAGTACACTGACTGGTGACTCTCAGTCCCTCTCTCTCAGGGAGATATCAGTACACTGACTGGTGTCTGTCAGTCCCCTCTCTCTCAGGGAGATATCTGGTCACTGACTGGTGTCTCTCTGTTCCTCTCTCTCAGGGAGATATCTGCACACTGACTGCTGTCTCTCAGTCCCCTCTCTCTCAGGGAGATATCTGTACACTGACTGGTGTCTCGCAGTCCACTCTCTCTCAGGGTGATATCTGTACACTGACTGGTGTCTCTCAGTCCCCTCTCTCTCAGGGAGATATCTGGTCACTGACTGGTGTCTCTCTGTTCCTCTCTCTCAGGGAGATATCTGCACACTGACTGCTGTCTCTCAGTCCCCTCTCTCTCAGGGAGATATCTGTACACTGACTGGTGTCTCGCAGTCCACTCTCTCTCAGGGTGATATCTGTACACTGACTGGTGTCTCTCAGTCCCCTCTCTCTCAGGGAGATATCTTTACACTGACTGGTGTCTCTCAGTCCCCTCTCTCTCAGGGAGATATCTGGTCACTGACTGGTGTCTCTCTGTTCCTCTCTCTCAGGGAGATATCTGTACACTGACTGGTGTCTCTCAGTCCCCTCTCTCTCAGGGAGATATCAGTACACTGACTGGTGTCTCTCAGTCCCCTCTCTCTCAGGGAGATATCAGTACACTGACTGGTGTCTCTCAGTCCCCTCTCTCTCAGGAAGATATCTGGTCACTGACTGGTGTCTCTCTATTCCTCTCTCTCAGGGAGATATCAGTACACTGACTGGTGTCACTCAGTCCCCTCTCTCTCAGGGAGATATCAGTACATTGACTGGTGCCTCTCAGACCCCTCTCTCTCAGGGAGATATCTGTACACTGACTTGTCTCTCAGTCCCCTCTCTCTCATGGAGATATCTGTACACTGACTGGTGTCTCTCGGTCCCCTCTCTCTCAGGGAGATATCTGTACACTGACTGGTGTCTCTCAGTCCCCTCTCTCTCAGGGAGATATCAGTACACTGACTGGTGTCTCTCAGTCCCCTCTCTCTCAGGGAGATATCTGGTCACTGACTGGTGTCTCTCTGTTCCTCTCTCTCAGGGAGATATCAGTACACTGACTGGTGTCTCTCAGTCCGCTCTCTCTCAGGGAGATATCAGTACATTGACTGGTGCCTCTCAGTCCCCTCTATCTCAGGGAGATATCTGTACACTGACTGGTGTCTCTCAGTCCCCTCTCTCTCAGGGAGATATCAGTACATTGACTGGTGTCTCTCAGTCCCCTCTCTCTCAGGGAGATATCAGTACACTGACTGGTGTCTCTCAGTCCTCTCTCTCAGGGAGATATCAGTACACTGACTGGTGTCTCTCAGTCCCTCTCTCTCAGGGAGATATCAGTACACTGACTGGTGTCTGTCAGTCCCCTCTCTCTCAGGGAGATATCTGGTCACTGACTGGTGTCTCTCTGTTCCTCTCTCAGGGAGATATCTGCACACTGACTGCTGTCTCTCAGTCCCCTCTCTCTCAGGGAGATATCTGTACACTGACTGGTGTCTCGCAGTCCACTCTCTCTCAGGGTGATATCTGTACACTGACTGGTGTCTCTCAGTCCCCTCTCTCTCAGGGAGATATCTGGTCACTGACTGGTGTCTCTCTGTTCCTCTCTCTCAGGGAGATATCTGCACACTGACTGCTGTCTCTCAGTCCCCTCTCTCTCAGGGAGATATCTGTACACTGACTGGTGTCTCGCAGTCCACTCTCTCTCAGGGTGATATCTGTACACTGACTGGTGTCTCTCAGTCCCCTCTCTCTCAGGGAGATATCTTTACACTGACTGGTGTCTCTCAGTCCCCTCTCTCTCAGGGAGATATCTGGTCACTGACTGGTGTCTCTCTGTTCCTCTCTCTCAGGGAGATATCTGTACACTGACTGGTGTCTCTCAGTCCCCTCTCTCTCAGGGAGATATCAGTCCACTGACTGGTGTCTCTCAGTCCCCTCTCTCTCAGGGAGATATCAGTACACTGACTGGTGTCTCTCAGTCCCCTCTCTCTCAGGGAGATATCTGGTCACTGACTGGTGTCTCTCTGTTCCTCTCTCTCAGGGAGATATCAGTACACTGACTGGTGTCTCTCAGTCCCCTCTCTCTCAGGGAGACATCTGTACACTGACTTGTCTCTCAGTCCCCTCTCTCTCATGGAGATATCTGTACACTGACTGGTGTCTCTCAGTCCCCTCTCTCTCAGGGAGATATCTGTGCACTGACTGGTGTCTCTCAGTCCCCTCTCTCTCAGGGAGATATCAGTACACTGACTGGTGTCTCTCAGTCCCCTCTCTCTCAGGGAGATATCTGGTCACTGACTGGTGTCTCTCTGTTCCTCTCTCTCAGGGAGATATCAGTACACTGACTGGTGTCTCTCAGTCCCCTCTCTCTCAGGGAGATATCAGTACATTGACTGGTGCCTCTCAGTCCCCTCTCTCTCAGGGAGATATCTGTACACTGACTGGTGTCTCTCAGTCCCCTCTCTCTCAGGGAGATATCTGCACACTGACTGGTGCCTCTCAGTCCCCTCTCTCTCAGGGAGATATCAGTGCACTGACTGGTGTCTCTCAGTCCCCTCTCAGGGAGATATCTGTACATTGACTGGTGTCTCTCAGTCCTCTCTCAGGGAGATATCATTACACTGACTGATGTCTCTCAGTCCCCTCTCTCTCAGGGAAATATCTGTACACTGACTGGTGTCTCTCAGTCCCCTCTCTCTCATGGAGATATCTGCGCACTGACTGGTGTCTCTCTGTTCCTCTCTCTCAGGGAGATATCTGCACACTGACTGCTGTCTCTCAGTCCCCTCTCTCTCAGGGAGATACCTGTGCACTGACCGGTGTCTCTCAGTCCACTCTCTCTCAGGGAGATATCAGTACACTGACTGCTGTCTCTCAGTCCCCTCTCTCTCAGGGAGATATCAGTACACTGACTGGTGTCTCTCAGTCCTCTCTCTCAGGGAGATATCAGTACATTGACTGGTGTATCTCAGTCCCTCTCTCTCAGGGAGATATCAGTAAACTGACTGGTGTCTCTCAGTCCCCTCTCTCTCAGGGAGATATCTGTCCACTGACTGGTGTCTCGCAGTCAACTCTCTCTCAGGGTGATATCTGTACACTGACTGGTGTCTCTCAGTCCCCTCTCTCTCAGGGAGATATCTTTACACTGACTGGTGTCTCTCAGTCCCCTCTCTCTCAGGGAGATATCTGGTCACTGACTGGTGTCTCTCTGTTCCTCTCTCTCAGGGAGATATCTGTACACTGACTGGTGTCTCTCAGTCCCCTCTCTCTCAGGGAGATATCAGTCCACTGACTGGTGTCTCTCAGTCCCCTCTCTCTCAGGGAGATATCAGTACACTGACTGGTGTCTCTCAGTCCCCTCTCTCTCAGGGAGATATCTGGTCACTGACTGGTGTCTCTCTGTTCCTCTCTCTCAGGGAGATATCAGTACACTGACTGGTGTCTCTCAGTCCCCTCTCTCTCAGGGAGATATCAGTACATTGACTGGTGCCTCTCAGACCCCTCTCTCTCAGGGAGATATCTGTACACTGACTTGTCTCTCAGTCCCCTCTCTCTCATGGAGATATCTGTACACTGACTGGTGTCTCTCAGTCCCCTCTCTCTCAGGGAGATATCTGTACACTGACTGGTGTCTCTCAGTCCCCTCTCTCTCAGGGAGATATCAGTACACTGACTGGTGTCTCTCAGTCCCCTCTCTCTCAGGGAGATATCTGGTCACTGACTGATGTCTCTCTGTTCCTCTCTCTCAGGGAGATATCTGCACACTGACTGCTGTCTCTCAGTCCCCTCTCTCTCAGGGAGATATCTGTACACTGACTGGTGTCTCGCAGTCCACTCTCTCTCAGGGTGATATCTGTACACTGACTGGTGTCTCTCAGTCCCCTCTCTCTCAGGGAGATATCTTTACACTGACTGGTGTCTCTCAGTCCCCTCTCTCTCAGGGAGATATCTGGTCACTGACTGGTGTCTCTCTGTTCCTCTCTCTCAGGGAGATATCTGTACACTGACTGGTGTCTCTCAGTCCCCTCTCTCTCAGGGAGATATCAGTACACTGACTGGTGTCTCTCAGTCCCCTCTCTCTCAGGGAGATATCAGTACACTGACTGGTGTCTCTCAGTCCCCTCTCTCTCAGGAAGATATCTGGTCACTGACTGGTGTCTCTCTATTCCTCTCTCTCAGGGAGATATCAGTACACTGACTGGTGTCACTCAGTCCCCTCTCTCTCAGGGAGATATCAGTACATTGACTGGTGCCTCTCAGACCCCTCTCTCTCAGGGAGATATCTGTACACTGACTTGTCTCTCAGTCCCCTCTCTCTCATGGAGATATCTGTACACTGACTGGTGTCTCTCAGTCCCCTCTCTCTCAGGGAGATATCTGTACACTGACTGGTGTCTCTCAGTCCCCTCTCTCTCAGGGAGATATCAGTACACTGACTGGTGTCTCTCAGTCCCCTCTCTCTCAGGGAGATATCAGTACATTGACTGGTGCCTCTCAGTCCCCTCTATCTCAGGGAGATATCTGTACACTGACTGGTGTCTCTCAGTCCCCTCTCTCTCAGGGAGATATCAGTACATTGACTGGTGTCTCTCAGACCCCTCTCTCTCAGGGAGATATCAGTACACTGACTGGTGTCTCTCAGTCCTCTCTCTCAGGGAGATATCAGTACACTGACTGGTGTCTCTCAGTCCCTCTCTCTCAGGGAGATATCAGTACACTGACTGGTGTCTGTCAGTCCCCTCTCTCTCAGGGAGATATCTGGTCACTGACTGGTGTCTCTCTGTTCCTCTCTCAGGGAGATATCTGCACACTGACTGCTGTCTCTCAGTCCCCTCTCTCTCAGGGAGATATCTGTACACTGACTGGTGTCTCGCAGTCCACTCTCTCTCAGGGTGATATCTGTACACTGACTGGTGTCTCTCAGTCCCCTCTCTCTCAGGGAGATATCTGGTCACTGACTGGTGTCTCTCTGTTCCTCTCTCTCAGGGAGATATCTGCACACTGACTGCTGTCTCTCAGTCCCCTCTCTCTCAGGGAGATATCTGTACACTGACTGGTGTCTCGCAGTCCACTCTCTCTCAGGGTGATATCTGTACACTGACTGGTGTCTCTCAGTCCCCTCTCTCTCAGGGAGATATCTTTACACTGACTGGTGTCTCTCAGTCCCCTCTCTCTCAGGGAGATATCTGGTCACTGACTGGTGTCTCTCTGTTCCTCTCTCTCAGGGAGATATCTGTACACTGACTGGTGTCTCTCAGTCCCCTCTCTCTCAGGGAGATATCAGTACACTGACTGGTGTCTCTCAGTCCCCTCTCTCTCAGGGAGATATCAGTACACTGACTGGTGTCTCTCAGTCCCCTCTCTCTCAGGGAGATATCTGGTCACTGACTGGTGTCTCTCTGTTCCTCTCTCTCAGGGAGATATCAGTACACTGACTGGTGTCTCACAGTCCCCTCTCTCTCAGGGAGACATCTGTACACTGACTTGTCTCTCAGTCCCCTCTCTCTCATGGAGATATCTGTACACTGACTGGTGTCTCTCAGTCCCCTCTCTCTCAGGGAGATATCTGTGCACTGACTGGTGTCTCTCAGTCCCCTCTCTCTCAGGGAGATATCAGTACACTGACTGGTGTCTCTCAGTCCCCTCTCTCTCAGGGAGATATCTGGTCACTGACTGGTGTCTCTCTGTTCCTCTCTCTCAGGGAGATATCAGTACACTGACTGGTGTCTCTCAGTCCCCTCTCTCTCAGGGAGATATCAGTACATTGACTGGTGCCTCTCAGTCCCCTCTCTCTCAGGGAGATATCTGTACACTGACTGGTGTCTCTCAGTCCCCTCTCTCTCAGGGAGATATCTGCACACTGACTGGTGCCTCTCAGTCCCCTCTCTCTCAGGGAGATATCAGTGCACTGACTGGTGTCTCTCAGTCCCCTCTCAGGGAGATATCTGTACATTGACTGGTGTCTCTCAGTCCTCTCTCAGGGAGATATCATTACACTGACTGATGTCTCTCAGTCCCATCTCTCTCAGGGAAATATCTGTACACTGACTGGTGTCTCTCAGTCCCCTCTCTCTCATGGAGATATCTGCGCACTTACTGGTGTCTCTCTGTTCCTCTCTCTCAGGGAGATATCTGCACACTGACTGCTGTCTCTCAGTCCCCTCTCTCTCAGGGAGATACCTGTGCACTGACCGGTGTCTCTCAGTCCACTCTCTCTCAGGGAGATATCAGTACACTGACTGCTGTCTCTCAGTCCCCTCTCTCTCAGGGAGATATCAGTACACTGACTGGTGTCTCTCAGTCCTCTCTCTCAGGGAGATATCAGTACATTGACTGGTGTATCTCAGTCCCTCTCTCTCAGGGAGATATCAGTAAACTGACTGGTGTCTCTCAGTCCCCTCTCTCTCAGGGAGATATCTGTCCACTGACTGGTGTCTCGCAGTCAACTCTCTCTCAGGGTGATATCTGTACACTGACTGGTGTCTCTCAGTCCCCTCTCTCTCAGGGAGATATCTTTACACTGACTGGTGTCTCTCAGTCCCCTCTCTCTCAGGGAGATATCTGGTCACTGACTGGTGTCTCTCTGTTCCTCTCTCTCAGGGAGATATCTGTACACTGACTGGTGTCTCTCAGTCCCCTCTCTCTCAGGGAGATATCAGTACACTGACTGGTGTCTCTCAGTCCCCTCTCTCTCAGGGAGATATCAGTACACTGACTGGTGTCTCTCAGTCCCCTCTCTCTCAGGGAGATATCTGGTCACTGACTGGTGTCTCTCTGTTCCTCTCTCTCAGGGAGATATCAGTACACTGACTGGTGTCTCTCAGTCCCCTCTCTCTCAGGGAGATATCAGTACATTGACTGGTGCCTCTCAGACCCCTCTCTCTCAGGGAGATATCTGTACACTGACTTGTCTCTCAGTCCCCTCTCTCTCATGGAGATATCTGTACACTGACTGGTGTCTCTCAGTCCCCTCTCTCTCAGGGAGATATCTGTACACTGACTGGTGTCTCTCAGTCCCCTCTCTCTCAGGGAGATATCAGTACACTGACTGGTGTCTCTCAGTCCCCTCTCTCTCAGGGAGATATCTGGTCACTGACTGGTGTCTCTCTGTTCCTCTCTCTCAGGGAGATATCAGTACACTGACTGGTGTCTCTCAGTCCCCTCTCTCTCAGGGAGATATCAGTACATTGACTGGTGCCTCTCAGTCCCCTCTCTCTCAGGGAGATATCTGTACACTGACTGGTGTCTCTCAGTCCCCTCTCTCTCAGGGAGATATCTGCACACTGACTGGTGCCTCTCAGTCCCCTCTCTCTCAGGGAGATATCAGTGCACTGACTGGTGTCTCTCAGTCCCCTCTCAGGGAGATATCTGTACATTGACTGGTGTCTCTCAGTCCTCTCTCAGGGAGATATCATTAAACTGACTGATGTCTTTCAGTCCCCTCTCTCTCAGGGAGATATCAGTCCACTGACTGGTGTCTCTCAGTCCCCTCTCTCTCAGGGAGATATCTGGTCACTGACTGGTGTCTCTCTGTTCCTCTCTCTCAGGGAGATATCTGCACACTGACTGCTGTCTCTCAGTCCCCTCTCTCTCAGGGAGATATCTGTACACTGACTGGTGTCTCGCAGTCCACTCTCTCTCAGGGTGATATCTGTACACTGACTGGTGTCTCTCAGTCCCCTCTCTCTCAGGGAGATATCTGGTCACTGACTGGTGTCTCTCTGTTCCTCTCTCTCAGGGAGATATCTGCACACTGACTGCTGTCTCTCAGTCCCCTCTCTCTCAGGGAGATATCTGTACACTGACTGGTGTCTCGCAGTCCACTCTCTCTCAGGGTGATATCTGTACACTGACTGGTGTCTCTCAGTCCCCTCTCTCTCAGGGAGATATCTTTACACTGACTGGTGTCTCTCAGTCCCCTCTCTCTCAGGGAGATATCTGGTCACTGACTGGTGTCTCTCTGTTCCTCTCTCTCAGGGAGATATCTGTACACTGACTGGTGTCTCGCAGTCCCCTCTCTCTCAGGGAGATATCAGTACACTGACTGGTGTCTCTCAGTCCCCTCTCTCGCAGGGAGATATCAGTACACTGACTGGTGTCTCTCAGTCCCCTCTCTCTCAGGGAGATATCTGGTCACTGACTGGTGTCTCTCTGTTCCTCTCTCTCAGGGAGATATCAGTACACTGACTGGTGTCTCTCAGTCCCCTCTCTCTCAGGGAGATATCAGTACATTGACTGGTGCCTCTCAGACCCCTCTCACTCAGGGAGATATCTGTACACTGACTTGTCTCTCGGTCCCCTCTCTCTCATGGAGATATCTGTACACTGACTGGTGTCTCTCAGTCCCCTCTCTCTCAGGGAGATATCTGTACACTGACTGGTGTCTCTCAGTCCCCTCTCTCTCAGGGAGATATCAGTACACTGACTGGTGTCTCTCAGTCCCCTCTCTCTCAGGGAGATATCTGGTCACTGACTGGTGTCTCTCTGTTCCTCTCTCTCAGGGAGATATCAGTACACTGACTGGTGTCTCTCAGTCCCCTCTCTCTCAGGGAGATATCAGTACATTGACTGGTGCCTCTCAGTCCCCTCTCTCTCAGGGAGATATCTGTACACTGACTGGTGTCTCTCAGTCCCCTCTCTCTCAGGGAGATATCTGCACACTGACTGGTGCCTCTCAGTCCCCTCTCTCTCAGGGAGATATCAGTGCACTGATTGGTGTCTCTCAGTCCCCTCTCAGGGAGATATCTGTACATTGACTGGTGTCTCTCAGTCCTCTCTCAGGGAGATATCATTAAACTGACTGATGTCTTTCAGTCCCCTCTCTCTCAGGACGATATCAGTACACTGACTGGTGTCTCTCAGTCCCCTCTCTCTCAGGGAGATATCTGGTCACTGACTGGTGTCTCTCTGTTCCTCTCTCTCAGGGAGATATCTGCACACTGACTGCTGTCTCTCAGTCCCCTCTCTCTCAGGGAGATATCTGTAAACTGACTGGTGTCTCTCAGTCCACTCTCTCTCAGGGAGATATCTGTACACTGACTGGTGTCTCACAGTCCACTCTCTCTCAGGGAGATATCTGTACACTGACTGGTGTCTCTCAGTCCACTCTCTCTCAGGGAGATATCAGTACACTGACTGGTGTCTGTCAGTCCCCTCTCTCTCAGGGAGATATCTGCACACTGACTGCTGTCTCTCAGTCCCCTCTCTCTCAGGGAGATATCTGTACACTGATGCTGTCTCTCAGTCCCCTCTCTCTCAGGGAGATATCTGTACACTGACTGGTATCTCTCAGTCCCCTCTCTCTCAGGGAGATATCAGTACATTGACTGGTGTCTCTCAGTCCCCTCTCTCTCAGGGAGATATCAGTACACTGACTGGTGTCTCTCAGTCCTCTCTCTCAGGGAGATATCAGTACACTGACTGGTTTCTCTCAGTCCCTCTCTCTCAGGGAGATATCAGTGTACTGACTGGTGTCTCTCAGTCCCCTCTCAGGGAGATATCTGTACATTGACTGGTGTCTCTCAGTCCACTCTCAGGGAGATATCAGTACACTGACTGATGTATCTCAGTCCCCTCTCTCTCAGGGAGATATCTGTACACTGACTGGTGTCTGTCAGTCCCCTCTCTCTCAGGGAGATATCAGTGCACTGACTGGTGTCTCTCTGTCCACTCTCTCAGGGAGATATCTGTGCATTGACTGCTGTCTCTCAGTCCCCTCTCTCTCAGGGAGATATCTGTACACTGACTGGTGCCTCTCAGTCCCCTCTCTCTCAGGGAGATATCAGTGCACTGACTGGTGACTCTCATTCCCCTCGCTCTCAGGGAGATATCTGTACACTGACTGGTGTCTCTCTGTCCACTCTCTCAGGGAGATATCTGTGCATTGACTGGTGTCTCTCAGTCCCCTCTCTCAGGGAGATATCTGTACATTGACTGCTGTCTCTCACTCCTCTCTCTCAGGGAGATATCAGTACACTGACTGGTGCCTCTCATTCCCCTTTCTCTCAGGGAGATATCTGTACACTGACTGGTGTCTCTCAGTCCCCTCTCTCTCAGGGAGATATCAGTGCACTGACTGGTGTCTCTCATTACCCTCGCTCTCAGGGAGATATCTGTACACTGACTGGTGTCTCTCTATCCACTCTCTCAGGGAGATATCTGTGCATTGACTGGTGTCTCTCAGTCCCCTCTCTCAGGGAGATATCTGTACATTGACTGGTGTCCCTCAGTCCTCTCTCTCAGGGAGATATCAGTACACTGACTGGTGGCTCTCAGTCCCCTCTCTCTCAGGGAGTTATCTGTACACTGACTGGTGTCTCTCAGTCCCCTCTCTCTCAGGGAGATATCTGTACACTGACTGGTGTCTCTCAGTCCCCTCTCTCTCAGGGAGATATCTGTACATTGACTGGTGTCTCTCAGTCCTCTCTCAGGGAGATATCAGTACACTGACTGGTGTCTCTCAGTCCCCTCTCTCTCAGGGAGATATCAGTGCACTGACTGGTGTCTCTCAGTCCCCTCTCTCTCAGGGAGATATCTGGTCACTGACTGGTGTCTCTCTGTTCCTCTCTCTCAGGGAGATATCTGCACACTGACTACTGTCTCTCAGTCCCCTCTCTCTCAGGGAGATATCAGTACACTGACTGGTGTCTCTCAGTCCCTCTCTCTCAGGGAGATATCAGTACAGTGACTGGTGTCTCTCAGTCCTCTCTCTCAGGGAGATATCAGTACACTGACTGGTGTCTCTCAGTCCCCTCTCTCTCAGGGAGATATCTGTACATTGACTGGTGTCTCTCAGTCCTCTCTCTCAGGGAGATATCAGTACACTGACTGGTGTCTCTCAGTCCCCTCTCTCTCAGGGAGATATCAGTGCACTGACTGGTGTCTCTCAGTCCCCTCTCTCTCAGGGAGATATCTGGTCACTGACTGTTGTCTCTCTGTTCCTCTCTCTCAGGGAGATATCTGCACACTGACTGCTGTCTCTCTGTCCTCTCTCTCAGGGAGATATCTGTACATTGACTGGTGTCTCTCAGTCCTCTCTCTCAGGGAGATATCAGTACACTGACTGGTGTCTCTCAGTCCCCTCTCTCTCAGGGAGATATCAGTACACTGACTGGTGTCTCTCAGTCCCCTCTCTCTCAGGGAGATATCTGGTCACTGACTGGTGTCTCTCTGTTCCTCTCTCTCAGGGAGATATCTGCACACTGACTGCTGTCTCTCAGTCCCCTCTCTCTCAGGGAGATATCTGTACACTGACTGGTGTCTCGCAGTCCACTCTCTCTCAGGGTGATATCTGTACACTGACTGGTGTCTCTCAGTCCCCTCTCTCTCAGGGAGATATCTTTACACTGACTGGTGTCTCTCAGTCCCCTCTCTCTCAGGGAGATATCTGGTCACTGACTGGTGTCTCTCTGTTCCTCTCTCTCAGGGAGATATCTGTACACTGACTGGTGTCTCTCAGTCCCCTCTCTCTCAGGGAGATATCAGTACACTGACTGGTGTCTCTCAGTCCCCTCTCTCTCAGGGAGATATCAGTACACTGACTGGTGTCTCTCAGTCCCCTCTCTCTCAGGAAGATATCTGGTCACTGACTGGTGTCTCTCTGTTCCTCTCTCTCAGGGAGATATCAGTACACTGACTGGTGTCACTCAGTCCCCTCTCTCTCAGGGAGATATCAGTACATTGACTGGTGCCTCTCAGACCCCTCTCTCTCAGGGAGATATCTGTACACTGACTTGTCTCTCAGTCCCCTCTCTCTCATGGAGATATCTGTACACTGACTGGTGTCTCTCAGTCCCCTCTCTCTCAGGGAGATATCTGTACACTGACTGGTGTCTCTCAGTCCCCTCTCTCTCAGGGAGATATCAGTACACTGACTGGTGTCTCTCAGTCCCCTCTCTCTCAGGGAGATATCAGTACACTGACTGGGGTCTCTCAGTCCACTCTCTCTCAGGGAGATATCAGTACACTGACTGGTGTCTGTCAGTCCCCTCTCTCTCAGGGAGATATCTGGTCACTGACTGGTGTCTCTCTGTTCCTCTCTCTCAGGGAGATATCTGCACACTGACTGCTGTCTCTCAGTCCCCTCTCTCTCAGGGAGATATCTGTACACTGACTGGTGTCTCGCAGTCCACTCTCTCTCAGGGTGATATCTGTTCACTGACTGGTGTCTCTCAGTCCCCTCTCTCTCAGGGAGATATCTGGTCACTGACTGGTGTCTCTCTGTTCCTCTCTCTCAGGGAGATATCTGCACACTGACTGCTGTCTCTCAGTCCCCTCTCTCTCAGGGAGATATCTGTACACTGACTGGTGTCTCGCAGTCCACTCTCTCTCAGGGTGATATCTGTACACTGACTGGTGTCTCTCAGTCCCCTCTCTCTCAGGGAGATATCTTTACACTGACTGGTGTCTCTCAGTCCCCTCTCTCTCAGGGAGATATCTGGTCACTGACTGGTGTCTCTCTGTTCCTCTCTCTCAGGGAGATATCTGTACACTGACTGGTGTCTCTCAGTCCCCTCTCTCTCAGGGAGATATCAGTACACTGACTGGTGTCTCTCAGTCCCCTCTCTCTCAGGGAGATATCAGTACACTGACTGGTGTCTCTCAGTCACCTCTCTCTCAGGGAGATATCTGGTCACTGACTGGTGTCTCTCTGTTCCTCTCTCTCAGGGAGATATCAGGACACTGACTGGTGTCTCTCAGTCCCCTCTCTCTCAGGGAGATATCAGTACATTGACTGGTGCCTCTCAGACCCCTCTCTCTCAGGGAGATATCTGTACACTGACTTGTCTCTCAGTCCCCTCTCTCTCATGGAGATATCTGTACACTGACTGGTGTCTCTCAGTCCCCTCTCTCTCAGGGAGATATCTGTACACTGACTGGTGTCTCTCAGTCCCCTCTCTCTCAGGGAGATATCAGTACACTGACTGGTGTCTCTCAGTCCCCTCTCTCTCAGGGCGATATCTGGTCACTGACTGGTGTCTCTCTGTTCCTCTCTCTCAGGGAGATATCAGTACACTGACTGGTGTCTCTCAGTCCCCTCTCTCTCAGGGAGATATCAGTACATTGACTGGTGCCTCTCAGTCCCCTCTCTCTCAGGGAGATATCTGTACACTGACTGGTGTCTCTCAGTCCCCTCTCTCTCAGGGAGATATCTGCACACTGACTGGTGCCTCTCAGTCCCCTCTCTCTCAGGGAGATATCAGTGCACTGACTGGTGTCTCTCAGTCCCCTCTCAGGGAGATATCTGTACATTGACTGGTGTCTCTCAGTCCTCTCTCAGGGAGATATCATTAAACTGACTGATGTCTTTCAGTCCCCTCTCTCTCAGGGAGATATCAGTACACTGACTGGTGTCTGTCAGTCCCCTCTCTCTCAGGGAGATATCTGCACACTGACTGCTGTCTCTCAGTCCCCTCTCTCTCAGGGAGATATCTGTGCACTGATGCTGTCTCTCAGTCCCCTCTCTCTCAGGGAGATATCTGTACACTGACTGGTGTCTCTCAGTCCCCTCTCTCTCAGGGAGATATCAGTACATTGACTGGTGTCTCTCAGTCCCCTCTCTCTCAGTGAGATATCAGTACACTGACTGGTGTCTCTCAGTCCTCTCTCTCAGGGAGATATCAGTACACTGACTGGTTTCTCTCAGTCCCTCTCTCTCAGGGAGATATCAGTGCACTGACTGGTGTCTCTCAGTCCCCTCTCAGGGAGATATCTGTACATTGACTGGTGTCTCTCAGTCCTCTCTCAGGGAGATATCAGTACACTGACTGATGTCTCTCAGTCCCCTCTCTCTCAGGGAGATATCAGTACACTGACTGGTGTCTGTCAGTCCCCTCTCTCTCAGGGAGATATCAGTGCACTGACTGGTGTCTCTCTGTCCACTCTCTCAGGGAGATATCTGTGCATTGACTGCTGTCTCTCAGTCCCCTCTCTCTCAGGGAGATATCTGTACACTGACTGGTGCCTCTCAGTCCCCTCTCTCTCAGGGAGATATCAGTGCACTGACTGGTGTCTCTCATTACCCTCGATCTCAGGGAGATATCTGTACACTGACTGGTGTCTCTCTGTCCACTCTCTCAGGGAGATATCTGTGCATTGACTGGTGTCTCTCAGTCCCCTCTCTCAGGGAGATATCTGTACATTGACTGCTGTCTCTCAGTCCTCTCTCTCAGGGACATATCAGTGCACTGACTGGTGCCTCTCATTCCCCTTTCTCTCAGGGAGATATCTGTACACTGACTGGTGTCTCTCAGTCCCCTCTCTCTCAGGGAGATATCAGTGCACTGACTGGTGTCTCTCATTACCCTCGCTCTCAGGGAGATATCTGTACACTGACTGGTGTCTCTCTATCCACTCTCTCAGGGAGATATCTGTGCATTGACTGGTGTCTCTCAGTCCCCTCTCTCAGGGAGATATCTGTACATTGACTGGTGTCTCTCAGTCCTCTCTCTCAGGGAGATATCAGTACACTGACTGGTGCCTCTCAGTCCCCTCTCTCTCAGGGAGTTATCTGTACACTGACTGGTGTCTCTCAGTCCCCTCTCTCTCAGGGAGATATCTGTGCACTGACTGGTGTCTCTCAGTCCCCTCTCTCTCAGGGAGATATCTGTACATTGACTGGTGTCTCTCAGTCCTCTCTCAGGGAGATATCAGTACACTGACTGGTGTCTCTCAGTCCCCTCTCTCTCAGGGAGATATCAGTGCACTGACTGGTGTCTCTCAGTCCCCTCTCTCTCAGGGAGATATCTGGTCACTGACTGGTGTCTCTCTGTTCCTCTCTCTCAGGGAGATATCTGCACACTGACTACTGTCTCTCAGTCCCCTCTCTCTCAGGGAGATATCTCTACACTGACTGGTGTCTCTCAGTCCACTCTCTCTCAGGGAGATATCAGTACACTGACTGGTGTCTCTCAGTCCCCTCTCTCTCAGGGACATATCTGTACATTGACTGGTGTCTCTCAGTCCCCTCTCTCTCAGGGAGATATCTGTACATTGACTGGTGTCTCTCAGTTCTCTCTCTCAGGGAGATATCAGTACACTGACTGGTGTCTCAGTCCCCTCTCTCTCAGGGAGATATCAGTACACTGACTGGTGTCTCTCAGTCCCCTCTCTCTCAGGGAGATATCAGTACAGTGACTGGTGTCTCTCAGTCCTCTCTCTCAGGGAGATATCAGTACACTGACTGGTGTCTCTCAGTCCCCTCTCTCTCAGGGAGATATCTTTACACTGACTGGTGTCTCTCAGTCCCCTCTCTCTCAGGGAGATATCTGGTCACTGACTGGTGTCTCTCTGTTCCTCTCTCTCAGGGAGATATCTGTACACTGACTGGTGTCTCTCAGTCCCCTCTCTCTCAGGGAGATATCAGTACACTGACTGGTGTCTCTCAGTCCCCTCTCTCTCAGGGAGATATCAGTACACTGACTGGTGTCTCTCAGTCACCTCTCTCTCAGGGAGATATCTGGTCACTGACTGGTGTCTCTCTGTTCCTCTCTCTCAGGGAGATATCAGGACACTGACTGGTGTCTCTCAGTCCCCTCTCTCTCAGGGAGATATCAGTACATTGACTGGTGCCTCTCAGACCCCTCTCTCTCAGGGAGATATCTGTACACTGACTTGTCTCTCAGTCCCCTCTCTCTCATGGAGATATCTGTACACTGACTGGTGTCTCTCAGTCCCCTCTCTCTCAGGGAGATATCTGTACACTGACTGGTGTCTCTCAGTCCCCTCTCTCTCAGGGAGATATCAGTACACTGACTGGTGTCTCTCAGTCCCCTCTCTCTCAGGGCGATATCTGGTCACTGACTGGTGTCTCTCTGTTCCTCTCTCTCAGGGAGATATCAGTACACTGACTGGTGTCTCTCAGTCCCCTCTCTCTCAGGGAGATATCAGTACATTGACTGGTGCCTCTCAGTCCCCTCTCTCTCAGGGAGATATCTGTACACTGACTGGTGTCTCTCAGTCCCCTCTCTCTCAGGGAGATATCTGCACACTGACTGGTGCCTCTCAGTCCCCTCTCTCTCAGGGAGATATCAGTGCACTGACTGGTGTCTCTCAGTCCCCTCTCAGGGAGATATCTGTACATTGACTGGTGTCTCTCAGTCCTCTCTCAGGGAGATATCATTAAACTGACTGATGTCTTTCAGTCCCCTCTCTCTCAGGGAGATATCAGTACACTGACTGGTGTCTGTCAGTCCCCTCTCTCTCAGGGAGATATCTGCACACTGACTGCTGTCTCTCAGTCCCCTCTCTCTCAGGGAGATATCTGTACACTGATGCTGTCTCTCAGTCCCCTCTCTCTCAGGGAGATATCTGTACACTGACTGGTGTCTCTCAGTCCCCTCTCTCTCAGGGAGATATCAGTACATTGACTGGTGTCTCTCAGTCCCCTCTCTCTCAGGGAGATATCAGTACACTGACTGGTGTCTCTCAGTCCTCTCTCTCAGGGAGATATCAGTACACTGACTGGTTTCTCTCAGTCCCTCTCTCTCAGGGAGATATCAGTGCACTGACTGGTGTCTCTCAGTCCCCTCTCAGGGAGATATCTGTACATTGACTGGTGTCTCTCAGTCCTCTCTCAGGGAGATATCAGTACACTGACTGATGTCTCTCAGTCCCCTCTCTCTCAGGGAGATATCAGTACACTGACTGGTGTCTGTCAGTCCCCTCTCTCTCAGGGAGATATCAGTGCACTGACTGGTGTCTCTCTGTCCACTCTCTCAGGGAGATATCTGTGCATTGACTGCTGTCTCTCAGTCCCCTCTCTCTCAGGGAGATATCTGTACACTGACTGGTGCCTCTCAGTCCCCTCTCTCTCAGGGAGATATCAGTGCACTGACTGGTGTCTCTCATTACCCTCGATCTCAGGGAGATATCTGTACACTGACTGGTGTCTCTCTGTCCACTCTCTCAGGGAGATATCTGTGCATTGACTGGTGTCTCTCAGTCCCCTCTCTCAGGGAGATATCTGTACATTGACTGCTGTCTCTCAGTCCTCTCTCTCAGGGACATATCAGTGCACTGACTGGTGCCTCTCATTCCCCTTTCTCTCAGGGAGATATCTGTACACTGACTGGTGTCTCTCAGTCCCCTCTCTCTCAGGGAGATATCAGTGCACTGACTGGTGTCTCTCATTACCCTCGCTCTCAGGGAGATATCTGTACACTGACTGGTGTCTCTCTATCCACTCTCTCAGGGAGATATCTGTGCATTGACTGGTGTCTCTCAGTCCCCTCTCTCAGGGAGATATCTGTACATTGACTGGTGTCTCTCAGTCCTCTCTCTCAGGGAGATATCAGTACACTGACTGGTGCCTCTCAGTCCCCTCTCTCTCAGGGAGTTATCTGTACACTGACTGGTGTCTCTCAGTCCCCTCTCTCTCAGGGAGATATCTGTGCACTGACTGGTGTCTCTCAGTCCCCTCTCTCTCAGGGAGATATCTGTACATTGACTGGTGTCTCTCAGTCCTCTCTCAGGGAGATATCAGTACACTGACTGGTGTCTCTCAGTCCCCTCTCTCTCAGGGAGATATCAGTGCACTGACTGGTGTCTCTCAGTCCCCTCTCTCTCAGGGAGATATCTGGTCACTGACTGGTGTCTCTCTGTTCCTCTCTCTCAGGGAGATATCTGCACACTGACTACTGTCTCTCAGTCCCCTCTCTCTCAGGGAGATATCTCTACACTGACTGGTGTCTCTCAGTCCACTCTCTCTCAGGGAGATATCAGTACACTGACTGGTGTCTCTCAGTCCCCTCTCTCTCAGGGACATATCTGTACATTGACTGGTGTCTCTCAGTCCCCTCTCTCTCAGGGAGATATCTGTACATTGACTGGTGTCTCTCAGTTCTCTCTCTCAGGGAGATATCAGTACACTGACTGGTGTCTCAGTCCCCTCTCTCTCAGGGAGATATCAGTACACTGACTGGTGTCTCTCAGTCCCCTCTCTCTCAGGGAGATATCAGTACAGTGACTGGTGTCTCTCAGTCCTCTCTCTCAGGGAGATATCAGTACACTGACTGGTGTCTCTCAGTCCCCTCTCTCTCAGGGAGATATCTGTACATTGACTGGTGTCTCTCAGTCCTCTCTCTCAGGGAGATATCAGTACACTGACTGGTGTCTCTCAGTCCCCTCTCTCTCAGGGAGATATCAGTACACTGACTGGTGTCTCTCAGTCCCCTCTCTCTCAGGGAGATATCTGGTCACTGACTGTTGTCTCTCTGTTCCTCTCTCTCAGGGAGATATCTGCACACTGACTGCTGTCTCTCTGTCCTCTCTCTCAGGGAGATATCTGTACATTGACTGGTGTCTCTCAGTCCTCTCTCTCTCAGGGAGATATCTGGTCACTGACTGGTGTCTCTCTGTTCCTCTCTCTCAGGGAGATATCTGCACACTGACTGCTGTCTCTCAGTCCCCTCTCTCTCAGGGAGATATCAGTACACTGACTGGTGTCTCTCAGTCCCCTCTCTCTCAGGGCGATATCTGGTCACTGACTGGTGTCTCTCTGTTCCTCTCTCTCAGGGAGATATCAGTACACTGACTGGTGTCTCTCAGTCCCCTCTCTCTCAGGGAGATATCAGTACATTGACTGGTGCCTCTCAGTCCCCTCTCTCTCAGGGAGATATCTGTACACTGACTGGTGTCTCTCAGTCCCCTCTCTCTCAGGGAGATATCTGCACACTGACTGGTGCCTCTCAGTCCCCTCTCTCTCAGGGAGATATCAGTGCACTGACTGGTGTCTCTCAGTCCCCTCTCAGGGAGATATCTGTACATTGACTGGTGTCTCTCAGTCCTCTCTCAGGGAGATATCATTAAACTGACTGATGTCTTTCAGTCCCCTCTCTCTCAGGGAGATATCAGTACACTGACTGGTGTCTGTCAGTCCCCTCTCTCTCAGGGAGATATCTGCACACTGACTGCTGTCTCTCAGTCCCCTCTCTCTCAGGGAGATATCTGTACACTGATGCTGTCTCTCAGTCCCCTCTCTCTCAGGGAGATATCTGTACACTGACTGGTGTCTCTCAGTCCCCTCTCTCTCAGGGAGATATCAGTACATTGACTGGTGTCTCTCAGTCCCCTCTCTCTCAGGGAGATATCAGTACACTGACTGGTGTCTCTCAGTCCTCTCTCTCAGGGAGATATCAGTACACTGACTGGTTTCTCTCAGTCCCTCTCTCTCAGGGAGATATCAGTGCACTGACTGGTGTCTCTCAGTCCCCTCTCAGGGAGATATCTGTACATTGACTGGTGTCTCTCAGTCCTCTCTCAGGGAGATATCAGTACACTGACTGATGTCTCTCAGTCCCCTCTCTCTCAGGGAGATATCAGTACACTGACTGGTGTCTGTCAGTCCCCTCTCTCTCAGGGAGATATCAGTGCACTGACTGGTGTCTCTCTGTCCACTCTCTCAGGGAGATATCTGTGCATTGACTGCTGTCTCTCAGTCCCCTCTCTCTCAGGGAGATATCTGTACACTGACTGGTGCCTCTCAGTCCCCTCTCTCTCAGGGAGATATCAGTGCACTGACTGGTGTCTCTCATTACCCTCGATCTCAGGGAGATATCTGTACACTGACTGGTGTCTCTCTGTCCACTCTCTCAGGGAGATATCTGTGCATTGACTGGTGTCTCTCAGTCCCCTCTCTCAGGGAGATATCTGTACATTGACTGCTGTCTCTCAGTCCTCTCTCTCAGGGACATATCAGTGCACTGACTGGTGCCTCTCATTCCCCTTTCTCTCAGGGAGATATCTGTACACTGACTGGTGTCTCTCAGTCCCCTCTCTCTCAGGGAGATATCAGTGCACTGACTGGTGTCTCTCATTACCCTCGCTCTCAGGGAGATATCTGTGCACTGACTGGTGTCTCTCTATCCACTCTCTCAGGGAGATATCTGTGCATTGACTGGTGTCTCTCAGTCCCCTCTCTCAGGGAGATATCTGTACATTGACTGGTATCTCTCAGTCCTCTCTCTCAGGGAGATATCAGTACACTGACTGGTGCCTCTCAGTCCCCTCTCTCTCAGGGAGTTATCTGTACACTGACTGGTGTCTCTCAGTCCCCTCTCTCTCAGGGAGATATCTGTGCACTGACTGGTGTCTCTCAGTCCCCTCTCTCTCAGGGAGATATCTGTACATTGACTGGTGTCTCTCAGTCCTCTCTCAGGGAGATATCAGTACACTGACTGGTGTCTCTCAGTCCCCTCTCTCTCAGGGAGATATCAGTGCACTGACTGGTGTCTCTCAGTCCCCTCTCTCTCAGGGAGATATCTGGTCACTGACTGGTGTCTCTCTGTTCCTCTCTCTCAGGGAGATATCTGCACACTGACTACTGTCTCTCAGTCCCCTCTCTCTCAGGGAGATATCTCTACACTGACTGGTGTCTCTCAGTCCACTCTCTCTCAGGGAGATATCAGTACACTGACTGGTGTCTCTCAGTCCCCTCTCTCTCAGGGACATATCTGTACATTGACTGGTGTCTCTCAGTCCCCTCTCTCTCAGGGAGATATCTGTACATTGACTGGTGTCTCTCAGTTCTCTCTCTCAGGGAGATATCAGTACACTGACTGGTGTCTCAGTCCCCTCTCTCTCAGGGAGATATCAGTACACTGACTGGTGTCTCTCAGTCCCCTCTCTCTCAGGGAGATATCAGTACAGTGACTGGTGTCTCTCAGTCCTCTCTCTCAGGGAGATATCAGTACACTGACTGGTGTCTCTCAGTCCCCTCTCTCTCAGGGAGATATCTGTACATTGACTGGTGTCTCTCAGTCCTCTCTCTCAGGGAGATATCAGTACACTGACTGGTGTCTCTCAGTCCCCTCTCTCTCAGGGAGATATCAGTACACTGACTGGTGTCTCTCAGTCCCCTCTCTCTCAGGGAGATATCTGGTCACTGACTGTTGTCTCTCTGTTCCTCTCTCTCAGGGAGATATCTGCACACTGACTGCTGTCTCTCTGTCCTCTCTCTCAGGGAGATATCTGTACATTGACTGGTGTCTCTCAGTCCTCTCTCTCTCAGGGAGATATCTGGTCACTGACTGGTGTCTCTCTGTTCCTCTCTCTCAGGGAGATATCTGCACACTGACTGCTGTCTCTCAGTCCCCTCTCTCTCAGGGAGATATCTGTACACTGACTGGTGTCTCGCAGTCCACTCTCTCTCAGGGTGATATCTGTACACTGACTGGTGTCTCTCAGTCCCCTCTCTCTCAGGGAGATATCTTTACACTGACTGGTGTCTCTCAGTCCCCTCTCTCTCAGGGAGATATCTGGTCACTGACTGGTGTCTCTCTGTTCCTCTCTCTCAGGGAGATATCTGTACACTGACTGGTGTCTCTCAGTCCCCTCTCAGGGAGATATCTGTACATTGACTGGTGTCTCTCAGTCCTCTCTCAGGGAGATATCAGTACACTGACTGATGTCTCTCAGTCCCCTCTCTCTCAGGGAGATATCAGTACACTGACTGGTGTCTGTCAGTCCCCTCTCTCTCAGGGAGATATCAGTGCACTGACTGGTGTCTCTCTGTCCACTCTCTCAGGGAGATATCTGTGCATTGACTGCTGTCTCTCAGTCCCCTCTCTCTCAGGGAGATATCTGTACACTGACTGGTGCCTCTCAGTCCCCTCTCTCTCAGGGAGATATCAGTGCACTGACTGGTGTCTCTCATTACCCTCGATCTCAGGGAGATATCTGTACACTGACTGGTGTCTCTCTGTCCACTCTCTCAGGGAGATATCTGTGCATTGACTGGTGTCTCTCAGTCCCCTCTCTCAGGGAGATATCTGTACATTGACTGCTGTCTCTCAGTCCTCTCTCTCAGGGACATATCAGTGCACTGACTTGTGCCTCTCATTCCCCTTTCTCTCAGGGAGATATCTGTACACTGACTGGTGTCTCTCAGTCCCCTCTCTCTCAGGGAGATATCAGTGCACTGACTGGTGTCTCTCATTACCCTCGCTCTCAGGGAGATATCTGTACACTGACTGGTGTCTCTCTATCCACTCTCTCAGGGAGATATCTGTGCATTGACTGGTGTCTCTCAGTCCCCTCTCTCAGGGAGATATCTGTACATTGACTGGTGTCTCTCAGTCCTCTCTCTCAGGGAGATATCAGTACACTGACTGGTGCCTCTCAGTCCCCTCTCTCTCAGGGAGTTATCTGTACACTGACTGGTGTCTCTCAGTCCCCTCTCTCTCAGGGAGATATCTGTGCACTGACTGGTGTCTCTCAGTCCCCTCTCTCTCAGGGAGATATCTGTACATTGACTGGTGTCTCTCAGTCCTCTCTCAGGGAGATATCAGTACACTGACTGGTGTCTCTCAGTCCCCTCTCTCTCAGGGAGATATCAGTGCACTGACTGGTGTCTCTCAGTCCCCTCTCTCTCAGGGAGATATCTGGTCACTGACTGGTGTCTCTCTGTTCCTCTCTCTCAGGGAGATATCTGCACACTGACTACTGTCTCTCAGTCCCCTCTCTCTCAGGGAGATATCTCTACACTGACTGGTGTCTCTCAGTCCACTCTCTCTCAGGGAGATATCAGTACACTGACTGGTGTCTCTCAGTCCCCTCTCTCTCAGGGACATATCTGTACATTGACTGGTGTCTCTCAGTCCTCTCTCAGGGAGATATCAGTACACTGACTGGTGTCTCTCAGTCCCCTCTCTCTCAGGGAGATATCAGTGCACTGACTGGTGTCTCTCAGTCCCCTCTCTCTCAGGGAGATATCTGGTCACTGACTGGTGTCTCTCTGTTCCTCTCTCTCAGGGAGATATCTGCACACTGACTACTGTCTCTCAGTCCCCTCTCTCTCAGGGAGATATCTCTACACTGACTGGTGTCTCTCAGTCCACTCTCTCTCAGGGAGATATCAGTACACTGACTGGTGTCTCTCAGTCCCCTCTCTCTCAGGGACATATCTGTACATTGACTGGTGTCTCTCAGTCCCCTCTCTCTCAGGGAGATATCTGTACATTGACTGGTGTCTCTCAGTTCTCTCTCTCAGGGAGATATCAGTACACTGACTGGTGTCTCAGTCCCCTCTCTCTCAGGGAGATATCAGTACACTGACTGGTGTCTCTCAGTCCCCTCTCTCTCAGGGAGATATCAGTACAGTGACTGGTGTCTCTCAGTCCTCTCTCTCAGGGAGATATCAGTACACTGACTGGTGTCTCTCAGTCCCCTCTCTCTCAGGGAGATATCTGTACATTGACTGGTGTCTCTCAGTCCTCTCTCTCAGGGAGATATCAGTACACTGACTGGTGTCTCTCAGTCCCCTCTCTCTCAGGGAGATATCAGTACACTGACTGGTGTCTCTCAGTCCCCTCTCTCTCAGGGAGATATCTGGTCACTGACTGTTGTCTCTCTGTTCCTCTCTCTCAGGGAGATATCTGCACACTGACTGCTGTCTCTCTGTCCTCTCTCTCAGGGAGATATCTGTACATTGACTGGTGTCTCTCAGTCCTCTCTCTCTCAGGGAGATATCTGGTCACTGACTGGTGTCTCTCTGTTCCTCTCTCTCAGGGAGATATCTGCACACTGACTGCTGTCTCTCAGTCCCCTCTCTCTCAGGGAGATATCTGTACACTGACTGGTGTCTCGCAGTCCACTCTCTCTCAGGGTGATATCTGTACACTGACTGGTGTCTCTCAGTCCCCTCTCTCTCAGGGAGATATCTTTACACTGACTGGTGTCTCTCAGTCCCCTCTCTCTCAGGGAGATATCTGGTCACTGACTGGTGTCTCTCTGTTCCTCTCTCTCAGGGAGATATCTGTACACTGACTGGTGTCTCTCAGTCCCCTCTCAGGGAGATATCTGTACATTGACTGGTGTCTCTCAGTCCTCTCTCAGGGAGATATCAGTACACTGACTGATGTCTCTCAGTCCCCTCTCTCTCAGGGAGATATCAGTACACTGACTGGTGTCTGTCAGTCCCCTCTCTCTCAGGGAGATATCAGTGCACTGACTGGTGTCTCTCTGTCCACTCTCTCAGGGAGATATCTGTGCATTGACTGCTGTCTCTCAGTCCCCTCTCTCTCAGGGAGATATCTGTACACTGACTGGTGCCTCTCAGTCCCCTCTCTCTCAGGGAGATATCAGTGCAGTGACTGGTGTCTCTCATTACCCTCGATCTCAGGGAGATATCTGTACACTGACTGGTGTCTCTCTGTCCACTCTCTCAGGGAGATATCTGTGCATTGACTGGTGTCTCTCAGTCCCCTCTCTCAGGGAGATATCTGTACATTGACTGCTGTCTCTCAGTCCTCTCTCTCAGGGACATATCAGTGCACTGACTGGTGCCTCTCATTCCCCTTTCTCTCAGGGAGATATCTGTACACTGACTGGTGTCTCTCAGTCCCCTCTCTCTCAGGGAGATATCAGTGCACTGACTGGTGTCTCTCATTACCCTCGCTCTCAGGGAGATATCTGTACACTGACTGGTGTCTCTCTATCCACTCTCTCAGGGAGATATCTGTGCATTGACTGGTGTCTCTCAGTCCCCTCTCTCAGGGAGATATCTGTACATTGACTGGTGTCTCTCAGTCCTCTCTCTCAGGGAGATATCAGTACACTGACTGGTGCCTCTCAGTCCCCTCTCTCTCAGGGAGTTATCTGTACACTGACTGGTGTCTCTCAGTCCCCTCTCTCTCAGGGAGATATCTGTGCACTGACTGGTGTCTCTCAGTCCCCTCTCTCTCAGGGAGATATCTGTACATTGACTGGTGTCTCTCAGTCCTCTCTCAGGGAGATATCAGTACACTGACTGGTGTCTCTCAGTCCCCTCTCTCTCAGGGAGATATCAGTGCACTGACTGGTGTCTCTCAGTCCCCTCTCTCTCAGGGAGATATCTGGTCACTGACTGGTGTCTCTCTGTTCCTCTCTCTCAGGGAGATATCTGCACACTGACTACTGTCTCTCAGTCCCCTCTCTCTCAGGGAGATATCTCTACACTGACTGGTGTCTCTCAGTCCACTCTCTCTCAGGGAGATATCAGTACACTGACTGGTGTCTCTCAGTCCCCTCTCTCTCAGGGACATATCTGTACATTGACTGGTGTCTCTCAGTCCCCTCTCTCTCAGGGAGATATCTGTACATTGACTGGTGTCTCTCAGTTCTCTCTCTCAGGGAGATATCAGTACACTGACTGGTGTCTCAGTCCCCTCTCTCTCAGGGAGATATCAGTACACTGACTGGTGTCTCTCAGTCCCCTCTCTCTCAGGGAGATATCAGTACAGTGACTGGTGTCTCTCAGTCCTCTCTCTCAGGGAGATATCAGTACACTGACTGGTGTCTCTCAGTCCCCTCTCTCTCAGGGAGATATCTGTACATTGACTGGTGTCTCTCAGTCCTCTCTCTCAGGGAGATATCAGTACACTGACTGGTGTCTCTCAGTCCCCTCTCTCTCAGGGAGATATCAGTACACTGACTGGTGTCTCTCAGTCCCCTCTCTCTCAGGGAGATATCTGGTCACTGACTGTTGTCTCTCTGTTCCTCTCTCTCAGGGAGATATCTGCACACTGACTGCTGTCTCTCTGTCCTCTCTCTCAGGGAGATATCTGTACATTGACTGGTGTCTCTCAGTCCTCTCTCTCTCAGGGAGATATCTGGTCACTGACTGGTGTCTCTCTGTTCCTCTCTCTCAGGGAGATATCTGCACACTGACTGCTGTCTCTCAGTCCCCTCTCTCTCAGGGAGATATCTGTACACTGACTGGTGTCTCGCAGTCCACTCTCTCTCAGGGTGATATCTGTACACTGACTGGTGTCTCTCAGTCCCCTCTCTCTCAGGGAGATATCTTTACACTGACTGGTGTCTCTCAGTCCCCTCTCTCTCAGGGAGATATCTGGTCACTGACTGGTGTCTCTCTGTTCCTCTCTCTCAGGGAGATATCTGTACACTGACTGGTGTCTCTCAGTCCCCTCTCTATCAGGGAGATATCAGTACACTGACTGGTGTCTCTCAGTCCCCTCTCTCTCAGGGAGATATCAGTACACTGACTGGTGTCTCTCAGTCCCCTCTCTCTCAGGAAGATATCTGGTCACTGACTGGTGTCTCTCTGTTCCTCTCTCTCAGGGAGATATCAGTACACTGACTGGTGTCACTCAGTCCCCTCTCTCTCAGGGAGATATCAGTACATTGACTGGTGCCTCTCAGACCCCTCTCTCTCAGGGAGATATCTGTACACTGACTTGTCTCTCAGTCCCCTCTCTCT
Source organism: Heptranchias perlo (assembly GCF_035084215.1). Lineage (NCBI taxonomy): Eukaryota > Metazoa > Chordata > Chondrichthyes > Hexanchiformes > Hexanchidae > Heptranchias > Heptranchias perlo. The sequence goes on from NW_027139142.1 coordinate 676,725, forward strand.
CATGGAGATATCTGTACACTGACTGGTGTCTCTCAGTCCCCTCTCTCTCAGGGAGATATCTGTACACTGACTGGTGTCTCTCAGTCCCCTCTCTCTCAGGGAGATATCAGTACACTGACTGGTGTCTCTCAGTCCCCTCTCTCTCAGGGAGATATCTGGTCACTGACTGGTGTCTCTCTGTTCCTCTCTCTCAGGGAGATATCAGTACACTGACTGGTGTCTCTCAGTCCGCTCTCTCTCAGGGAGATATCAGTACATTGACTGGTGCCTCTCAGTCCCCTCTCTCTCAGGGAGATATCTGTACACTGACTGGTGTCTCTCAGTCCCCTCTCTCTCAGGGAGATATCTGTACACTGACTGGTGTCTCTCAGTCCCCTCTCTCTCATGGAGATATCTGTACATTGACTGGTGTCTCTCAGTGCTCTCTCTCAGGGAGATATCAGTACATTGACTGGTGTCTCTCAGTCCCCTCTCTCTCAGGGAGATATCAGTACACTGACTGGTGTCTCTCAGTCCTCTCTCTCAGGGAGATATCAGTACACTGACTGGTGTCTCTCAGTCCCTCTCTCTCAGGGAGATATCAGTACACTGACTGGTGTCTGTCAGTCCCCTCTCTCTCAGGGAGATATCTGGTCACTGACTGGTGTCTCTCTGTTCCTCTCTCTCAGGGAGATATCTGCACACTGACTGCTGTCTCTCAGTCCCCTCTCTCTCAGGGAGATATCTGTACACTGACTGGTGTCTCGCAGTCCACTCTCTCTCAGGGTGATATCTGTACACTGACTGGTGTCTCTCAGTCCCCTCTCTCTCAGGGAGATATCTGGTCACTGACTGGTGTCTCTCTGTTCCTCTCTCTCAGGGAGATATCTGCACACTGACTGCTGTCTCTCAGTCCCCTCTCTCTCAGGGAGATATCTGTACACTGACTGGTGTCTCGCAGTCCACTCTCTCTCAGGGTGATATCTGTACACTGACTGGTGTCTCTCAGTCCCCTCTCTCTCAGGGAGATATCTTTACACTGACTGGTGTCTCTCAGTCCCCTCTCTCTCAGGGAGATATCTGGTCACTGACTGGTGTCTCTCTGTTCCTCTCTCTCAGGGAGATATCTGTACACTGACTGGTGTCTCTCAGTCCCCTCTCTCTCAGGGAGATATCAGTACACTGACTGGTGTCTCTCAGTCCCCTCTCTCTCAGGGAGATATCAGTACACTGACTGGTGTCTCTCAGTCCCCTCTCTCTCAGGAAGATATCTGGTCACTGACTGGTGTCTCTCTGTTCCTCTCTCTCAGGGAGATATCAGTACACTGACTGGTGTCACTCAGTCCCCTCTCTCTCAGGGAGATATCAGTACATTGACTGGTGCCTCTCAGACCCCTCTCTCTCAGGGAGATTTCTGTACACTGACTTGTCTCTCAGTCCCCTCTCTCTCATGGAGATATCTGTACACTGACTGGTGTCTCCCAGTCCCCTCTCTCTCAGGGAGATATCTGTACACTGACTGGTGTCTCTCAGTCCCCTCTCTCTCAGGGAGATATCAGTACACTGACTGGTGTCTCTCAGTCCCCTCTCTCTCAGGGAGATATCTGGTCACTGACTGGTGTCTCTCTGTTCCTCTCTCTCAGGGAGATATCAGTACACTGACTGGTGTCTCTCAGTCCGCTCTCTCTCAGGGAGATATCAGTACATTGACTGGTGCCTCTCAGTCCTCTCTCAGGGAGATATCAGTACACTGACTGATGTCTCTCAGTCCCCTCTCTCTCAGGGAGATATCAGGACACTGACTGGTGTCTGTCAGTCCCCTCTCTCTCAGGGAGATATCTGGTCACTGACTGGTGTCTCTCTGTTCCTCTCTCTCAGGGAGATATCAGTACACTGACTGGTGTCTCTCAGTCCCCTCTCTCTCAGGGAGATATCAGTGCACTGACTGGTGTCTCTCAGTCCCCTCTCTCTCAGGGAGATATCTGGTCACTGACTGGTGTCTCTCTGTTCCTCTCTCTCAGGGAGATATCTGCACACTGACTACTGTCTCTCAGTCCCCTCTCTCTCAGGGAGATATCTGTACACTGACTGGTGTCTCTCAGTCCCCTCTCTCTCAGGGACATATCTGTACATTGACTGGTGTCTCTCAGTCCCCTCTCTCTCAGGGAGATATCTGTACATTGACTGGTGTCTCTCAGTTCTCTCTCTCAGGGAGATATCAGTACACTGACTGGTGTCTCAGTCCCCTCTCTCTCAGGGAGATATCAGTACACTGACTGGTGTCTCTCAGTCCCCTCTCTCTCAGGGAGATATCAGTACAGTGACTGGTGTCTCTCAGTCCTCTCTCTCAGGGAGATATCAGTACACTGACTGGTGTCTCTCAGTCCCCTCTCTCTCAGGGAGATATCTGTACATTGACTGGTGTCTCTCAGTCCTCTCTCTCAGGGAGATATCAGTACACTGACTGGTGTCTCTCAGTCCCCTCTCTCTCAGGGAGATATCAGTACACTGACTGGTGTCTCTCAGTCCCCTCTCTCTCAGGGAGATATCTGGTCACTGACTGTTGTCTCTCTGTTCCTCTCTCTCAGGGAGATATCTGCACACTGACTGCTGTCTCTCTGTCCTCTCTCTCAGGGAGATATCTGTACATTGACTGGTGTCTCTCAGTCCTCTCTCTCAGGGAGATATCAGTACACTGACTGGTGTCTCTCAGTCCCCTCTCTCTCAGGGAGATATCAGTACACTGACTGGTGTCTGTCAGTCCCCTCTCTCTCAGGGAGATATCTGGTCACTGACTGGTGTCTCTCTGTTCCTCTCTCTCAGGGAGATATCTGCACACTGACTGCTGTCTCTCAGTCCCCTCTCTCTCAGGGAGATATCTGTACACTGACTGGTGTCTCGCAGTCCACTCTCTCTCAGGGTGATATCTGTACACTGACTGGTGTCTCTCAGTCCCCTCTCTCTCAGGGAGATATCTTTACACTGACTGGTGTCTCTCAGTCCCCTCTCTCTCAGGGAGATATCTGGTCACTGACTGGTGTCTCTCTGTTCCTCTCTCTCAGGGAGATATCTGTACACTGACTGGTGTCTCTCAGTCCCCTCTCTCTCAGGGAGATATCAGTACACTGACTGGTGTCTCTCAGTCCCCTCTCTCTCAGGGAGATATCAGTACACTGACTGGTGTCTCTCAGTCCCCTCTCTCTCAGGAAGATATCTGGTCACTGACTGGTGTCTCTCTCTCTCAGGGAGATATCACTACACTGACTGGTGTCACTCAGTCCCCTCTCTCTCAGGGAGATATCAGTACATTGACTGGTGCCTCTCAGACCCCTCTCTCTCAGGGAGATATCTGTACACTGACTTGTCTCTCAGTCCCCTCTCTCTCATGGAGATATCTGTACACTGACTGGTGTCTCTCAGTCCCCTCTCTCTCAGGGAGATATCTGTACACTGACTGGTGTCTCTCAGTCCCCTCTCTCTCAGGGAGATATCAGTACACTGACTGGTGTCTCTCAGTCCCCTCTCTCTCAGGGAGATATCTGGTCACTGACTGTTGTCTCTCTGTTCCTCTCTCTCAGGGAGATATCTGCACACTGACTGCTGTCTCTCTGTCCTCTCTCTCAGGGAGATATCTGTACATTGACTGGTGTCTCTCAGTCCTCTCTCTCAGGGAGATATCTGTACACTGACTGGTGTCTCTCAGTCCCCTCTCTCTCAGGGAGATATCAGTACACTGACTGGTGTCTGTCAGTCCCCTCTCTCTCAGGGAGATATCTGGTCACTGACTGGTGTCTCTCTGTTCCTCTCTCTCAGGGAGATATCTGCACACTGACTGCTGTCTCTCAGTCCCCTCTCTCTCAGGGAGATATCTGTACACTGACTGGTGTCTCGCAGTCCACTCTCTCTCAGGGTGATATCTGTACACTGACTGGTGTCTCTCAGTCCCCTCTCTCTCAGGGAGATATCTTTACACTGACTGGTGTCTCTCAGTCCCCTCTCTCTCAGGGAGATATCTGGTCACTGACTGGTGTCTCTCTGTTCCTCTCTCTCAGGGAGATATCTGTACACTGACTGGTGTCTCTCAGTCCCCTCTCTCTCAGGGAGATATCAGTACACTGACTGGTGTCTCTCAGTCCCCTCTCTCTCAGGGAGATATCAGTACACTGACTGGTGTCTCTCAGTCCCCTCTCTCTCAGGAAGATATCTGGTCACTGACTGGTGTCTCTCTGTTCCTCTCTCTCAGGGAGATATCAGTACACTGACTGGTGTCACTCAGTCCCTTCTCTCTCAGGGAGATATCAGTACATTGACTGGTGCCTCTCAGACCCCTCTCTCTCAGGGAGATATCTGTACACTGACTTGTCTCTCAGTCCCCTCTCTCTCATGGAGATATCTGTACACTGACTGGTGTCTCTCAGTCCCCTCTCTCTCAGGGAGATATCTGTACACTGACTGGTGTCTCTCAGTCCCCTCTCTCTCAGGGAGATATCAGTACACTGACTGGTGTCTCTCAGTCCCCTCTCTCTCAGGGAGATATCTGGTCACTGACTGGTGTCTCTCTGTTCCTCTCTCTCAGGGAGATATCAGTACACTGACTGGTGTCTCTCAGTCCGCTCTCTCTCAGGGAGATATCAGTACATTGACTGGTGCCTCTCAGTCCCCTCTCTCTCAGGGAGATATCTGTACACTGACTGGTGTCTCTCAGTCCCCTCTCTCTCAGGGAGATATCTGTACACTGACTGGTGTCTCTCAGTCCCCTCTCTCTCATGGAGATATCTGTACATTGACTGGTGTCTCTCAGTTCTCTCTCTCAGGGAGATATCAGTACATTGACTGGTGTCTCTCAGTCCCCTCTCTCTCAGGGAGATATCAGTACACTGACTGGTGTCTCTCAGTCCTCTCTCTTAGGGAGATATCAGTACACTGAATGGTGACTCTCAGTCCCTCTCTCTCAGGGAGATATCAGTACACTGACTGGTGTCTGTCAGTCCCCTCTCTCTCAGGGAGATATCTGGTCACTGACTGGTGTCTCTCTGTTCCTCTCTCTCAGGGAGATATCTGCACACTGACTGCTGTCTCTCAGTCCCCTCTCTCTCAGGGAGATATCTGTACACTGACTGGTGTCTCGCAGTCCACTCTCTCTCAGGGTGATATCTGTACACTGACTGGTGTCTCTCAGTCCCCTCTCTCTCAGGGAGATATCTGGTCACTGACTGGTGTCTCTCTGTTCCTCTCTCTCAGGGAGATATCTGCACACTGACTGCTGTCTCTCAGTCCCCTCTCTCTCAGGGAGATATCTGTACACTGACTGGTGTCTCGCAGTCCACTCTCTCTCAGGGTGATATCTGTACACTGACTGGTGTCTCTCAGTCCCCTCTCTCTCAGGGAGATATCTTTACACTGACTGGTGTCTCTCAGTCCCCTCTCTCTCAGGGAGATATCTGGTCACTGACTGGTGTCTCTCTGTTCCTCTCTCTCAGGGAGATATCTGTACACTGACTGGTGTTTCTCAGTCCCCTCTCTCTCAGGGAGATATCAGTACACTGACTGGTGTCTCTCAGTCCCCTCTCTCTCAGGGAGATATCAGTACACTGACTGGTGTCTCTCAGTCCCCTCTCTCTCAGGAAGATATCTGGTCACTGACTGGTGTCTCTCTGTTCCTCTCTCTCAGGGAGATATCAGTACACTGACTGGTGTCACTCAGTCCCCTCTCTCTCAGGGAGATATCAGTACATTGACTGGTGCCTCTCAGACCCCTCTCTCTCAGGGAGATATCTGTACACTGACTTGTCTCTCAGTCCCCTCTCTCTCATGGAGATATCTGTACACTGACTGGTGTCTCTCAGTCCCCTCTCTCTCAGGGAGATATCTGTACACTGACTGGTGTCTCTCAGTCCCCTCTCTCTCAGGGCGATATCAGTACACTGACTGGTGTCTCTCAGTCCCCTCTCTCTCAGGGAGATATCTGGTCACTGACTGGTGTCTCTCTGTTCCTCTCTCTCAGGGAGATATCAGTACACTGACTGGTGTCTCTCAGTCCGCTCTCTCTCAGGGAGATATCAGTACATTGACTGGTGCCTCTCAGTCCCCTCTCTCTCAGGGAGATATCTGTACACTGACTGGTGTCTCTCAGTCCCCTCTCTCTCAGGGAGATATCAGTACATTGACTGGTGTCTCTCAGTCCCCTCTCTCTCAGGGAGATATCAGTACACTGACTGGTGTCTCTCAGTCCTCTCTCTCAGGGAGATATCAGTACACTGACTGGTGTCTCTCAGTCCTCTCTCTCAGGGAGATATCAGTACACTGACTGGTGTCTCGCAGTCCACTCTCTCTCAGGGTGATATCTGTACACTGACTGGTGTCTCTCAGTCCCCTCTCTCTCAGGGAGATATCTGGTCACTGACTGGTGTCTCTCTGTTCCTCTCTCTCAGGGAGATATCTGCACACTGACTGCTGTCTCTCAGTCCCCTCTCTCTCAGGGAGATATCTGTACACTGACTGGTGTCTCGCAGTCCACTCTCTCTCAGGGTGATATCTGTACACTGACTGGTGTCTCTCAGTCCCCTCTCTCTCAGGGAGATATCTTTACACTGACTGGTGTCTCTCAGTCCCCTCTCTCTCAGGGAGATATCTGGTCACTGACTGGTGTCTCTCTGTTCCTCTCTCTCAGGGAGATATCTGTACACTGACTGGTGTCTCTCAGTCCCCTCTCTCTCAGGGAGATATCAGTACACTGACTGGTGTCTCTCAGTCCCCTCTCTCTCAGGGAGATATCAGTACACTGACTGGTGTCTCTCAGTCCCCTCTCTCTCAGGGAGATATCTGGTCACTGACTGGTGTCTCTCTGTTCCTCTCTCTCAGGGAGATATCAGTACACTGACTGGTGTCTCTCAGTCCCCTCTCTCTCAGGGAGACATCTGTACACTGACTTGTCTCTCAGTCCCCTCTCTCTCATGGAGATATCTGTACACTGACTGGTGTCTCTCAGTCCCCTCTCTCTCAGGGAGATATCAGTGCACTGACTGGTGTCTCTCAGTCCCCTCTCTCTCAGGGAGATATCAGTACACTGACTGGTGTCTCTCAGTCCCCTCTCTCTCAGGGAGATATCTGGTCACTGACTGGTGTCTCTCTGTTCCTCTCTCTCAGGGAGATATCAGTACACTGACTGGTGTCTCTCAGTCCCCTCTCTCTCAGGGAGATATCAGTACATTGACTGGTGCCTCTCAGTCCCCTCTCTCTCAGGGAGATATCTGTACACTGACTGGTGTCTCTCAGTCCCCTCTCTCTCAGGGAGATATCTGCACACTGACTGGTGCCTCTCAGTCCCCTCTCTCTCAGGGAGATATCAGTGCACTGACTGGTGTCTCTCAGTCCCCTCTCAGGGAGATATCTGTACATTGACTGGTGTCTCTCAGTCCTCTCTCAGGGAGATATAATTACACTCACTGATGTCTCTCAGTCCCCTCTCTCTCAGGGAGATATCTGTACACTGACTGGTGTCTCTCAGTCCCCTCTCTCTCATGGAGATATCTGCGCACTGACTGGTGTCTCTCTGTTCCTCTCTCTCAGGGAGATATCTGCACACTGACTGCTGTCTCTCAGTCCCCTCTCTCTCAGGGAGATACCTGTGCACTGACCGGTGTCTCTCAGTCCACTCTCTCTCAGGGAGATATCAGTACACTGACTGCTGTCTCTCAGTCCCCTCTCTCTCAGGGAGATATCAGTACACTGACTGGTGTCTCTCAGCCCTCTCTCTCAGGGAGATATCAGTACATTGACTGGTGTATCTCAGTCCCTCTCTCTCAGGGAGATATCAGTAAACTGACTGGTGTCTCTCAGTCCCCTCTCTCTCAGGGAGATATCTGTACACTGACTGGTGTCTCTCTGTCCTCTCTCTCAGGGAGATATCTGTACATTGACTGGTGTCTCTCAGTCCTCTCTCTCAGGGAGATATTAGTACACTGACTGGTGCCTCTCAGTCCCCTCTCTCTCAGGGAGATATCAGTGCACTGACTGGTGTCTCTCTGTCCACTCTCTCAGGGAGATATCTGTGCATTGACTGCTGTCTCTCAGTCCCCTCTCTCTCAGGGACATATCTGTACATTGACTGGTGTCTCTCAGTCCTCTCTCTCAGGGAGATATCAGTACACTGACTGGTGCCTCTCAGTCCCCTCTCTCTCAGGGAGTTATCTGTACACTGACTGGTGTCTCTCAGTCCCCTCTCTCTCAGGGAGATATCTGTACACTGACTGGTGTCTCTCAGTCCCCTCTCTCTCAGGGAGATATCTGTACATTGACTGGTGTCTCTCAGTCCTCTCTCAGGGAGATATCAGTACACTGACTGGTGTCTCTCAGTCCCCTCTCTCTCAGGGAGATATCAGTGCACTGACTGGTGTCTCTCAGTCCCCTCTCTCTCAGGGAGATATCTGGTCACTGACTGGTGTCTCTCTGTTCCTCTCTCTCAGGGAGATATCTGCACACTGACTACTGTCTCTCAGTCCCCTCTCTCTCAGGGAGATATCTGTACACTGACTGGTGTCTCTCAGTCCACTCTCTCTCAGGGTGATATCAGTACACTGACTGGTGTCTCTCAGTCTCCTCTCTCTCAGGGACATATCTGTACATTGACTGGTGTCTCTCAGTCCCCTCTCTCTCAGGGAGATATCTGTACATTGACTGGTGTCTCTCAGTCCTCTCTCTCAGGGAGATATCAGTACACTGACTGGTGCCTCTCAGTCCCCTCTCTCTCAGGGAGATATCAGTACACTGACTGGTGTCTCTCAGTCCCCTCTCTCTCAGGGAGATATCAGTACAGTGACTGGTGTCTCTCAGTCCTCTCTCTCAGGGAGATATCAGTACACTGACTGGTGTCTCTCAGTCCCCTCTCTCTCAGGGAGATATCTGTACATTGACTGGTGTCTCTCAGTCCTCTCTCTCAGGGAGATATCAGTACACTGACTGGTGTCTCTCAGTCCCCTCTCTCTCAGGGAGATATCAGTACACTGACTGGTGTCTCTCAGTCCCCTCTCTCTCAGGGAGATATCTGGTCACTGACTGTTGTCTCTCTGTTCCTCTCTCTCAGGGAGATATCTGCACACTGACTGCTGTCTCTCTGTCCTCTCTCTCAGGGAGATATCAGTACACTGACTGGTGTCTCTCAGTCCCCTCTCTCTCAGGGAGATATCTGGTCACTGACTGGTGTCTCTCTGTTCCTCTCTCTCAGGGAGATATCTGCACACTGACTGCTGTCTCTCAGTCCCATCTCTCTCAGGGTGATATCTGTACACTGACTGGTGTCTCTCAGTCCCCTCTCTCTCAGGGAGATATCTGTACACTGACTGGTGTCTCTCAGTCCACTCTCTCTCAGGGTGATATCTTACACTGACTGGTGTCTCTCATTCCCCTCTCTCTCAGGGAGATATCTGTACACTGACTGGTGTCTCTCAGTCCCTCTCTCTCAGGGAGATATCTGTACACTGACTGGTGTCTCTCAGTCCCTCTCTCTCAGGGAGATATCTGTACACTGACTGGTGTCTCTCAGTCCCCTCTCTCTCAGGGAGATATCTGTACACTGACTGATGTCTCTCAGTCCCCTCTCTCACAGGGAGATATCAGTACACTGAATGTTGTCTCTCAGTCCCCTCTCTCTCATGGAGATATCTGTACACTGACTGGTGTCTCTCAGTCCCCTCTCTCTCAGGGAGATATCTGTACACTGACTGGTGTCTCTCAGTCAACTCTATCTCAGGGAGATATCTGTACACTGACTGTTGTCTCTCAGTCCCCTCTCTCTCATGGAGATATCTGTACACTGACTGGTTTCTCTCAGTCCCCTCTCTCTCAGGGAGATATCTGTGCACTGACTGGTGTCTCTCAGTCAACTCTCTCTCAGGGAGATATCTGTACACTGACTGGTGTCTCTCAGTCCCCTCTCTCTCAGGGAGATATCAGTACACTGACTGGTGTCTCTCAGTCCCCTCTCTCTCAGGGAGATATCTGGTCACTGACTGTTGTCTCTCTGTTCCTCTCTCTCAGGGAGATATCTGCACACTGACTGCTGTCTCTCTGTCCTCTCTCTCAGGGAGATATCTGTACATTGACTGGTGTCTCTCAGTCCTCTCTCTCAGGGAGATATCAGTACACTGACTGGTGTCTCTCAGTCCCCTCTCTCTCAGGGAGATATCAGTACACTGACTGGTGTCTGTCAGTCCCCTCTCTCTCAGGGAGATATCTGGTCACTGACTGGTGTCTCTCTGTTGCTCTCTCTCAGGGAGATATCTGCACACTGACTGCTGTCTCTCAGTCCCCTCTCTCTCAGGGAGATATCTGTACACTGACTGGTGTCTCGCAGTCCACTCTCTCTCAGGGTGATATCTGTACACTGACTGGTGTCTCTCAGTCCCCTCTCTCTCAGGGAGATATCTTTACACTGACTGGTGTCTCTCAGTCCCCTCTCTCTCAGGGAGATATCTGGTCACTGACTGGTGTCTCTCTGTTCCTCTCTCTCAGGGAGATATCTGTACACTGACTGGTGTCTCTCAGTCCCCTCTCTCTCAGGGAGATATCAGTACACTGACTGGTGTCTCTCAGTCCCCTCTCTCTCAGGGAGATATCAGTACACTGACTGGTGTCACTCAGTCCCCTCTCTCTCAGGGAGATATCAGTACATTGACTGGTGCCTCTCAGACCCCTCTCTCTCAGGGAGATATCTGTACACTGACTTGTCTCTCAGTCCCCTCTCTCTCATGGAGATATCTGTACACTGACTGGTGTCTCTCAGTCCCCTCTCTCTCAGGGAGATATCTGTACACTGACTGGTGTCTCTCAGTCCCCTCTCTCTCAGGGAGATATCAGTACACTGACTGGTGTCTCTCAGTCCCCTCTCTCTCAGGGAGATATCTGGTCACTGACTGGTGTCTCTCTGTTCCTCTCTCTCAGGGAGATATCAGTACACTGACTGGTGTCTCTCAGTCCGCTCTCTCTCAGGGAGATATCAGTACATTGACTGGTGCCTCTCAGTCCCCTCTCTCTCAGGGAGATATCTGTACACTGACTGGTGTCTCTCAGTCCCCTCTCTCTCAGGGAGATATCTGTACACTGACTGGTGTCTCTCAGTCCCCTCTCTCTCATGGAGATATCTGTACATTGACTGGTGTCTCTCAGTCCTCTCTCTCAGGGAGATATCAGTACATTGACTGGTGTCTCTCAGTCCCCTCTCTCTCAGGGAGATATCAGTACACTGACTGGTGTCTCTCAGTCCTCTCTCTCAGGGAGATATCAGTACACTGACTGGTGACTCTCAGTCCCTCTCTCTCAGGGAGATATCAGTACACTGACTGGTGTCTGTCAGTCCCCTCTCTCTCAGGGAGATATCTGGTCACTGACTGGTGTCTCTCTGTTCCTCTCTCTCAGGGAGATATCTGCACACTGACTGCTGTCTCTCAGTCCCCTCTCTCTCAGGGAGATATCTGTACACTGACTGGTGTCTCGCAGTCCACTCTCTCTCAGGGTGATATCTGTACACTGACTGGTGTCTCTCAGTCCCCTCTCTCTCAGGGAGATATCTGGTCACTGACTGGTGTCTCTCTGTTCCTCTCTCTCAGGGAGATATCTGCACACTGACTGCTGTCTCTCAGTCCCCTCTCTCTCAGGGAGATATCTGTACACTGACTGGTGTCTCGCAGTCCACTCTCTCTCAGGGTGATATCTGTACACTGACTGGTGTCTCTCAGTCCCCTCTCTCTCAGGGAGATATCTTTACACTGACTGGTGTCTCTCAGTCCCCTCTCTCTCAGGGAGATATCTGGTCACTGACTGGTGTCTCTCTGTTCCTCTCTCTCAGGGAGATATCTGTACACTGACTGGTGTCTCTCAGTCCCCTCTCTCTCAGGGAGATATCAGTACACTGACTGGTGTCTCTCAGTCCCCTCTCTCTCAGGGAGATATCAGTACACTGACTGGTGTCTCTCAGTCCCCTCTCTCTCAGGAAGATATCTGGTCACTGACTGGTGTCTCTCTGTTCCTCTCTCTCAGGGAGATATCAGTACACTGACTGGTGTCACTCAGTCCCCTCTCTCTCAGGGAGATATCAGTACATTGACTGGTGCCTCTCAGACCCCTCTCTCTCAGGGAGATATCTGTACACTGACTTGTCTCTCAGTCCCCTCTCTCTCATGGAGATATCTGTACACTGACTGGTGTCTCTCAGTCCCCTCTCTCTCAGGGAGATATCTGTACACTGACTGGTGTCTCTCAGTCCCCTCTCTCTCAGGGAGATATCAGTACACTGACTGGTGTCTCTCAGTCCCCTCTCTCTCAGGGAGATATCTGGTCACTGACTGGTGTCTCTCTGTTCCTCTCTCTCAGGGAGATATCAGTACACTGACTGGTGTCTCTCAGTCCGCTCTCTCTCAGGGAGATATCAGTACATTGACTGGTGCCTCTCAGTCCCCTCTCTCTCAGGGAGATATCTGTACACTGACTGGTGTCTCTCAGTCCCCTCTCTCTCAGGGAGATATCAGTACATTGACTGGTGTCTCTCAGTCCCCTCTCTCTCAGGGAGATATCAGTACACTGACTGGTGTCTCTCAGTCCTCTCTCTCAGGGAGATATCAGTACACTGACTGGTGTCTCTCAGTCCCTCTCTCTCAGGGAGATATCAGTACACTGACTGGTGTCTGTCAGTCCCCTCTCTCTCAGGGAGATATCTGGTCACTGACTGGTGTCTCTCTGTTCCTCTCTCAGGGAGATATCTGCACACTGACTGCTGTTTCTCAGTCCCCTCTCTCTCAGGGAGATATCTGTACACTGACTGGTGTCTCGCAGTCCACTCTCTCTCAGGGAGATATCTGTACACTGACTGGTGTCTCTCAGTCCCCTCTCTCTCAGGGAGATATCTGGTCACTGACTGGTGTCTCTCTGTTCCTCTCTCTCAGGGAGATATCTGCACACTGACTGGTGTCTCTCAGTCCCCTCTCTCTCAGGGAGACATCTGTACACTGACTTGTCTCTCAGTCCCCTCTCTCTCATGGAGATATCTGTACACTGACTGGTGTCTCTCAGTCCCCTCTCTCTCAGGGAGATATCTGTGCACTGACTGGTGTCTCTCAGTCCCCTCTCTCTCAGGGAGATATCAGTACACTGACTGGTGTCTCTCAGTCCCCTCTCTCTCAGGGAGATATCTGGTCACTGACTGGTGTCTCTCTGTTCCTCTCTCTCAGGGAGGTTTCAGTACACTGACTGGTGTCTCTCAGTCCCCTCTCTCTCAGGGAGATATCAGTACATTGACTGGTGCCTCTCAGTCCCCTCTCTCTCAGGGAGATATCTGTACACTGACTGGTGTCTCTCAGTCCCCTCTCTTTCAGGGAGATATCTGCACACTGACTGGTGCCTCTCAGTCCCCTCTCTCTCAGGGAGATATCAGTGCACTGACTGGTGTCTCTCAGTCCCCTCTCAGGGAGATATCTGTACATTGACTGGTGTCTCTCAGTCCTCTCTCAGGGAGATATCATTACACTGACTGATGTCTCTCAGTCCCCTCTCTCTCAGGGAGATATCTGTACACTGACTGGTGTCTCTCAGTCCCCTCTCTCTCATGGAGATATCTGCGCACTGACTGGTGTCTCTCTGTTCCTCTCTCTCAGGGAGATATCTGCACACTGACTGCTGTCTCTCAGTCCCCTCTCTCTCAGGGAGATACCTGTGCACTGACCGGTGTCTCTCAGTCCACTCTCTCTCAGGGAGATATCAGTACACTGACTGCTGTCTCTCAGTCCCCTCTCTCTCAGGGAGATATCAGTACACTGACTGGTGTCTCTCAGTCCTCTCTCTCAGGGAGATATCAGTACATTGACTGGTGTATCTCAGTCCCTCTCTCTCAGGGAGATATCAGTAAACTGACTGGTGTCTCTCAGTCCCCTCTCCCTCAGGGAGATATCTGTACACTGACTGGTGTCTCTCTGTCCTCTCTCTCAGGGAGATATCTGTACATTGACTGGTGTCTCTCAGTCCTCTCTCTCAGGGAGATATTAGTACACTGACTGGTGCCTCTCAGTCCCCTCTCTCTCAGGGAGATATCAGTGCACTGACTGGTGTCTCTCTGTCCACTCTCTCAGGGAGATATCTGTGCATTGACTGCTGTCTCTCAGTCCCCTCTCTCTCAGGGAGATATCTGTACATTGACTGGTGTCTCTCAGTCCTCTCTCTCAGGGAGATATCAGTACACTGACTGGTGCCTCTCAGTCCCCTCTCTCTCAGCCAGTTATCTGTACACTGACTGGTGTCTCTCAGTCCCCTCTCTCTCAGGGAGATATCTGTACACTGACTGGTGTCTCTCAGTCCCCTCTCTCTCAGGGAGATATCTGTACATTGACTGGTGTCTCTCAGTCCTCTCTCAGGGAGATATCAGTACACTGACTGGTGTCTCTCAGTCCCCTCTCTCTCAGGGAGATATCAGTGCACTGACTGGTGTCTCTCAGTCCCCTCTCTCTCAGGGAGATATCTGGTCACTGACTGGTGTCTCTCTGTTCCTCTCTCTCAGGGAGATATCTGCACACTGACTACTGTCTCTCAGTCCCCTCTCTCTCAGGGAGATATCTGTACACTGACTGGTGTCTCTCAGTCCACTCTCTCTCAGGGTGATATCAGTACACTGACTGGTGTCTCTCAGTCTCCTCTCTCTCAGGGACATATCTGTACATTGACTGGTGTCTCTCAGTCCCCTCTCTCTCAGGGAGATATCTGTACATTGACTGGTGTCTCTCAGTCCTCTCTCTCAGGGAGATATCAGTACACTGACTGGTGCCTCTCAGTCCCCTCTCTCTCAGGGAGATATCAGTACACTGACTGGTGTCTCTCAGTCCCCTCTCTCTCAGGGAGATATCAGTACAGTGACTGGTGTCTCTCAGTCCTCTCTCTCAGGGAGATATCAGTACACTGACTGGTGTCTCTCAGTCCCCTCTCTCTCAGGGAGATATCTGTACATTGACTGGTGTCTCTCAGTCCTCTCTCTCAGGGAGATATCAGTACACTGACTGGTGTCTCTCAGTCCCCTCTCTCTCAGGGAGATATCAGTACACTGACTGGTGTCTCTCAGTCCCCTCTCTCTCAGGGAGATATCTGGTCACTGACTGTTGTCTCTCTGTTCCTCTCTCTCAGGGAGATATCTCCACACTGACTGCTGTCTCTCTGTCCTCTCTCTCAGGGAGATATCAGTACACTGACTGGTGTCTCTCAGTCCCCTCTCTCTCAGGGAGATATCTGGTCACTGACTGGTGTCTCTCTGTTCCTCTCTCTCAGGGAGATATCTGCACACTGACTGCTGTCTCTCAGTCCCATCTCTCTCAGGGAGATATCTGTACACTGACTGGTGTCTCTCAGTCCCCTCTCTCTCAGGGAAATATCTATACACTGACTGGTGTCTCTCAGTCCCTCTCTCTCAGGGAGATATCTGTACACTGACTGGTGTCTCTCAGTCCCCCTCTCTCTCAGGGAGATATCTGTACACTGACTGGTGTCTCTCAGTCCCCTCTCTCTCAGGGAGATATCTGGTCACTGACTGGTGTCTCTCTGTTCCTCTCTCTCAGGGAGATATCTGTACACTGACTGGTGTCTCTCAGTCCCCTCTCTCTCAGGGAGATATCAGTACACTGACTGGTGTCTCTCAGTCCCCTCTCTCTCAGGGAGATATCAGTACACTGACTGGTGTCTCTCAGTCCCCTCTCTCTCAGGGAGATATCTGGTCACTGACTGGTGTCTCTCTGTTCCTCTCTCTCAGGGAGATATCAGTACACTGACTGGTGTCTCTCAGTCCCCTCTCTCTCAGGGAGATATCAGTACATTGACTGGTGCCTCTCAGACCCCTCTCTCTCAGGGAGATATCTGTACACTGACTGGTGTCTCTCAGTCCCCTCTCTCTCAGGGAGATATCTGTACATTGACTGGTGTCTCTCAGTCCTCTCTCAGGGAGATATCAGTACACTGACTGGTGTCTCTCAGTCCCCTCTCTCTCAGGGAGATATCAGTGCACTGACTGGTGTCTCTCAGTCCCCTCTCTCTCAGGGAGATATCTGGTCACTGACTGGTGTCTCTCTGTTCCTCTCTCTCAGGGAGATATCTGCACACTGACTACTGTCTCTCAGTCCCCTCTCTCTCAGGGAGATATCTGTACATTGACTGGTGTCTCTCAGTCCTCTATCTCAGGGAGATATCAGTACACTGACTGGTGTCTCTCAGTCCCCTCTCTCTCAGGGAGATATCAGTACACTGACTGGTGTCTCTCAGTCCCCTCTCTCTCAGGGAGATATCTGGTCACTGACTGTTGTCTCTCTGTTCCTCTCTCTCAGGGAGATATATGCACACTGACTGCTGTCTCTCTGCCCTCTCTCTCAGGGAGATATCAGTACACTGACTGGTGTCTCTCAGTCCCCTCTCTCTCAGGGAGATATCTGGTCACTGACTGGTGTCTCTCTGTTCCTCTCTCTCAGGGAGATTTCTGCACACTGACTGCTGTCTCTCAGTCCCATCTCTCTCAGGGTGATATCTGTACACTGACTGGTGTCTCTCAGTCCCCTCTCTCTCAGGGAGATATCTGTACACTGACTGGTGTCTCTCAGTCCCCTCTCTCTCAGGGTGATATCTTACACTGACTGGTGTCTCTCATTCCCCTCTCTCTCAGGGAGATATCTGTACACTGACTGGTGTCTCTCAGTCCCTCTCTCTCAGGGAGATATCTGTACACTGACTGGTGTCTCTCAGTCCCTCTCTCTCAGGGAGATATCTGTACACTGACTGGTGTCTCTCAGTCCCCTCTCTCTCAGGGAGATATCTGTACACTGACTGGTGTCTCTCAGTCCCCTCTCTCTCAGGGAGATATCAGTACACTGACTGTTGTCTCTCAGTCCCCTCTCTCTCATGGAGATATCTGTACACTGACTGGTGTCTCTCAGTCCCCTCTCTCTCAGGGAGATATCTGTACACTGACTGGTGTCTCTCAGTCAACTCTCTCTCAGGGAGATATCTGTACACTGACTGTTGTCTCTCAGTCCCCTCTCTCTCATGGAGATATCTGTACACTGACTGGTGTCTCTCAGTCCCTCTCTCTCAGGGAGATATCTGGTCACTGACTGGTGTCTCTCAGTCCCCCTCTCTCTCAGGGAGATATCTGTACACTGACTGGTGTCTCTCAGTCCCCTCTCTCTCAGGGAGATATCTGGTCACTGACTGGTGTCTCTCTGTTCCTCTCTCTCAGGGAGATATCTGTACACTGACTGGTGTCTCTCAGTCCCCTCTCTCTCAGGGAGATATCAGTACACTGACTGGTGTGTCTCAGTCCCCTCTCTCTCAGGGAGATATCAGTACACTGACTGGTGTCTCTCAGTCCCCTCTCTCTCAGGGAGATATCTGGTCACTGACTGGTGTCTCTCTGTTCCTCTCTCTCAGGGAGATATCAGTACACTGACTGGTGTCTCTCAGTCCCCTCTCTCTCAGGGAGATATCAGTACATTGACTGGTGCATCTCAGACCCCTCTCTCTCAGGGAGATATCTGTACACTGACTTGTCTCTCAGTCCCCTCTCTCTCATGGAGATATCTGTACACTGACTGGTGTCTCTCAGTCCCCTCTCTCTCAGGGAGATATCTGTACACTGACTGGTGTCTCTCAGTCCCCTCTCTCTCAGGGAGATATCAGTACACTGACTGGTGTCTCTCAGTCCCCTCTCTCTCAGGGAGATATCTGGTCACTGACTGGTGTCTCTCTGTTCCTCTCTCTCAGGGAGATATCAGTACACTGACTGGTGTCTCTCAGTCCCCTCTCTCTCAGGGAGATATCTGTACATTGACTGGTGTCTCTCAGTCCTCTCTCAGGGAGATATCAGTACACTGACTGGTGTCTCTCAGTCCCCTCTCTCTCAGGGAGATATCAGTGCACTGACTGGTGTCTCTCAGTCCCCTCTCTCTCAGGGAGATATCTGGTCACTGACTGGTGTCTCTCTGTTCCTCTCTCTCAGGGAGATATCTGCACACTGACTACTGTCTCTCAGTCCCCTCTCTCTCAGGGAGATATCAGAACACTGACTGGTGTCTCTCAGTCCCTCTCTCTCAGGGAGATATCAGTACACTGACTGGTGTCTCTCAGTCCCCTCTCTCTCAGGGAGATATCAGTACAGTGACTGGTGTCTCTCAGTCCTCTCTCTCAGGGAGATATCAGTACACTGACTGGTGTCTCTCAGTCCCCTCTCTCTCAGGGGGATATCTGTACATTGACTGGTGTCTCTCAGTGCCCTCTCTCTCAGGGAGATATCAGTGCACTGACTGGTGTCTCTCAGTCCCCTCTCTCTCAGGGAGATATCTGTACATTGACTGGTGTCTCTCAGTTCTCTCTCTCAGGGAGATATCAGTACACTGACTGGTGTCTCTCAGTCCCCTCTCTCTCAGGGAGATATCAGGACACTGACTGGTGTCTCTCAGTCCCCTCTCTCTCAGGGAGATATCTGGTCACTGACTGTTGTCTCTCTGTTCCTCTCTCTCAGGGAGATATATGCACACTGACTGCTGTCTCTCTGTCCTCTCTCTCAAGGAGATATCAGTACACTGACTGGTGTCTCTCAGTCCCCTCTCTCTCAGGGAGATATCTGGTCACTGACTGGTGTCTCTCTGTTCCTCTCTCTCAGGGAGATATCTGCACACTGACTGCTGTCTCTCAGTCCCATCTCTCTCAGGGTGATATCTGTACACTGACTGGTGTCTCTAAGTCCCCTCTGTCTCAGGGAGATATCTGTACACTGACTGGTGTCTCTCAGTCCCGTCTCTCTCAGGGTGATATCTTACACTGACTGGTGTCTCTCATTCCCCTCTCTCTCAGGGAGATATCTGTACACTGACTGGTGTCTCTCAGTCCCTCTCTCTCAGGGAGATATCTGTACACTGACTGGTGTCTCTCAGTCCCTCTCTCTCAGGGAGATATCTGTACACTGACTGGTGTCTCTCAGTCCCCTCTCTCTCAGGGAGATATCTGTACACTGACTGGTGTCTCTCAGTCCCCTCTCTCTCAGGGAGATATCAGTACACTGACTGTTGTCTCTCATTCCCCTCTCTCTCATGGAGATATCTGTACACTGACTGGTGTCTCTCAGTCCCCTCTCTCTCAGGGAGATATCTGTACACTGACTGGTGTCTCTCAGTCAACTCTCTCTCAGGGAGATATCTGTACACTGACTGTTGTCTCTCAGTCCCCTCTCTCTCATGGAGATATCTGTACACTGACTGGTGTCTCTCAGTCCCCTCTCTCTCAGGGAGATATCCGTGCACTGACTGGTGTCTCTCAGTCAACTCTCTCTCAGGGAGATATCTGTACACTGACTGGTGTCTCTCAGTCCCCCTCTCTCTCAGGGAGATATCTGTACACTGACTGGTGTCTCTCAGTCCCCTCTCTCTCAGGGAGATATCTGTACACTGACTGGTGTCTCTCAGTCCCCTCTCTCTCAGGGAAATATCTGTACACTGACTGGTATCTCTCAGTCCCTCTCTCTCAGGGAGATATCTGTACACTGACTGGTGTCTCTCAGTCCCCCTCTCTCTCAGGGAGATATCTGTACACTGATTGGTGACTCTCAGTCCCCTCTCTCTCAGGGAGATATCTGGTCACTGACTGGTGTCTCTCTGTTCCTCTCTCTCAGGGAGATATCTGTACACTGACTGGTGTCTCTCAGTCCCCTCTCTCTCAGGGAGATATCAGTACACTGACTGGTGTCTCTCAGTCCCCTCTCTCTCAGGGAGATATCAGTACACTGACTGGTGTCTCTCAGTCCCCTCTCTCTCAGGGAGATATCTGGTCACTGACTGGTGTCTCTCTGTTCCTCTCTCTCAGGGAGATATCAGTACACTGACTGGTGTCTCTCAGTCCCCTCTCTCTCAGGGAGATATCAGTACATTGACTGGTGCCTCTCAGACCCCTCTCTCTCAGGGAGATATCTGTACACTGACTTGTCTCTCAGTCCCCTCTCTCTCATGGAGATATCTGTACACTGACTGGTGTCTCTCAGTCCCCTCTCTCTCAGGGAGATATCTGTACACTGACTGGTGTCTCTCAGTCCCCTCTCTCTCAGGGAGATATCAGTACACTGACTGGTGTCTCTCAGTCCCCTCTCTCTCAGGAAGATATCTGGTCACTGACTGGTGTCTCTCTGTTCCTCTCTCTCAGGGAGATATCAGTACACTGACTTGTCTCTCTCAGTCCCCTCTCTCTCATGGAGATATCTGTACACTGACTGGTGTCTCTCAGTCCCCTCTCTCTCAGGGAGATATCTGTACACTGACTGGTGTCTCTCAGTCCCCTCTCTCTCAGGGAGATATCAGTACACTGACTGGTGTCTCTCAGTCCCCTCTCTCTCAGGAAGATATCTGGTCACTGACTGGTGTCTCTCTGTTCCTCTCTCTCAGGGAGATATCAGTACACTGACTGGTGTCTCTCAGTCCCCTCTCTCTCAGGGAGATATCAGTACATTGACTGGTGCCTCTCAGTCCCCTCTCTCTCAGGGAGATATCTGTACACTGACTGGTGTCTCTCAGTCCCCTCTCTCTCAGGGAGATATCTGCACACTGACTGGTGCCTCTCAGTCCCCTCTCTCTCAGGGAGATATCAGTGCACTGACTGGTGTCTCTCAGTCCCCTCTCAGGGAGATATCTGTACATTGACTGGTGTCTCTCAGTCCTCTCTCAGGGAGATATCATTACACTGACTGATGTCTCTCAGTCCCCTCTCTCTCAGGGAGATATCAGTACACTGACTGGTGTCTGTCAGTCCCCTCTCTCTCAGGGAGATATCTGGTCACTGACTGGTGTCTCTCTGTTCCTCTCTCTCAGGGAGATATCTGCACACTGACTGCTGTCTCTCAGTCCCCTCTCTCTCAGGGAGATGTCTGTACACTGACTGGTGTCTCTCAGTCCACTCTCTCTCAGGGAGATATCAGTACACTGACTGGTGTTTCTCAGTCCCCTCTCTCTCAGGGAGATATCTGTACACTGACTGGTGTCTCTCAGTCCCCTCTCTCTCATGGAGATATCTGTACACTGACTGGTGTCTCTCAGTCCCTCTCTCTCAGGGAGATATCAGTGCACTGACTGGTGTCTCTCAGTCCCCTCTCAGGGAGATATCTGTACATTGACTGGTGTCTCTCAGTCCTCTCTCAGGGAGATATCAGTGCACTGACTGATGTCTCTCAGTCCCCTCTCTCTCAGGGAGATATCTGTACACTGACTGTTGTCTCTCAGTCCCCTCTCTCTCATGGAGATATCTGTACACTGACTGGTGTCTCTCAGTCCCTCTCTCTCAGGGAGATATCTGGTCACTGACTGGTGTCTCTCAGTCCCCCTCTCTCTCAGGGAGATATCTGTACACTGACTGGTGTCTCTCAGTCCCCTCTCTCTCAGGGAGATATCTGGTCACTGACTGGTGTCTCTCTGTTCCTCTCTCTCAGGGAGATATCTGTACACTGACTGGTGTCTCTCAGTCCCCTCTCTCTCAGGGAGATATCAGTACACTGACTGGTGTGTCTCAGTCCCCTCTCTCTCAGGGAGATATCAGTACACTGACTGGTGTCTCTCAGTCCCCTCTCTCTCAGGGAGATATCTGGTCACTGACTGGTGTCTCTCTGTTCCTCTCTCTCAGGGAGATATCAGTACACTGACTGGTGTCTCTCAGTCCCCTCTCTCTCAGGGAGATATCAGTACATTGACTGGTGCCTCTCAGACCCCTCTCTCTCAGGGAGATATCTGTACACTGACTTGTCTCTCAGTCCCCTCTCTCTCATGGAGATATCTGTACACTGACTGGTGTCTCTCAGTCCCCTCTCTCTCAGGGAGATATCTGTACACTGACTGGTGTCTCTCAGTCCCCTCTCTCTCAGGGAGATATCAGTACACTGACTGGTGTCTCTCAGTCCCCTCTCTCTCAGGGAGATATCTGGTCACTGACTGGTGTCTCTCTGTTCCTCTCTCTCAGGGAGATATCAGTACACTGACTGGTGTCTCTCAGTCCCCTCTCTCTCAGGGAGATATCTGTACATTGACTGGTGTCTCTCAGTCCTCTCTCAGGGAGATATCAGTACACTGACTGGTGTCTCTCAGTCCCCTCTCTCTCAGGGAGATATCAGTGCACTGACTGGTGTCTCTCAGTCCCCTCTCTCTCAGGGAGATATCTGGTCACTGACTGGTGTCTCTCTGTTCCTCTCTCTCAGGGAGATATCTGCACACTGACTACTGTCTCTCAGTCCCCTCTCTCTCAGGGAGATATCAGAACACTGACTGGTGTCTCTCAGTCCCTCTCTCTCAGGGAGATATCAGTACACTGACTGGTGTCTCTCAGTCCCCTCTCTCTCAGGGAGATATCAGTACAGTGACTGGTGTCTCTCAGTCCTCTCTCTCAGGGAGATATCAGTACACTGACTGGTGTCTCTCAGTCCCCTCTCTCTCAGGGGGATATCTGTACATTGACTGGTGTCTCTCAGTGCCCTCTCTCTCAGGGAGATATCAGTGCACTGACTGGTGTCTCTCAGTCCCCTCTCTCTCAGGGAGATATCTGTACATTGACTGGTGTCTCTCAGTTCTCTCTCTCAGGGAGATATCAGTACACTGACTGGTGTCTCTCAGTCCCCTCTCTCTCAGGGAGATATCAAGACACTGACTGGTGTCTCTCAGTCCCCTCTCTCTCAGGGAGATATCTGGTCACTGACTGTTGTCTCTCTGTTCCTCTCTCTCAGGGAGATATATGCACACTGACTGCTGTCTCTCTGTCCTCTCTCTCAAGGAGATATCAGTACACTGACTGGTGTCTCTCAGTCCCCTCTCTCTCAGGGAGATATCTGGTCACTGACTGGTGTCTCTCTGTTCCTCTCTCTCAGGGAGATATCTGCACACTGACTGCTGTCTCTCAGTCCCATCTCTCTCAGGGTGATATCTGTACACTGACTGGTGTCTCTAAGTCCCCTCTGTCTCAGGGAGATATCTGTACACTGACTGGTGTCTCTCAGTCCCGTCTCTCTCAGGGTGATATCTTACACTGACTGGTGTCTCTCATTCCCCTCTCTCTCAGGGAGATATCTGTACACTGACTGGTGTCTCTCAGTCCCTCTCTCTCAGGGAGATATCTGTACACTGACTGGTGTCTCTCAGTCCCTCTCTCTCAGGGAGATATCTGTACACTGACTGGTGTCTCTCAGTCCCCTCTCTCTCAGGGAGATATCTGTACACTGACTGGTGTCTCTCAGTCCCCTCTCTCTCAGGGAGATATCAGTACACTGACTGTTGTCTCTCAGTCCCCTCTCTCTCATGGAGATATCTGTACACTGACTGGTGTCTCTCAGTCCCCTCTCTCTCAGGGAGATATCTGTACACTGACTGGTGTCTCTCAGTCAACTCTCTCTCAGGGAGATATCTGTACACTGACTGTTGTCTCTCAGTCCCCTCTCTCTCATGGAGATATCTGTACACTGACTGGTGTCTCTCAGTCCCCTCTCTCTCAGGGAGATATCCGTGCACTGACTGGTGTCTCTCAGTCAACTCTCTCTCAGGGAGATATCTGTACACTGACTGGTGTCTCTCAGTCCCCCTCTCTCTCAGGGAGATATCTGTACACTGACTGGTGTCTCTCAGTCCCCTCTCTCTCAGGGAGATATCTGTACACTGACTGGTGTCTCTCAGTCCCCTCTCTCTCAGGGAAATATCTGTACACTGACTGGTATCTCTCAGTCCCTCTCTCTCAGGGAGATATCTGTACACTGACTGGTGTCTCTCAGTCCCCCTCTCTCTCAGGGAGATATCTGTACACTGACTGGTGACTCTCAGTCCCCTCTCTCTCAGGGAGATATCTGGTCACTGACTGGTGTCTCTCTGTTCCTCTCTCTCAGGGAGATATCTGTACACTGACTGGTGTCTCTCAGTCCCCTCTCTCTCAGGGAGATATCAGTACACTGACTGGTGTCTCTCAGTCCCCTCTCTCTCAGGGAGATATCAGTACACTGACTGGTGTCTCTCAGTCCCCTCTCTCTCAGGGAGATATCTGGTCACTGACTGGTGTCTCTCTGTTCCTCTCTCTCAGGGAGATATCAGTACACTGACTGGTGTCTCTCAGTCCCCTCTCTCTCAGGGAGATATCAGTACATTGCCTGGTGCCTCTCAGACCCCTCTCTCTCGGGGAGATATCTGTACACTGACTTGTCTCTCAGTCCCCTCTCTCTCATGGAGATATCTGTACACTGACTGGTGTCTCTCAGTCCCCTCTCTCTCAGGGAGATATCTGTACACTGACTGGTGTCTCTCAGTCCCCTCTCTCTCAGGGAGATATCTGTACACTGACTGGTGTCTCTCAGTCCCCTCTCTCTCAGGGAGATATCAGTACACTGACTGGTGTCTCTCAGTCCCCTCTCTCTCAGGAAGATATCTGGTCACTGACTGGTGTCTCTCTGTTCCTCTCTCTCAGGGAGATATCAGTACACTGACTGGTGTCTCTCAGTCCCCTCTCTCTCAGGGAGATATCAGTACATTGACTGGTGCCTCTCAGTCCCCTCTCTCTCAGGGAGATATCTGTACACTGACTGGTGTCTCTCAGTCCCCTCTCTCTCAGGGAGATATCTGCACACTGACTGGTGCCTCTCAGTCCCCTCTCTCTCAGGGAGATATCAGTGCACTGACTGGTGTCTCTCAGTCCCCTCTCAGGGAGATATCTGTACATTGACTGGTGTCTCTCAGTCCTCTCTCAGGGAGATATCATTACACTGACTGGTGACTCTCAGTCCCCTCTCTCTCAGGGAGATATCTGGTCACTGACTGGTGTCTCTCTGTTCCTCTCTCTCAGGGAGATATCTGTACACTGACTGGTGTCTCTCAGTCCCCTCTCTCTCAGGGAGATATCAGTACACTGACTGGTGTCTCTCAGTCCCCTCTCTCTCAGGGAGATATCAGTACACTGACTGGTGTCTCTCAGTCCCCTCTCTCTCAGGGAGATATCTGGTCACTGACTGGTGTCTCTCTGTTCCTCTCTCTCAGGGAGATATCAGTACACTGACTGGTGTCTCTCAGTCCCCTCTCTCTCAGGGAGATATCAGTACATTGACTGGTGCCTCTCAGACCCCTCTCTCTCGGGGAGATATCTGTACACTGACTTGTCTCTCAGTCCCCTCTCTCTCATGGAGATATCTGTACACTGACTGGTGTCTCTCAGTCCCCTCTCTCTCAGGGAGATATCTGTACACTGACTGGTGTCTCTCAGTCCCCTCTCTCTCAGGGAGATATCTGTACACTGACTGGTGTCTCTCAGTCCCCTCTCTCTCAGGGAGATATCAGTACACTGACTGGTGTCTCTCAGTCCCCTCTCTCTCAGGAAGATATCTGGTCACTGACTGGTGTCTCTCTGTTCCTCTCTCTCAGGGAGATATCAGTACACTGACTGGTGTCTCTCAGTCCCCTCTCTCTCAGGGAGATATCAGTACATTGACTGGTGCCTCTCAGTCCCCTCTCTCTCAGGGAGATATCTGTACACTGACTGGTGTCTCTCAGTCCCCTCTCTCTCAGGGAGATATCTGCACACTGACTGGTGCCTCTCAGTCCCCTCTCTCTCAGGGAGATATCAGTGCACTGACTGGTGTCTCTCAGTCCCCTCTCAGGGAGATATCTGTACATTGACTGGTGTCTCTCAGTCCTCTCTCAGGGAGATATCATTACACTGACTGATGTCTCTCAGTCCCCTCTCTCTCAGGGAGATATCAGTACACTGACTGGTGTCTGTCAGTCCCCTCTCTCTCAGGGAGATATCTGGTCACTGACTGGTGTCTCTCTGTTCCTCTCTCTCAGGGAGATATCTGCACACTGACTGCTGTCTCTCAGTCCCCTCTCTCTCAGGGAGATGTCTGTACACTGACTGGTGTCTCTCAGTCCACTCTCTCTCAGGGAGATATCAGTACACTGAATGGTGTTTCTCAGTCCCCTCTCTCTCAGGGAGATATCTGTACACTGACTGGTGTCTCTCAGTCCCCTCTCTCTCATGGAGATATCTGTACACTGACTGGTGTCTCTCAGTCCCTCTCTCTCAGGGAGATATCAGTGCACTGACTGGTGTCTCTCAGTCCCCTCTCAGGGAGATATCTGTACATTGACTGGTGTCTCTCAGTCCTCTCTCAGGGAGATATCAGTGCACTGACTGATGTCTCTCAGTCCCCTCTCTCTCAGGGAGATATCAGTACACTGACTGGTGTATGTCGGTCCCCTCTCTCTCAGGGAGATATCAGTACACTGACTGGTGGCTCTCAGTCCCCTCTCTCTCAGGGAGATATCTGCACACTGACTGGTGTCTCTCAGTCCCCCTCTCTCTCAGGGAGATATCTGTACACTGACTGGTGTCTCTCAGTCCACTCTCTCTCAGGGAGATACCTGTGCACTGACTGGTGTCTCTCAGTCCCTCTCTCTCAGGGAGATATCTGTACACTGACTGCTGTCTCTCAGTCCCCTCTCTCTCAGGGAGATACCTGTGCACTGACTGGTGTCTCTCAGTCCACTCTCTCTCAGGGAGATATCAGTACACTGACTGCTGTCTCTCAGTCCCCTCTCTCTCAGGGAGATATCAGTACACTGACTGGTGTCTCTCAGTCCTCTCTCTCAGGGAGATGTCAGTACATTGACTGGTGTATCTCAGTCCCTCTCTCTCAGGGAGATATCAGTAAACTGACTGGTGTCTCTCAGTCCCCTCTCTCTCAGGGAGATATCTGTACACTGACTGGTGTCTCTCTGTCCTCTCTCTCAGGGAGATATCTGTACATTGACTGGTGTCTCTCAGTCCTCTCTATCAGGGAGATATCAGTACACTGACTGGTGCCTCTCAGTCCCCTCTCTCTCAGGGAGATATCAGTGCACTGACTGGTGTCTCTCTGTCCACTCTCTCAGGGAGATATCTGTGCATTGACTGCTGTCTCTCAGTCCCCTTTCTATCAGGGAGATATCTGTACACTGACTGGTGCCTCTCAGTCCCCTCTCTCTCAGGGAGATATCAGTGCACTGACTGGTGTCTCTCATTACCCTCGCTCTCAGGGAGATATCTGTACACTGACTGGTGTCTCTCTGTCCACTCTCTCAGGGAGATATCTGTGCATTGACTGGTGTCTCTCAGTCCTCTCTCTCAGGGAGATATCTGTACATTGACTGCTGTCTCTCAGTCCTCTCTCTCAGGGAGATATCAGTACACTGACTGGTGCCTCTCATTCCCCTTTCTCTCAGGGAGATATCTGTACACTGACTGGTGTCTCTCAGTCCTCTCTCTCTCAGGGAGATATCAGTGCACTGACTGGTGTCTCTCATTACCCTCGCTCTCAGTGAGATATCTGTTCACTGACTGGTGTCTCTCTGTCCACTCTCTCAGGGAGATATCTGTGCATTGACTGGTGTCTCTCAGTCCCCTCTCTCAGGGAGATATCTGTACATTGACTGGTGTCTCTTAGTCCTCTCTCACAGGGAGATATCAGTCCACTGATTGGTGCCTCTCAGTCCCCTCTCTCTCAGGGAGATATCTGTACACTAACTGGTGTCTCTCAATCCCCTCTCTCTCAGGGAGATATCTGCACACTGACTGGTGTCTCTCAGTCCCCTCTCTCTCAGTGAGATATCTGTACATTGACTGGTGTCTCTCAGTCCTCTCTCAGGGAGATATCAGTACACTGACTGGTGTCTCTCAGTCCCCTCTCTCTCAGGGAGATATCAGTGCACTGACTGGTGTCTCTCAGTCCCCTCTCTCTCAGGGAGATATCTGGTCACTGACTGGTGTCTCTCTGTTCCTCTCTCTCAGGGAGATATCTGCACACTGACTACTGTCTCTCAGTCCCCTCTATCTCAGGGAGATATCTGCACACTGACTGGTGTCTCTCAGTCCACTCTCTCTCAGGGAGATATCAGTACACTGACTGGTGTCTCTCAGTCCCCTCTCTCTCAGGGACATATCTGTACATTGACTGGTGTCTCTCAGTCCCCTCTCTCTCAGAGAGATATCTGTACATTGACTGGTGTCTCTCAGTCCTCTCTCTCAGGGAGATATCAGTACACTGACTGGTGCCTCTCAGTCCCCTCTCTCTCAGGGAGATATCAGCACACTGACTGGTTTCTCTCAGTCCCTCTCTCTCAGGGAGATATCAGTACACTGACTGGTGTCTCTCTGTCCCCTCTCTCTCAGGGAGATATCAGTACACTGACTGGTGTCTCTCAGTCCTCTCTCTCAGGGAGATATCAGTACACTGACTGGTGTCTCTCAGTCCCCTCTCTCTCAGGGAGATATCTGTACATTGACTGGTGTCTCTCAGTCCCCTCTCTCTCAGGGAGATATCAGTGCACTGACTGGTGTCTCTCAGTCCCCTCTCTCTCAGGGAGATATCTGTACATTGACTGGTGTCTCTCAGTCCTCTCTCTCAGGGAGATATCAGTACACTGACTGGTGTCTCTCAGTCCCCTCTCTCTCAGGGAGATATCAGTACACTGACTGGTGTCTCTCAGTCCCCTCTCTCTCAGGGAGATATCTGGTCACTGACTGGTGTCTCTCTGTTCCTCTCTCTCAAGGAGATATCTGCACACTGACTGCTGTCTGTCTGTCCTCTCTCTCAGGGAGATATCAGTACACTGACTGGTGTCTCTCAGTGCCCTCTCTCTCAGGGAGATATCTGGTCACTGACTGGTGTCTCTCTGTTCCTCTCTCTCGGGGAGATATCTGTACACTGACTGGTGTCTCTCAGTCCCCTCTCTCTCAGTGAGATATCTGTACAATGACTGGTGTCTCTCAGTCCTCTCTCAGGGAGATATCAGTACACTGACTGGTGTCTCTCAGTCCCCTCTCTCTCAGGGAGATATCAGTGCACTGACTGGTGTCTCTCAGTCCCCTCTCTCTCAGGGAGATATCTGGTCACTGACTGGTGTCTCTCTGTTCCTCTCTCTCAGGGAGATATCTGCACACTGACTACTGTCTCTCAGTCCCCTCTCTCTCAGGGAGATATCTGTACACTGACTGGTGTCTCTCAGTCCACTCTCTCTCAGGGAGATATCAGTACACTGACTGGTGTCTCTCAGTCCCCTCTCTCTCAGGAAGATATCAGTACACTGACTGGTGCCTCTCAGTCCCCTCTCTCTCAGGGAGATATCAGTACACTGACTGGTTTCTCTCAGTCCCTCTCTCTCAGGGAGATATCAGTACACTGACTGGTGTCTCTCTGTCCCCTCTCTCTCAGGGAGATATCAGTACACTGACTGGTGTCTCTCAGTCCTCTCTCTCAGGGAGATATCAGTACACTGACTGGTGTCTCTCAGTCCCCTCTCTCTCAGGGAGATATCTGTACATTGACTGGTGTCTCTCAGTCCCCTCTCTCTCAGGGAGATATCAGTGCACTGACTGGTGTCTCTCAGTCCCCTCTCTCTCAGGGAGATATCTGTACATTGACTGGTGTCTCTCAGTCCTCTCTCTCAGGGAGATATCAGTACACTGACTGGTGTCTCTCAGTCCCCTCTCTCTCAGGGAGATATCAGTACACTGACTGGTGTCTCTCAGTCCCCTCTCTCTCAGGGAGATATCTGGTCACTGACTTGTGTCTCTCTGTTCCTCTCTCTCAGGGAGATATCTGCACACTGACTGCTGTCTGTCTGTCCTCTCTCTCAGGGAGATATCAGTACACTGACTGGTGTCTCTCAGTGCCCTCTCTCTCAGGGAGATATCTGGTCACTGACTGGTGTCTCTCTGTTCCTCTCTCTCGGGGAGATATCTGCACACTGACTGCTGTCTCTCAGTCTCATCTCTCTCAGGGTGATATCAGTACACTGACTGGTGCCTCTCAGTCCCCTCTCTCTCAGGGAGATATCAGTACACTGACTGGTTTCTCTCAGTCCCTCTCTCTCAGGGAGATATCAGTACACTGACTGGTGTCTCTCTGTCCCCTCTCTCTCAGGGAGATATCAGTACACTGACTGGTGTCTCTCAGTCCTCTCTCTCAGGGAGATATCAGTACACTGACTGGTGTCTCTCTGTCCCCTCTCTCTCAGGGAGATATCAGTACACTGACTGGTGTCTCTCAGTCCTCTCTCTCAGGGAGATATCAGTACACTGACTGGTGTCTCTCAGTCCCCTCTCTCTCAGGGAGATATCTGTACACTGACTGGTGTCTCTCAGTCCCGTCTCTCTCAGGGTGATATCTTACACTGACTGGTGTCTCTCATTCCCCTCTCTCTCAGGGAGATATCTGTACACTGACTGGTGTCTCTCAGTCCCTCCCTCTCAGGGAGATATCTGTACACTGACTGGTGTCTCTCAGTCCCTCTCTCTCAGGGAGATATCTGTACACTGACTGGTGTCTCTCAGTCCCCTCTCTCTCAGGGAGATATCTGTACACTGACTGGTGTCTCTCAGTCCCCTCTCTCTCAGAGAGATATCTGTACATTGACTGGTGTCTCTCAGTCCTCTCTCTCAGGGAGATATCAGTACACTGACTGGTGCCTCTCAGTCCCCTCTCTCTCAGGGAGATATCAGTACACTGACTGGTTTCTCTCAGTCCCTCTCTCTCAGGGAGATATCAGTACACTGACTGGTGTCTCTCTGTCCCCTCTCTCTCAGGGAGATATCAGTACACTGACTGGTGTCTCTCAGTCCCCTCTCTCTCAGGGAGATATCTGGTCACTGACTGGTGTCTCTCTGTTCCTCTCTCTCAGGGAGATATCTGCACACTGACTACTGTCTCTCAGTCCCCTCTCTCTCAGGGAGATATCTGTACACTGACTGGTGTCTCTCAGTCCACTCTCTCTCAGGGAGATATCAGTACACTGACTGGTGTCTCTCAGTCCCCTCTCTCTCAGGGACATATCTGTACATTGACTGGTGTCTCTCAGTCCCCTCTCTCTCAGAGAGATATCTGTACATTGACTGGTGTCTCTCAGTCCTCTCTCTCAGGGAGATATCAGTACACTGACTGGTGCCTCTCAGTCCCCTCTCTCTCAGGGAGATATCAGTACACTGACTGGTTTCTCTCAGTCCCTCTCTCTCAGGGAGATATCAGTACACTGACTGGTGTCTCTCTGTCCCCTCTCTCTCAGGGAGATATCAGTACACTGACTGGTGTCTCTCAGTCCTCTCTCTCAGGGAGATATCAGTACACTGACTGGTGTCTCTCAGTCCCCTCTCTCTCAGGGAGATATCTGTACATTGACTGGTGTCTCTCAGTCCCCTCTCTCTCAGGGAGATATCAGTGCACTGACTGGTGTCTCTCAGTCCCCTCTCTCTCAGGGAGATATCTGTACATTGACTGGTGTCTCTCAGTCCTCTCTCTCAGGGAGATATCAGTACACTGACTGGTGTCTCTCAGTCCCCTCTCTCTCAGGGAGATATCAGTACACTGACTGGTGTCTCTCAGTCCCCTCTCTCTCAGGGAGATATCTGGTCACTGACTTGTGTCTCTCTGTTCCTCTCTCTCAGGGAGATATCTGCACACTGACTGCTGTCTGTCTGTCCTCTCTCTCAGGGAGATATCAGTACACTGACTGGTGTCTCTCAGTGCCCTCTCTCTCAGGGAGATATCTGGTCACTGACTGGTGTCTCTCTGTTCCTCTCTCTCGGGGAGATATCTGCACACTGACTGCTGTCTCTCAGTCTCATCTCTCTCAGGGTGATATCTGTACACTGACTGGTGCCTCTCAGTCCCCTCTCTCTCAGGGAGATATCAGTACACTGACTGGTTTCTCTCAGTCCCTCTCTCTCAGGGAGATATCAGTACACTGACTGGTGTCTCTCTGTCCCCTCTCTCTCAGGGAGATATCAGTACACTGACTGGTGTCTCTCAGTCCTCTCTCTCAGGGAGATATCAGTACACTGACTGGTGTCTCTCTGTCCCCTCTCTCTCAGGGAGATATCAGTGCACTGACTGGTGTCTCTCAGTCCTCTCTCTCAGGGAGATATCAGTACACTGACTGGTGTCTCTCAGTCCCCTCTCTCTCAGGGAGATATCTGTACACTGACTGGTGTCTCTCAGTCCCGTCTCTCTCAGGGTGATATCTTACACTGACTGGTGTCTCTCATTCCCCTCTCTCTCAGGGAGATATCTGTACACTGACTGGTGTCTCTCAGTCCCTCTCTCTCAGGGAGATATCTGTACACTGACTGGTGTCTCTCAGTCCCTCTCTCTCAGGGAGATATCTGTGCACTGACTGGTGTCTCTCAGTCCCCTCTCTCTCAGGGAGATATCTGGTCACTGACTGGTGTCTCTCTGTTCCTCTCTCTCAGGGAGATATCTGCACACTGACTGCTGTCTGTCTGTCCTCTCTCTCAGGGAGATATCAGTACACTGACTGGTGTCTCTCAGTGCCCTCTCTCTCAGGGAGATGTCTGGTCACTGACTGGTGTCTCTCTGTTCCTCTCTCTCGGGGAGATATCTGCACACTGACTGCTGTCTCTCAGTCTCATCTCTCTCAGGGTGATATCAGTACACTGACTGGTGCCTCTCAGTCCCCTCTCTCTCAGGGAGATATCAGTACACTGACTGGTTTCTCTCAGTCCCTCTCTCTCAGGGAGATATCAGTACACTGACTGGTGTCTCTCTGTCCCCTCTCTCTCAGGGAGATATCAGTACACTGACTGGTGTCTCTCAGTCCTCTCTCTCAGGGAGATATCAGTACACTGACTGGTGTCTCTCTGTCCCCTCTCTCTCAGGGAGATATCAGTACACTGACTGGTGTCTCTCAGTCCTCTCTCTCAGGGAGATATCAGTACACTGACTGGTGTCTCTCAGTCCCCTCTCTCTCAGGGAGATATCTGTACACTGACTGGTGTCTCTCAGTCCCGTCTCTCTCAGGGTGATATCTTACACTGACTGGTGTCTCTCATTCCCCTCTCTCTCAGGGAGATATCTGTACACTGACTGGTGTCTCTCAGTCCCTCTCTCTCAGGGAGATATCTGTACACTGACTGGTGTCTCTCAGTCCCTCTCTCTCAGGGAGATATCTGTACACTGACTGGTGTCTCTCAGTCCCCTCTCTCTCAGGGAGATATCTGTACACTGACTGGTGTCTCTCAGTCCCCTCTCTCTCAGGGAGATATCAGTACACTGACTGTAGTCTCTCAGTCCCCTCTCTCTCATGGAGATATCTGTACAATGACTGGTGTCTCTCAGTCCCCTCTCTCTCAGGGAGATATCTGTACACTGACTGGTGTCTCTCAGTCAACTCTCTCTCAGGGAGATATCTGTACACTGACTGTTGTCTCTCAGTCCCCTCTCTCTCATGGAGCAAATATGTAAGGAGATTACAGACAGCTGCAAGAAAAATAGGGTGGTAATAGTAGGGGACTTTAACTTTCCCAACATTGACTGGGACAGCCATAGCATTAGGGGCTTGGATGGAGAGAAATTTGTTGAGTGTATTCAGGAGGAATTTCTCATTCAGTATGTGGATGGCCCGACTAGAGAGGGGGCAAAACTTGACCTCCTCTTGGGAAATAAGGAAGGGCAGGTGACAGAAGTGTTAGTGAGGGATCACTTTGGGACCAGTGATCATAATTCCATTAGTTTAAGATAGCTATGGAGAAGGATAGGTCTGGCCCAAAAGTTAAAATTCTAAATTGGGGAAAGGCCAATTTTGATGGTATTAGACAGGAACTTTCAGAAGTTGATTGGGAGAGTCTGTTGGCAGGCAAAGGGACGTCTGGTAAGTGGGAGGCTTTCAAAAGTGTGTTAACCAGGGTTCAGTGTAAGCACATTCCTTATAAAGTGAAGGGCAAGGCTGGTAGAAGTAGGGAACCTTGGATGACTCGGGAGATTGAGGCACTAGTCAAAATAAGAAGGAGGCATATGACATGCATAGGCAGCTGGATCAAGTGGATCCCTTGAAGAGTATAGAGATTGCCGGAGTAGAGTTAAGAGAGAAATCAGGAGGGCAAAAAGGGGATATGAGATTGCTTTGGCAGATCAGGCAAAGGTGAATCCAAAGAGCTTCTACA
This sequence comes from Heptranchias perlo, assembly GCF_035084215.1. NCBI lineage: Eukaryota > Metazoa > Chordata > Chondrichthyes > Hexanchiformes > Hexanchidae > Heptranchias > Heptranchias perlo. The sequence goes on from NW_027139142.1 coordinate 710,694, forward strand.
AATACATAAAGGGCAAAAGGGTAACTAGGGAGAGAGTAGGGCCTCTTAAGGATCAACAAGGTCATCTATGTGCGGAACCACAAGAGATGGGTGAGATCCTGAATGAATATTTCACATCGGTATTTACGGTTGAGAAAGGCATGGATGTTAGGGAACTTGGGAAATAATAGTGATTGTCTTGAGGAGTGTACATATTACAGAGAGGGAGGTGCTGGAAGTCTTAACGCGCATCAAGGTAGATAAATCTCCAGGACCTGATGAAATGTATCCCAGGACGTTATGGGAGGTTAGGGAGGAATTGCGGGTCCCCTAGCAGAGATATTTGAATCATCCACCGCTACAGGTGAGGTGCCTGAAGATTGGAGGGTAGCAAATGTTGTGCCTTTGTTTAAGAAGGGCGGCAGGGAAAAGCCTGGGAACTACAGACAGTGAGCCTGACATCTGTAGTGGGTAAGTTGTTAGAGGGTATTCTGAGGGACAGAATCTACAGGCATTTGGAGAGGCAGGGACTAATTAGGAACAGTCAGCATGGTTTTGTGAGAGGAAAATCATGTCTCACGATTTGATTGAGTTTTTGAAGGGGTAACCAAGAAGATAGATGAGGGCTGTGCAGTAGACGTGGTCTACATGGACTTCAGCAAAGCATTTGACAAGGTACCGCATGGTAGGTTGTTACATAAGGTTTAAATCTCATGGATCCAAGGTGAGGTAGCCAATTGGATACAAAATTGGCTTGACGACAGAAGACAGAGGGTGGTTGTCGAGGGTTGTTTTTCAAACTGGATGCCTGTGTCCAGCGGTGTGCCTCAGGGATCGGTGCTGGGTCCGCTGTTATTTGTTATTTATATTAATGATTTGGATGAGAATTTAGGGAGGCATGGTTAGTAAGTTTGCAGATGACACCAAGATTGGTGGCATTGTGGACAGTGAAGAAGGTTATCTAGGATTGCAACGGGATCTTGATAATTGGGCCAGTGGGCCGATGAATGGCAGATGGAGTTTATTTAGATAAATGTGAGGTGATGCATTTTGGTAGATCGAATCGGGCCAGGACCTACTCCGTTAATGGTAGGGCGTTGGGGAGAGTTATAGAACAAAGAGATCTAGGAGTACAGATTCATAGCTCCTTGAAAGTGGAGTCACAGGTGGATAGGGTGGTGAAGAAGGCATTCAGCATGCTTGGTTTCATTGGTCAGAACATTGAATGCAGGAGTTGGGATGTCTGTTGAAGTTGTACAGGGCATTGGTGAGGCACACTTGGAGTACTGTGTACAGTTCTGGTCACCCCTATTATAGAAAGGATATTATTAAACTAGAAAGAGTGCAGAAAAGATTTACTAGGATGCTACCGGGACTTGATGGTTTGACTTACAGGGAGAGGTTAGACAGACTGGGACTTTATTCCCTGGAGAGTAGGAGGTTAAGGGGTGATCTGAAAGAAGTCTATAAAATAATGAGGGGCATAGATAAGGTCGATAGTCAAAATCTTTTCCCAAAGGTAGGGGAGTCTATAACGAGGGGGCACAGATTTAAGGTGAGAGGGGAGAGATACAAAAGGATCCAGAGGGGCAATTTTTTCACTCAAAGGGTGGTGAGTGTCTGGAACGAGCTGCCAGAGGCAGTAGTAGAGGCGGGTACAATTTTGTCTTTTAAAAGCATTTGGACAGTTACATGGGGAAGATGGGTATCGAGGGATATGGGCCAAGTGCAGGCAATTGGGACTAGCTTAGTGGTATAAACTGGGCGACATGGACATGTTGGGCCGAAGGGCCTGTTTCCATGTTGTAACTTCTATGATTCTATGATTCTATATCTGTACACTGACTGGTGTCTCTCAGTCCCCCTCTCTCTCAGGGAGATATCTGTACACTGACTAGTGTCTCTCAGTCCCCTCTCTCTCAGGGAGATATCTGTACACTGACTGGTGTCTCTCAGTCCCTCTCTCTCAGGGAGATATCTGTACACTGACTGGTGTCTCTCAGTCCCCCTCTCTCTCAGGGAGATATCTGTACACTGACTGTGTCTCTCAGTCCCCTCTCTCAGGGAGATATCTGTACACTGACTGGTTGTCTCCTCAGGTCCCCTCTCTCTCAGGGGAAATATCTGTACACTGACTGGTGACTCTCAGTCAACTCTCTCAGGGAGATATCTGTACACTGACTGTTGTCTCTCAGTCCCCTCTCTCTCATGGAGATATCTGTACACTGACTGGTGTCTCTCAGTCCCCCTCTCTCTCAGGGAGATATCTGTACACTGACTGGTGTCTCTCAGTCCTCTCTCTCTCAGGAGATATCTGTACACTGACTGGTGTCCTCTCAGTCCCTCTCTCTCAGGGAGATATCTGTACACTGACTGGTCTCTCTCAGTCCCTCTCTCTCTCAGGAGATATCTGTACACTGACTGGTGTCTCTCAGTCCCCTCTCTCTCGGGGAGATATCTGTACACTGACTGGTGTCTCTCAGTCCCCTCGCTCTCAGGGTGATATCTGCACACTGACTGGTGTCTCTCTGTCCCCTCTCTCTCAGGGAGATATCTTTACACTGACTGGTGTCTCTCAGTCCTCTCTCTCAGGGAGATATCTGTACACTGACTGGTGTCTCTCATCCCCTCTCTCTTCAGGGAGATATCTGTACACTGACTGGTGTCTCTCAGTCTCCTCTCTCTCAGGAGATATCTGTACACTGACTGGTGTCTCTCAGTCCCTTCTCTATTTCAGTGCTCACCTATAGGTCCGTTTAATGAATTGAATGCCAGACCGTGGACTCACCTGACTGGTGACGAGATCCCAAGGTCGTATTTCTGGATTTTCTTGAATTCCTAGGGGCAGACGTAGAAATTGAACAGAGAAATATTGAAAGGGGAATGAGATTATTACAAAGCAGGACGGTTTTAGGTGGGGAAGGGATTTTGAAACAAACACCCGTGTGACCAATAGGTTTTGTGCGTTGACAAACATTCCGAGATTAAATTACGAGGTCACCTAAAGCTGCTCCATGCCACGACAATGAAAATCCAGGAAGCTCGATGTCAAAGGATGTCTCTCTCCCTCCCTCTCACTGTATACAGTGGTCCCCTCCCCTCCCTCACTGTGATACAGTGTCCCCTCTCCCCTCCCCTCTCACTGTGATACAGTGTCCCCTCTCCCCTCCCCTCTCACTGTGATACAGTGTCCCCTCTCCCTCCCCTCATCACTGTGATACAGTGTCCCTCTGCCCTCCCCTCTCACTGTGATACAGTGTCTCCTCTCCCCTCCCTCTCACTGTGATACAGTGTCCCCTCTCCCCTCCCCTCACTGTGATACAGTGTCCCCTCATCCCCTCCCCCTCTCACTGTGATACAGTGTCTCCTCTCCCCTCCCCTCTCACTGTGATACAGTGACCCCTCTCCCTCCCCTCACTGTGATACCGTGTCCCCTCTCCCCTCCCCTCTCACTGTGATACAGTGTCCCCTCTCCCCTCCCCTCACTGTGATACAGTGTTCCCTCTCCCCTCCCCTCTCACTGTGATACAGTGTCCCGTCTCCCCTCCCCTCTCACTGTGATACAGTGTCCCCTCTCCCCTCCCCTCACTGTGATACCCGTGTCCCCTCTCCCCTCCCCTCTCACTGTGATACAGTGTCCCCTCTCCCCTCCCCTCACTGTGATACAGTGTTCCCTCTCCCCTCCACTCTCACTGTGATACAGTGTCCCCACTCCCCTCCCCTCTCACTGTGATACAGGTGTCCCCTCTCCCCTCCCCTCTCACTATGATACAGTGTCCCCTTTCCCCTCCCCTCTCACTGTGATACAGTGTCCCCTCTCCCCTCCCCTCTCAATGTGATACAGTGTCCCCTCTCCCCTCCCCTCTCACTGTGATACAGTGTCCCCTCTCCCCTCCCCTCTCACTGTGATACAGTGTCCCCTCTCCCCTCTCCTCTCACTGTGATACAGTGTCCCCCTCTCCCCTCCCCTCTCACTGTGCATACAGTGTCCCCCTCTCCCCTCCCTCTCACTGTGACACATTGTCCCCTCTCCCACCCCTCTCACTGTGATAGAGTGTCCCCTTCTCCCCTCCCCTCTCACTGTGATACAGTGTCCCCTCTCCCTCCCCTCTCACTGTGATACAGTGTCCCCTCTCCCCTCAACGCTCACCTCCTGTGATACAGTGTCCCCTCTCCCCTCCCCTCTCACTGTGATACAGTGTCCCCTCTCCCCTCCCCTCTCACTGAGATACAGTGTCCCCTCTCCCCTCCCCTCTCACTGTGATACAGTGTCCCCTCTCCCCTCCCCTCTCACTGTGACACAGTGTCTCCTCTCCCCTCCCCCTCTCACTGTGATACAGTGTCCCCTCTCCCCACCCCTCTCACTGTGATACAGTGTCCCCTCTCCCCTCCCCTCTCACTGTGATACAGTGTCCTCTCTCCCCTCCCCTCTCACTGTGACACATTGTCCCCTCTCCCCACCCCTCTCACTGTGATACAGTGTCCTCTCTCCCCTCCCCTCTCACTGTGATACAGTGTCCCCTCTCCCTCCCTCTCACTGTGATACAGTGTCCCCTCTCCCCACACCTCTCACTGTGATACAGTGTCCCCTCTCCCTTCCCCTCTCACTGTGATACAGTGTCCCCTCTCCCCTCCCCTCTCACTGTGATACAGTGTCCCCTCTCCCCTCCCTCTCACTCTGATACAGTGTCCCCTCTCCCCTCCCCTCTCACTGTGATACAGTGTCCGCTCTCCCCTCCCCTCACTGTGATACAGTGTCCCCTCCCCTCCCCCTCTCACTGTGATACAGTGTCCCCTCTCCTCTCCCTCTCACTGTGATACAGTGTCCCCTCTCAAATCCCCTCTCACTGTGACACAGTGTCCCCTCTCCCCTCCCCTCTCACTGTGATACAGTGTCCCCTCTCCCCTCCCCTCTCACTGTGATACAGTGTCCCCTCTCACCTCCCCTCTCACTGTGATACAGTGTCCCCTCTCCCCTCCCCTCTCACTGTGCTACATTGTCCCCTCTCCCCTCCCCTCTCAGTGTGATACAGTGTCCCCTCTCCCCTCCTCTCACTGTGATACAGTGTCCCCTCTCCACTCCCCTCTCACTGAGATACAGTGTCCCCTCTCCCCTCCCCTCTCACTGTGATACAGTGTCCCCTCTCCCCTCCCCTCTTACTGTGATACAGTGTCCCCTCTCCCTCCCCTCTCACTGTGATACAGGGTCCCCTCTCCCTCACCCCTCTCACTGTGATACAGTGTCCCCTCTCCCCTCCCCTCTCACTCTGATACAGTGCCCCTGTCCCCTCCCGTGTCAATGTGATACAGTGTCCCCTCTCCCCTCCTCTCTCACTGTGATACAGTGTCCCCTCTCCTCCCCTCTCACTGTGATACAGTGTCCCCTCTCCCCTCCCCTCTCACTGTGATACTGTGCCACTGTCCCCTCCTGTGTCCAATGTGATACAGTGTCCCCTCTCCCCTCCCCTCTCACTGTGATACAGTGTCCCCTCTCCCCTCCCTATCACTCTGATACAGTGTCCCCTCTCCCCTCCCCTCTCACTGTGATACAGTGTCTCCTCTCCCCTCCCCTCTCACTGTGATACAGTCTCCCTCTCCCCTCCCCTCTCAATGTGAGACAGTGTCCCCTCTCCCCTCCCCTCTCACTGTGATACAGTGTCCCCTCTCCCCTCCCCTCTCACTGTGATACAGTGTCCCCTCTCCCCTCCCCTCTCACTGTGATACAGTGTCCCCTTTCCCCTCCCCTCTCACTGTGATACAGTGTCCCCTCTCCCCTCCCCTCCCCTCTCACTGTGATACAGTGTCCCCTCTCCCCTCCCCTCTCACTGTGATACAGTGTCCCCTCTCCCCTCCCCTCTCACTGTGATACAGTGTCCCCTCTCCCCTCCCCTCTCACTGTGATACAGTGTCCCCTCTCCCCTCCCCTCTCACTGTGATACAGTGTCCCCTCTCCCTCCCCTCTCACTGTGATACAGTGTCCCCTCTCCCCTCTCACTGTGATACAGTGTCCCCTCTCCCTCCCCTCTCCTGTGAACAGTCCCCCTCTCACTGTGATCAGTGTCCCTCTCCCCCTCCCCTCTCACTGTGATACAGTGTCCCCTCTCCCTCCCCTCTCACTGTGATACAGTGTCCCCTCTCCCCTCCCCTCTCACTGTGATACAGTGTCCACCTCTCTCCTCCCCTCTCACTGTGATACAGTGTCCCCTCTCCCCTCCCCTCTCACTGTGATACAGTGTCTCCTCTCCCCCTCCCCCTCATACTGTGATACAGTCTCCTCTCTCCCCTCCCCTCTCAATGTGAGACAGTGTCCCCTCTCCCCTCCCCTCTCACTGTGATACAGTGTCCCCTCTCCCCTCCCCTCTCACTGTGATACAGTGTCCCCTCTCCCCCTCCCCTCTCACTGTGATACAGTGTCCCCTTTCCCCTCCCCTCTCACTGTGATACAGTGTCCCCCTCTCCCCTCCCCTCCCCTCTCACTGTGATACAGTGTCCCCTCTCCCCTCCCCTCTCACTGTGATACAGTGTCCCCTCTCCCCTCCCCTCTCACTGTGATACAGTGTCCCCTCTCCCCTCCCCTCTCACTGTGATACAGTGTCCCCTCTCCCCTCCCCTCTCACTGTGATACAGTGTCCCCTCTCCCCTCCCCTCTCACTGTGATACAGTGTCCCCTCTCCCCTCTCACTGTGATACAGTGTCCCCTCTCCCCTCCCTCTCACTGTGATACAGTGTCCCCTCTCCCCTCCCCTCCCCTCTCACTGTGATACAGTGTCCCCTCTCCCCTCCCCTCTCACTGTGATACAGTGTCCCCCTCTCCCCTCCCCTCTCACTGTGATACAGTGTCCCCTCTCCCCTCCCCTCTCACTGTGATACAGTGTCCACTCTCTCCTCCCCTCTCACTGTGATACAGTGTCCCCTCTCCCCTCCCCTCTCACTGTGATGCAGTGTCCCCTCTCCCTCCCCTCTCACTGTGATACAGTGTCCCCTCTCCCCTCCCCTCTTACTGTGATACAGTGTCCCCTCTCCCCTCCCCTCCCCTCTCACTGTGATACAGTGTCCCCTCTCCCCTCCCCTCACTGTGATACAGTGTCCCCTCTCCCCCTCCCCTCTCACTGTGATACAGTGTCCCCTCTCCCCTCCCTTCTCACTGTGATACAGTGTCCCCTCTCCCCTCCCCTCTCACTGTGATACAGTGTCCCCTCTTCTCTCTCACTCTCACTGTGATACAGTGTCCCCTCTCCCCTCCCCTCTCACTGTGATACAGTGTCCCCTCTCCCCTCCCCTCCCTCTCACTGTGATACAGTGTCCCCTCTCCCCTCCCTTTCACTGTGATACAGTGTCCCCTCTCCCCTCCCCTCTCACTGTGATACAGTGTCCCCTCTCCCCTCCCTCTCACTGTGATACAGTGTCCCCTCTCCCCTCCCCTCTTACTGTGATACAGTGTCCCCTCTCCCCTCCCCTCTCACTGTGATACAGTGTCCCCTCTCCCCTCACCCCCACTGTGATACAGTGTCCCCTCTCCCCTCCCATCTCACTGTGATACAGTGTCGCCTCTCCCCTCCCCTCTCACTGTGATACAGTGTCCCCTCTCCCCTCCCCTCTCACTGTGATACAGTGTCCCCTCTCCCCTCCCCTCTCACTGTGATACAGTGTCCCCTCTCCCCTCTCACTGTGATACAGTGTCCCCTCCCCTCCCCTCTCACTGTGATACAGTGTCCCCTCTCCCCTCCCCTCTCACTGTGATACAGTGTCCCCTCTCCCCTCCCCTCTCACTGTGATACAGTGTCCCCTATCCCCTCCCCTCTCACTGTGATACAGTATCCCCTCTCCCCTCCCCTCTCACTGTGATACAGAGTCCCTCTCCCCTCCCCTCTCACTGTGATACAGTGTCCCCTCTCCCCTCCACTCTCACTGTGACACATTGTCCCCTCTCCCCACCCCTCTCACTGTGATACAGTGTCCCCTCTCCCTCTCCCTCTCACTGTGATACAGTGTCCCCTCTCAATCCCCTCTCACTGTGACACAGTGTCCCCTCTCACCCTCCACTCTCACTGTGATACAGTGTCCCTCTCCCCTCCCCTCTCACTGTGATACAGTGTCCCCTCTCCCCTCCCTCTCACTGTGATACAGTGTCCCCTCTCCCTCCCCTCTCACTGTGATACAGTGTCCCCTCTCCCCTCCCCTCTCACTGTGATACAGTGTCCCTCTCCCCTCCCCTCTCACTATGATTCAGTGTCCCCTCTCCCCTCCCCTCTCACTGTGATACAGTGTCCCTCTCCCCTCCCCTCTCACTGTGATACAGTGTCCCCTCTCCCCTCCCCTCTCACTGTGATACAGTGTCCCCCTCTCCCTCTCCCCTCCCACTGTGATACAGTGTCCCCTCTCCCCTCCCCTTTCACTGTGATACAGTGTCCCTCTCCCCTCCCCTCTCACTATGATTCAGTGTCCACTCTCCCGTCCCCTCTCACTGTGATACAGTGTCCCCTCTCCCCTCTCCTCTCACTGTGATACAGTGTCCCCTCTCCCTCCCCTCTCACTGTGATTACAGTGTCCCTCTCCCCTCCCCTCTCAATGTGATACCAGTGTCCCCTCTCTCTCCCCTCTCACTGTGATACAGTGTCCCCTCTCCCTCCCCTTCTCACTGTGATACAGTGTCCCTCTCCCCACCCCTCTCACTGTGATACAGTGTCCCCACTCCCCTCCCCTCTCACTGATACAGTGTCCCCTCTCCCTCCCCTCTCACTGTGATACAGTGTCCCCTCTCCCCTCCCTCTCACTGTGATACAGTGTCCCCTCTCCCCTCCCCTCTCACTGTGATACAGTGTCCCCTCTCCCCTCCCCTCTCACTGTGATACAGTGTCCCCTCTCCCCTCCCCTCTCACTGTGATACAGTGTCCCCTCTCCCCTCACCTCTCACTGTGATACAGTGTCCCTCTCCCCCTCCCCTCTCACTGTGATACAGTGTCCCCTCTCCCCTCCCCTCTCACTGTGATACAGAGTCCCCTCTCCCCACACCTCTCACTGTGATACAGTGTCCCCTCTCTCCTCCCCTCTCACTGTGATACAGTGTCCCTCTCTCCCTCACCTCTCACTGTGATACAGTGTCCCCTCTCAGCTCCCCCTCACTGTGATACAGTGTCCCCTCTCCCCTCACCTCTCACTGTGATACAGTGGTCCCCTCTCCCCTCCCCCTCACTGTGATACAGTGTCCCCTCTCCCGTCCCCTCTCACTGTGATACAGTGTCCCTCTCCCCTCCCCTCTCACTGTGATACAGTGTCCCCTCTCCCCTCACCTCTCACTGTGATAGTGTCCCCTCTCCCCTCCCCTCTCACTGTGATACAGTGTCCCCTCTCCCCTCTCCTCTCACTGAGATACAGTGTCCCCTCTCCCCTCCCCTCTCACTGTGATACACTGTCCCCTCTCCCCTCCCCTCTCACTGTGATACAGTGTCCCCTCTCCCCTCCCCTCACTGTGATACAGTGTCCCCTCTCCCCTCCCCTTTCACTGTGATACAGTGTCCCCTCTCCCCTCCCCTCACTGTGATACAGTGTCCCTCTCCCCTCACCTCTCACTGTGATACAGTGTCCCCTCTCCCCTCTCCTCTCATTGAGATACAGTGTCCCCTCTCCCCTCCCCTCTTACTGTGATACAGTGTCCCCTCTCCCCTCCCCTCTCACTGTGATACAGTGTACCCTCTCCCCTCCACTCTTACTGTGATACAGTGTCCCCTCTCCCCTCCCCTCTCACTGTGATACAGTGTCCCCTCTCCCCTCCCCTCTCACTGTGTCCCCTCTCCTCTCCCTCTCTCTGTGATACAGTGTCCCCTCTCCCCTCCCCTCTTACTGAGATACAGTGTCCCCTCTCCCCTCCCCTCTCACTGTGATACAGTGTCCCCTCTCCCCTCCCCTCTCACTGTGATACAGTGTCCCCCTCTCCCCTCCCCTCTCACTCTGATACAGTGTCCCATCTCCCCTCCTCTCTCACTGTGATACAGTGTCCCCTCTCCCCTCCCCTCTCACTGTGATACAGTGTCCCCTCTCCCCTCCCCTCTCACTCTGATACAGTGTCCCCTCTCCCATCCCCTCTCACTGTGATACAGTGTCCCCTCTCCCTCCCTTATCACTGTGATACAGTGTCCCCTCTCCCCTCCCCTCTCACTGTGATACAGTGTCCCCTCTCCCCTCCCCTCTCACTGTGATACAGTGTCCCCTCTCCCCTCCCCTCTCACTGTGATACAGTGTCCCCTCTCCCCTCCCCTCTCACTGTGATACAGTGTCCCCTATCCCCTCCCCTCTCACTGTGATACAGTATCCCCTCTCCCCTCCCCTCTCACTGTGATACAGAGTCCCCTCTCCCCTCCCCTCTCACTGTGATACAGTGTCCCCTCTCCCCTCCACTCTCACTGTGACACATTGTCCCCTCTCCCACCCCTCTCACTGTGATACAGTGTCCCCTCTCCCCTCCCCTCTCACTGTGATACAGTGTCCCCTCTCAAATCCCCTCTCACTGTGACACAGTGTCCCCTCTCCCCTCCACTCTCACTGTGATACAGTGTCCCCTCTCCCCTCCCCTCTCACTGTGATACAGTGTCCCCTCTCCCCTCCCCTCTCACTGTGATACAGTGTCCCCTCTCCCCTCCCCTCTCACTGTGATACAGTGTCCCCTCTCCCCTCCCCTCTCACTGTGATACAGTGTCCCCTCTCCCCTCCCCTCTCACTATGATTCAGTGTCCCCTCTCCCCTCCCCTCTCACTGTGATACAGTGTCCCCTCTCCCCTCCCCTCTCACTGTGATACAGTGTCCCCTCTCCCCTCCCCTCTCACTGTGATACAGTGTCCCTCTCCCCTCCCCTCCCACTGTGATACAGTGTCCCCTCTCCCCTCCCCTTTCACTGTGATACAGTGTCCCCTCTCCCCTCCCCTCTCACTATGATTCAGTGTCCACTCTCCCGTCCCCTCTCACTGTGATACAGTGTCCCCTCTCCCCTCTCCTCTCACTGTGATACAGTGTCCCCTCTCCCCTCCCCTCTCACTGTGATACAGTGTCCCCTCTCCCCTCCCCTCTCACTGTGATACAGTGTCCCCTCTCCTCTCCCCTCTCACTGTGATACAGTGTCCCCTCTCCCCTCCCCTCTCACTGTGATACAGTGTCCCCTCTCCCCACCCCTCTCACTGTGATACAGTGTCCCCACTCCCCTCCCCTCTCACTGTGATACAGTGTCCCCTCTCCCTCCCCTCTCACTGTGATACAGTGTCCCCTCTCCCCTCCCCTCTCACTGTGATACAGTGTCCCCCTCTCCCCTCCCCTCTCACTGTGATACAGTGTCCCCTCTCCCCTCCCCTCTCACTGTGATACAGTGTCCCTCTCCCCTCCCCTCTCACTGTGATACAGTGTCCCCTCTCCCCTCAACCTCTCACTGTGATACAGTGTCCCCTCTCCCCTCCCCTCTCACGTGGATACAGTGTCCCTCTCCCCTCCCCCTCTCACTGTGATACAGAGTCCCCTCTCCCCACACCTCTCACTGTGATACAGTGTCCCCTCTCTCCTCCCTCTCACTGTGATACAGTGTCCCCTCTCCCCTCACCTCTCACTGTGATACAGTGTCCCCTCTCAGCTCCCCCTCACTGTGATACAGTGTCCCCCTCTCCCCTCACCTCTCACTGTGATACAGTGTCCCCTCTCCCTCCCCCTCACTGTGATACAGTGTCCCCTCTCCCGTCCCCTCTCACTGTGATACAGTGTCCCCTCTCCCCTCCCCTCTCACTGTGATACAGTGTCCCCTCTCCCCTCACCTCTCACTGTGATAGTGTCCCCTCTCCCCTCCCCTCTCACTGTGATACAGTGTCCCCTCTCCCTCTCCTCTCACTGAGATACAGTGTCCCCATCTCCCCTCCCCTCTCACTGTGATACACTGTCCCCTCTCCCCTCCCCTCTCACTGTGATACAGTGTCCCCTCTCCCCTCCCCTCACTGTGATACAGTGTCCCCTCTCCCCTCCCCTTTCACTGTGATACAGTGTCCCCTCTCCCCTCCCCTCACTGTGATACAGTGTCCCCTCTCCCCTCACCTCTCACTGTGATACAGTGTCCCCTCTCCCCTCTCCTCTCATTGAGATACAGTGTCCCCTCTCCCCTCCCCTCTTACTGTGATACAGTGTCCCCTCTCCCCTCCCCTCTCACTGTGATACAGTGTACCCTCTCCCCTCCACTCTTACTGTGATACAGTGTCCCCTCTCCCCTCCCCTCTCACTGTGATACAGTGTCCCCTCTCCCTCCCCTCTCACTGTGTCCCCTCTCCTCTCCCCTCTCTCTGTGATACAGTGTCCCCCTCTCCCCTCCCCTCTTACTGAGATACAGTGTCCCCTCTCCCCTCCCCTCTCACTGTGATACAGTGTCCCCCTCTCCCCTCCCCTCTCACTGTGATACAGTGTCCCTCTTCCCCA